>NW_023270447.1:88875968-88898468 GCF_011800145.1 Mirounga leonina | reverse complement strand
GCAGACTGGGAAGGCCCCGCAGACTGGGAAGGCCCGGCAGACTGGGAAGGCCCCACAGACTGGGAAGGCCGGGCAGTTGGGGTAATTAAAGCTTCACTTGGGCCTACGCTGAAACTTCTGCTTCACTCGCTGTCTGCATCCCGGTTGGCAGAGTTGCTGGGCCCTGGGCGCCGAGCCCCGCCCTCCCGCCACCGCGCCCGCTCACGGCGACCTGGGCCCCTAACAGGTTGTCTAACTGCTGTCAGGCTACCTGCACTCTCCAGAAATGTTATCTCCTCTTTTTCGGGGCTGTCACCCACTGCCTTTTGAAAAGACACCAAGTAGTCGCAGGATGTTGCTCTGACGGCTCATCTAACTGGGGCTGGCACAGGAGCAGAAGGTCTGGTTTCCTGCATCTGGCGTTAACCCTCACGAGTCCAGACAGTTGGCTGCCCGCCCCTGTTTTCTGCTCCCCACGATGACGTCCAAGCGAGACAGCAGCTGGCCTTTGAAGCCCAAGCACACTTACCTGCAGACCTAAACACCTGCTTCCCTGAATGTCCTGATGCCTCCTGCTCTGGGTTTCACCAGAGCTCCAGGACCACTCACCCCGCTGGCCTTAAATCCTGATGAGGTCTGGGGTTACCAGGCCCCTCACAGAAACGCTTTGTGAGCACCCCCTCCCTGCCTTCCAGAGAGAGCTCTCTTTTGCCTGTCCTGCTGAGAACCCTGAAAACCTCCTGGCCCCCCCGCCCCCACTCTGTGCCCCAGTGTGACCTCAGCCGCCAGCTGGAGTGTCCCAATCACCTCTCCAAGGATGTTGTGGGCCCCCAGGGCCCCAGGGCAGCATCTGCCCAGCCCACCTTCCCCGTTCCCTCCTCCAGGAGGGAGGTCCTCACAGGTGAGGAGGGCAAGTGAGCCAATGGCCAGGGTCAGCACGGGTCCTGCACCCAGCTGAACCCAGTGGCTACAGAGCGCGGGAGGGTCTGTTGCAGGGCCTTTGTTCTCAGCCTGTTCGCAGCCTGGCCCAACTCTTCACCCAGGCAGGGGCGGGGGGCTGGTTCCAGGAGCGGGGCTGCATTTGCAGGTGGCGGGTACGATGGGCAGGCCTGAGGCCTGGAGAGTGGCAGGACCCGACTCTCCCTGTGCACTCCTATCATCACCATCACCCCCATCGCCACCATCGTCATCATTGCTGCACCATCTGGGTGTAGACCATGTGCCCCAGATCCCTGTCCCTGCAGCCCCAGTGGCCCAGTCCCCTGAGTCAGGAAACGCTCAGACTATGAGCTCTCCCACTCAGCTAACTACCCTGCACAATCCTTTAACTCAGTGGAAAATTTTCTGAAATCATGTGCCCATTTCTCTACCTTCATTAAAGGCAGGATATTGATTAAATATTGCTTTTGCTTTGATAATTAGGGATCCTGGGAGGCATCTGGGCCACTTTGCTTAATCCCACTAAGACCTCTGGCAGGAGAACAGGGCTCTGCTGGTGGACCCTATGCCCCTCACGCTACCTCTTTCCTCTGACCCAATCCTGAAATTCATCCGGGAGAGCTTCCTTGCCCCCGCTTCTGGCTGTGATTTTGGATGAGATAGAACCCTCCTTGACAGGACACCCACATTCTACTGTGGGTCATTTGCACTGTGGTATGAATTAGGGCCCTCTTGGAGAGAGCTGGGAGAGCTTAGTACTTAGGGAATGGGGAGGTGGAGAGAGGAAGCAGGGGGGAGCGGGGGAGGGGGAGCAGCGGCGGGGGTGATCCTGGGGGCACATTCTTGCCAGTCTGCGCATGTGCCCAGGGCTAGCCCAGGATATCAGCAGTCAGCAGGGTGGGAGTTTGGCTGCACATGACCTCAGCCAGGGACCTAGACACTGTTCTGCTATTAGTTTTTAATTAAGGAGATTTGTTTAATGCTCTTAAACTTTGTTCTGAGAGTAGAAGCGGGGAGGCACCTTGATAATCAGTTCATCTGGTCTGTGCTTTGAGCCTGGTGGTGCCCTGCTCACCAAGGCCAAGGTACTCGTGGGCTCTGCTGGGTCAGCGCAGGCCCCCCCCCCCCAGGCCCAGTCACTGGTGGGTTTGATGGGCCCTGCCTCTGTTTTCCACCACCCCCAGCCCTGGAGAGAGAATCAATGTTGTCAGCGTCCACAGAGTGCAGGGAGCCTGGGAGTCCCAGGGGAGGAGTCAACCCAGCTCCGCCACGAACTGGGTGGGTCGGGTCAGGGGGCCCCTTTACCTCTCTGACCCCCAGTTCCCTCAACTGCAGGACAGGCGCCGTCTTTGTGGTCTCACTAGGGGTATGCCTTAGTCGTCGCTGCAGAATCCCATACTGGGGGGCTTCTGCCACAGGTACGTACTTCTTACGGCCCTGGATGGGGGACACAGACATGCAGTCCATGGCCTGTTGTGAGAATTCAGTGGGGTGGAAGACGGGCAGTGTCCCTCCCAGAGCCAGGCCTGGGAGTGCCCAGCAGCCACCTGCCCTGTCCTCACCCCTCCACCATCTCCAAAGGGAAGGGTGTTTGCTAAAGAAGACAAAAGGGAAAGACAAAATCAAAGGCCATGGGGTGCCAAGGGCTCAGTCTGAAGAGAAACCAAGTCTGCGCTCCAGCCATTTTGCAGATGCCTCCCTCCTGGCCCCAGCTTCCGGAGAACAAGGCAGCTGGTGTCTGAACTCATCACTGCCTGACTCCCTCCCGGCCCATGTTCTGTGAGGAAGCAATGTCTTAATTTTAAGGTGCATTCATGTTTTTGGTTCTAAGGGTCTCCCCCTGGACCAGGACTCAAATCCCAGCACCGACGACAAGCCTGATGGAGCGGCGTGCAGAAATGGGGGTTAGCGCCCTGCAGGGGGATGGAAACGCAACAGGAAGATGGACCAGGCGCCCTGCTGAACCCTCAGAGTTCGGGGTCCCGCTCTCCCCATCACCATGCCCTTGTAGCAGTGGACTCGCAAGGTCCTCCATGAGAGCAAAGGATTACTCCCATTTTAGGGTCAGGGAAACTGAGGCGTTTGAGAGTGAACTGTCTCGTCTGCTGACACCTACCTGGGGGTTCTGCCTTTGCTCCAGGGCCATGGCAGCTCCCGTTGCCATCCTGCATGGGCTTTTTGGGGTTTCCCAAGGGGGGCCTTTGGCCCCCAACTGCCATAACAAAGTACCGCAGACTGGGGAGCTTAGAACAATGGAAACGCCTTGTCTCCCAGCTCAGGAGGCCAGAGGTCTGAAGTCAAGATGTTGGCAGGTTGGTTCCTTCTGGAGGTTCTAAGAGAGAACCCTTCCCAGGCCCCCTCCATCTTCTGGTGGCTCCCACAATCCCTGGAGTCCCTGGCTTATCACAGCACCTCTGATCTCTGCCTCCGTCTTCAAAAGGTCTTCCCCCTGCGCGTCTCTCCTCTTCTTATAAGGACACCGGCCACTAGATCTAGGACCCACCCGAATCGAGTATGACTGCACCTTAACTAATTCATTCTGCAAAGACCCTACTTCCAAATAAGGTCCCATTCTAAGGTGCCGGGTAGACGTGAATTTTGTGGGGACGCTGTTCAACCCCCTATACCAGCTAAGTGACAACATCTGTGTCGTTGGTGAGGGCCCCAGGGAAGAGGAAAGTGGAAGAAAATCGGCTGGGAGGGGGGCCCTGCACCTACCGGGCAGGTCCTGCCCGAAGGACAGGAATCTGGGTTGTGCCCAGTGTCTTCGGTGGATGAGCCGCTGGTGTGGTCTCCACACCTCCCCCCAACCTGGGAGCCCACCCAGGCCAGGGGCCAGGTCTGACCACTGCCAGGACCCAGAGGGGGCCCAGGGCACCCATGCAGGTGCCCAGCAAACAATAGGAGGGGGGCTATCGAGGTCATGATGAGAGAGGACGCAATGTTGCGTGCTGAGCTCCGAGCCTCAGGCTGGGGGCCGCAAGCTGGTCCCGTAAGCCCGTGAAACAGGCCTTCAAAGCAGACATTTCCCGGAGTTTTTAATTACTGGAGAACCTGGTGCAGTGTCTGAACAGGACGGAATGGCAGCCCCTCCTTCAGGGCCTCAGGAACCTGGTGGGTAAGCTGTAGTGTTGGGGACACTCGAGCCTCATTTGCACAGCTCTGGATGCGCAGGGGATGCTCCCCAGCCAGCTGAGTGGAAAAATAAATCACCTGAGGGGCTGACTCAAGCCAGTCATTTTGCCAATGAAGCTCTGATAACTCGCACTGGACACGGCCCCCGATCGATATGCCTCTATTTTTAACTCTGGGATCAGCAGGGTCATTTTCCAGAGAGGGAGGGCTGTTTACTCAGCTCCCTTTCCGTGCAGATGAGGCTCCCTGGCCAGCCCTGGCCCTCACCCCAAGCTGCCCCCTGCCTCACCCTCTCCATCTTCCTGGGAAAAGGTCATCAATTTCAAGGCTCAGCAGAGAGAGGCCAAGGGGTGAGGCTGGCAGAGATGGGGCACGAGTTCCAGGTTCCCCCAACTTGGTCAGGTCCTGCCCACTTGGTGTCCAGCTGACAGCATCATTTAGCAGACTCCAGACCCCCAGCTCTGGGCTTATTCCTGTGCTTAGGGGCCCCTGGGAAGGACCGAAGTGTAGACCAACCCTTAGGAGGGACCCCAACGGCACTCACCTGTCGCTCTCTGGGCTGCTGCTTCATGCCCATCCCCTGCCTCTCCGTGCACACTGTCTCCATCCATCCAATTCTGTGCCTCTGGGGTCTCATCTGTGAAATGGGTTCATATTACTGCCTCAGAGGCCAGGGAGGGGCACATGAAAGAACTCACATGGAGGGTTTGGCTCTCTGTCCCTGGCCAATGGTAGGTTCTCAATGAATGTCAGCTGATGTCTTTTGAGTATTCTTTGCTAAAAGCCCAAGGTGGGATTCAAGCCCAATTCAGTAGCTGGGCTGTGAAGAGCTGGGCTCTTGTCTGCACATCACTCCTCCATCCCTCGAGGCCCTGGTCAGCCTCTCGGGATGGGTGCCTCCTTATTTTTAGTGCATCAGAATCATACCCACCAACAGACATGTAGGGAGGTGGGTTGGGCCTCATCCCAGGGGCATGGGCTCCTTACAGGGCTAAGTCTCTCTCCTCGTTCGAGGCAGGATCCTATTTACAGAACATAGATCTAGAGTTTGCAGATGGCCTGTGGTATGCAGAGCACTGGAGGAGGGAAAAGTGAGATCTAAGCCTATCTCTGCCTCAAATGGCCATGTGATCTTGGGCCAGTCACTTCCCCTCCCCAGGCCTCAGTTTCCACCCCAGCAAAACTATGGTAAATAAGGTTTTAATAACATTTGTCAAGAGAGAGTCTTGAGTTCTGGCTCAGACAGAAAGAGCGCTGTGATCTATTAGCGATGTCTGGTGCATGTATAGGCAGGGGAGATGAGGCGTACTTATCATGCACTTGTCATGACCATTCTCCATGATTGCTGAGGGCCCCTCCAGTTCCTGCCTCCCTGGATGCTTCAGGGAGGGAGTTGGCAGAGGAGGGTGATCAAGGCAGTGAAGCCAGCAGAGAGGCCTGACTGTGGGGAGGCTCCACACTGGGGTACAGGCAATATGAAGCACCTTAAGATGCAGAATGGGAGAGCACTCAGAGCAGGCACTGCATTTCAGACCAGCAGCACTAGGGAGCCAGCGACAATCCCTGATAAGGGGCATGACACCGTGAAAGTCATATTTTAGAGAGATTAGTCTAGCAGGGGTGTGCAGGATCCACCTAAGCAGGGAGACAGGAGGATAGCGGATTATCCCTTGCAAATATTGGGCAGGTGCTGACAAGGGTCTGACTCAGAGCTCTGAAGGCAGAGAGGGGGGCAGAACATAAGGGTGAGAAGAACACAGCAGTCCCGGGACTGATCAACATGAAGGGGCAACAAGGCCAGCATCGTGTGTCCCCCGCTGGGAGATTAGAGGCCTGGTGGAGATGGTCCTCAGAGCCCTGTCACCTCTGGCTGTCTAGGACCACGGCCCCCCCAGGTGCTCCAGAAGCATGTGCAGAGCGTGGTGCCCAGAGGCTCAGAAGAGGCTCAGAATAAACACCACCCTCTGGTGGTGTTTATTATTTATTTTAAGATTATTGAGCTTTGAGGAAAAGCCCCAGCTTCCTGGTGCTCTTACTTCACCAGCCTGCCTCGCCCAGAGGGACTCCTGGAAGCAGGGCCAAGGTTTCACAGCCGCTTGTCACCAACACAGGCCAGCGCGCCCCCTAATGGCTGGCTGTGACAATACAGGGGCTTCATCCACTGGCCATTCTATCAGCCCTCTTCTTTTTCCCCTTTTTAAGAATTTAAATTCAATTAATTAACATATAGTGTATTATTAGTTTCAGAGGTAGAGTTCAGTGATTCATCAGTTGCATAGAAAACCCAGTGCTCATTCCATCATGTGCCCTCCGTAATGCCCATCACCCAGTTACCCCATCTCCCCGACCACCTCCCCTGCAGCAACCCTGTTTGTTTCCTATGTTTAAGAGCCTCTTAGGGTTTGTCTCCCTCTCTGATTTTGTCTTATTTTATTTCTCCTTCCCTTCCCCCATGGTCCTGTTTTGTTTCTTGAAATCCACATATGAGTGAAATCATATGATTAATTGTTTTTCTCTGATTGATTTATTTTGCTTAGCATAATACCCTCTGGTTCCATCCATGTCACTGCAAATGGTAAAATTTCATATTTTTGATGGCTAAGTAATATTCCATTGTATATATATACCACATCCTCTTTATCCATTCATTTGTTGAAGGGCATCTGGGCTCTTTCCATTGTTTGGCTATTGTGGGCATTGCGGCTATAAACATTAGGGGGCAGGTGCCCCTTCCGGTCACTATGTTTGTATCTTTTAGGCAAATACCTAGTAGTGCAATTGCTGGGTCATATGGTAGCACTCTTTTTAACTTTTTGAGGAACCTCAAATCAGCCCTCTTAGAGGGACGCCTGAGTCCAGACACAAGCTCGGTTTTGTTTGGAATATGAGATGCATTGCTTTTTAGCATCAGATTTCCTTCCTAACTGGAAATGCTTCCGGTGGTATAAAAATGGATTGATATTCTTTACACCCACACTGTCCTGCATTTCTTTAAAATGCTCTCATGAGGCCTTGGTTTAAAGCAAAGGTCAGCAAACTTCTTAAAGGGTGAGTCAATCACTCTTTTCTGCCTCATGGTCTCTATCACAACCATCCGCTCTACTTTGTAGCAGGAAAGCTGCCGTAAACAATACAAGTGCGAATGAATGGGTGTGGCTGTGTTCTAATAAAACTTTATTTACAAAAACAGATGGCGGGCTGGATTTGGCCTAGGGGTTATACATAGCGTGCCATCCCCTGATCTAGAGCCTCATTTCCAAAACTGTACTGCAAGGTCACTCGTATTTGCTGTCCCATAAAAACAGGGTTCCGTGATCAGGAGGCTTTGGGGAAACACTGGATAAAACAAAGTTTGTCAGGTTTTCCCAAAAATATGTTAATATCACATTGAGAACCCCCAAGTGGGGTAAGAGACCTGCTCCCCACACTCATCTGACCATGGAACCCTTGTTTCCAGAAGGACCTGGTCACTTTGTTTCTCCTTTTCCTACACCCAGCTGTTAGCATCTCTCTTGACAGTTTAGGAAGGATGGATACAGGAGTAGAGGCGGTCACACCCAGACGCTGCCCAGCTCCTCAGGGGACGAGGGGATGTGGCCTGAGGCAGAGCTCAGGGCACAACAGCTCCATGACTACCCCCCCACACACACACAAAGAGAAAACTAAGGCCCTGGGTCCTCCAAGGAGCCAGGAGCACCAAGAACTGAGCCGAGCCAAGTGTGCCTGCCTCCCCACGTCCCCAGCCCCAGGCTCTGCCCTGGACCTGTCTCAGGAAGGTTCCTCGCCCTGCAACCCGGCAACCTGGGGTCCCACAGCTGTTGCTGGGGGAAGGCCAGGCCACATGCCTTCAGCCGTCACTGACAAGGTGCCCAGCACCAAAGTTGCTCCCGTTTCCATGGCAACAGACGGCCACATCCCCACAGAATGGGGCCCCCATGGTAGGGGCCCTCCCACCAACCACCCTGCCTCTGGGGTGCAGCCAGCAGGTTTAGCCCAAGCTTCTGCCTTCAGTGAGCACAGAGCCTCGGGCCGATGAAGGGAGTGGCAGGGAAAAGGGCTGTCCCCTGCCATCGAGGGAGA
The DNA here is from genome assembly GCF_011800145.1 of Mirounga leonina. Lineage (NCBI taxonomy): Eukaryota > Metazoa > Chordata > Mammalia > Carnivora > Phocidae > Mirounga > Mirounga leonina. The sequence goes on along the minus strand of NW_023270447.1, from coordinate 88,890,335 downwards.
GGGCACTTGCTGAGGGGCAACCGGGCCTATTCTGGGAGCACCTGGGCTGGCCCAGGACAGGGACGGGGCAGCTGGCCCCGATCTTCGGACCCTCAGGCCAGTGCATGGCTGCTACCCCGGCCAGGCCTGGAGAAACCCTAGTACCTTCCCGAGAGAACGCCAACCCAGGCCATCACAACACAACAGTCCCCGGGCCGTGGCATCAATGGGGCCCTGGGCTTCACAGCATGTGCTGGCCTAGCCTCACGACAGCCCTGGAGGAGGTGCAATTATTTCCCGCCAGTGTATACAGGAGAGCCAGGGTGGAGAGTCAGGAATTCTCCAAGCTTCCCGAACTCGGAGGCAGCAGAGCCAAGATCTCGGTTCGGGTCGGTTTTACTCCAGAGTTCATTTTCTTAAGTTTCTGGACAGAGCTCTGGAAAAATACGGCCTTCTCTGTCATCACTGTTTTGGTGCAGTTCTTGGGGCCTGAGCCGTGGCATTTTCTGAGAGAGAAGGTGACACCAGGAACTCTCTGCCGCTTAGCTAAACCCGCTGTGTCCAGCCAGCTCGCGGCCGATTTCTGAGCCGGGCACGGGCTGGGGGCTGGGCTTTCTGGGCCAGAAGAGGCTGGCCCTGTCCTCAGGGGGCTCGACATCCAAGAGAGGAGACAGGTGTGTAAGTTCAGGCACAGGAGGAGTTTCTGGCAAAAGGATGTCTGTTCGGACCGGATGGGGGCTTCCTGAGTCGTGTCAACATGGAGGTGACATTTGGGCTTTGGGAGCTTCAGAGGGGGCAGGCAGAGAAGAGGGAAGCGCCTTCCAGACAGGGAGCCCTGTGGCGGTAAGGGAGTCTGGGGAAGGGAGGGGTGGCAAGGCAGGAAAGGGACTGACGGGGGCTGACCTCCAGGCTTGGGGGACCGGGGTGAGGTCACACGGGCAGCAGACATCATGGGGGCCACAGAGACACATAGGTCTCTTCCCACGGGCCGAGTGGCAGACAGACTCTCACACATGGAGCAGCCACTGACAAGTGTGGACGTCCCGTGTGGGTCACACAGGCTGGACAGTGTGGTAAGAGACGCCTTTGGGACTCACAGGGGCTCCCGTGGGACCGCAGAAGGCCCAGGGTGCGGGCAGTATGTGGGGAGCGGACAGTGTGACCAGAAGTGGGAATGAGGAGAGGACGGGTCTGGGGGGAGGAGGAGGTGGGAAGGAGATGGGGAGCCCGGAGGGCCAGGCCAAGGGAGTTGGACGTTTTCTTGTGACCCTGCTTTTGGCCGCATTCATCATGGACTCAAAGCCTCCAAAGTGCCTTCTGTCCATACACAGCGCACTGATGCTGCACCAGGACGGGGCGGGGGACCGGCTCACGCCAGCTTTAGGACAGTCTTGTCAGGGATGGCTAATACCACTTACTCTCGGTGATGCCGAAGGCTACCATGCCTACAGGTCAGAGGCCCCCAGCCCCTGGGCCTGAGGACGGACTCTGGGCCAAGCATTGTACAAAACCCCTCACATGCTTCGTCTCCCTCAATGAGGCTGTTGGTTGGAGGCAAATTTGGGATTCGGCTCTTTGCCTCCCCAGCCAAGATCTGCCCCAACCCTGTGCCCCTTGCAAGGCTTATACACAGAGGCGCTAAAATGCCAAGTTTTGACCACGTGACCTTGGAAAGCCACATAACCTTGCCAGGCCTCAGTTTCCTCATCCATAAAATGGGTCTAATAATAGCTACCTTAAAAGGTTATTGAGGAAAAGGGATGATGTGCAGTGCTTATAAAATGCAGTGATACGGAGTGTAGTTCTCGATGCCTCAGTGCCTAGGGTACTGGGGAGCCATGGGAGGTGTGGGAGCAGAAGTTGGGGGCCTGATGGAGACAGTTTGCTGTGTTTCCATATGCAGGACTGAGGGCGAAGGCACCCTGGCTGGGCAGGGCAGGGCTGGACTGGGGTTTCTAGGTCCAGGGAAGGCAGGCACCCCCTTTTTTCTACAGGGCGTCAGGCAGCCCAGAAAGGTCACAGGGGCTCATCCCTGTCGCTGGTGCCAGCCGTGCCAGTGGGGACTCGGCCCTGCCCTGCCTGTCCCAGGGGGCTCCCTGCTCTACCCCGCTGGGTGCTATGAGGCGAGAGGATGCGTTTGAGGCGTTTCTCCTGGAAACGGCCTCCTTCCTTGGCTCCAGCTGGCGGGGGCGGCCCGTGTAAGTTTGGTTGTCATTCTAATAGGGCTCAAACCCCAGCAACTTCTGTAGCGTTTATGGCCGCCTCCAAGAGCCTGCAGTAATGTTCTTTGAATTGCTAAGCAACGCAAACCCTTCTCTCACATGGAGAAAATTGAAACATTGATTTATCTATTTGTTTTGCAACTATAGCACTAGCGGCTTCATTACTCTGTTCCCTGGGGACACCCTCCCACACGCTCCAATTGAAAATTAACTCTTTTTACCTGGGAAGGGGCAGAAATGGGTTTCTAATTTGGAGACAGTACAGAAACAATGGCTGGGCCAGGCGCCAGAAAGCAGGAGGCGAGGCCGACCCCAGGCCTGTGCCTGGGAGCGCCACAGAAAGGGCCACTCGCCCTCTGCCAGGCCAGCGGCGAGCCCCTCCCGGAGGGGACAGGCCGAGAGCCACTGAGGGCCCGAGGCACGAGCCCCCCGCCGGCCAGGCTCCCTCTCCGGACCTCTGCCTCCATCGCGGCTCCGGCACTGGGCGTCTGTCGGCATCCTCTGGCTGGTTTGGTCTGGAATGGAAGGAGAGCTGCTTCCAGAGTTCAAACAACTCAGGTCTCATGCCCAGCTCTGTACTGGGACTGTGGGGCAGCTCTGTTAAGCCGTGCCTCAGTTTCCGCATCTGCCACAAGAGGACAGGAACCCTCCCCGTGAGCTCCTTACATGGTTGCTGGGAGCTAAGCCAAGCCTCAGAGCCCATGACGGGGATTGGGCAGGTAGAGCACGGGAGCCCTGGAACAGGCTTCCTGTCAGCATTACACTCTGGTTCCGGCGAACTTTCTGGGGCTGCTTTCCCGTGGAGGGCCGAAGGCTGCATTTGTTGTTGCTTCTGGAACTCTCTGCAATGGGAGGAGCTGGCTCTGATCCCCCAAAGTAGGAGTCTGCCTTTGCTAGGAACCGGCCACTCCCGTAAAGGGTAGCCCTCGAGGCAGCTGCTCAGCGCAGGAAGGAGCGGGCTCCTGTCCACTCTGTCCTTCTGGTAATACAGTGCTTTAACTGGCTTCCTGAGTTCTTCATTCCCCTCCCCCTGCAACCCCTCAGGACCTCATCAGCCTCCTGCCCGGCACCCTTGAGTGTGGTCATGAGTGAGCCTCTGTGATTATCTCCAGCACAAAGATCTGCTCAGGGTCTGAATTCTTTGGGGTTGGATTCAGCTTCAAGTGGTAGAAAACACAGGCTAACAGAGGTTCAAATGCTGAAAGTTCATCTCTTTCTCTGTAAGCAGAGGCAGTCAAGGCCTTGTACAGCAGCCATGATTTTCAAGCAACCCAGGCTCCTTCTATCTTGTTGCTCTGCCATCTACTCCAGAGGCTTCTGGTCCAATATGGCTGCTCTAACTCCAGCCATCATGTGTGCATCCCAGCCACCAGGAAGAACACTTCCTGGAACTTGCACACACGCCTTTCACTTACACCCCCTTGGCCAGAGCTTGGTCACATGGTCATGCCTAGCTGCAAAAGGAAGCTGGGAAATGTCATTTTAATCCAGGAGACTGTGCACCCAGGCCTTGAGCTCACACTCTCTGGAAATTTCCAGTGGAGATCAGCTAAGAAGGAGTCTGAAGGCGAGACTAAGAATCTAAGGATCAGGCATGTCCTTGGTGGAGAATGCCAGCTGCTCCACAGTCCCAGTACAGAGCTGGGCATGAGACCTGAGTTGTTTTCTTAGCAGGAAGCCTGGTCTCTTCTAAAGTGGATCCCCTCCCTCACCTGCCCATGGCCCTGGGGGAACAGGGGCTTACTTCCATATTGTGAGGGAATGTGGGGGCTAAGTAGAAGCCCCAGATAAAAGGTGAACTCCATTGGATAGTGAAAGGAGGCTGTTAATAAAATGCAGAGACTAAAACTAGGACCCTCCTGGGAAAACCAAGAATATTGGTGGCCCTGTGTGGATGTGAAATGAGGGAGCCTGAGAATTCCAGAAACATGGTTGTGAGCACGGAGCATTGGTCTTGTGCCCCAGGAGGAGATGAGCTCCCCGCCACTGGGGGTAAGTAAACAGAGGCTGAACTATCACTGGACAGAGATGTGGGTGGGACCCAGTAACCTTTCCCACCTGAACACTTTTTATCAGGGCAAAAGCCAGAGACCAATCTTACTAAGGACCCCTATCCCTGACCCTCCCTCCCTCCTCAACCTATCCATGATCGCACTGGAGATCTGGAGGCCTTGGCTCTTCACAAGTCACCAAGGTCTTTCCATGGCCCAAACCTGTTCCATGTCCACAAAAGGATAATGGGGGGGTGTCTCAAGATGTGGGCAATGGTCATTGTCCCCACTCTAGGGATCAATGGCTTGAGGTCAGTAGTGTCCAGAGTTCTTAGTGGCAGTGGGGTCAGGCAAAGGAACTGGGCAGCTGCCTGGGGCCCCACACCCTTAGGGGTACTGTTGCATCCCTGGCGATGAGCCAGGGTGGAGAGCAGGTTGTCTGCTGCGCTCTGCTCAGGGCAGGGGGGTTGCACATCTGCAGGGCACTCTGATAAACCCATGGGATGAGGACTCCAGGTGCCTGCTGGAGAAACCATAGAATCCTTTTTTTCTTCATGCAACAATTATTTATTAAGTGCCAGCTCTGCAACGGACACCCCTCTAGGTGCTGGGGATACTTCGGAGTACAGAACAAATACCATTTCTGCCCCCACGGAATTTACGTTCCATGCAAGGAAACAAACAGAAAGGGGTCCACAGTCCCTCGCCTGAAACCCTAAGGCCAGATGCACTCCAGCCAGCAGTCCTCACCTGGGGGCACTCTGGGAATGTCTAGAGAGATTTCCGTTTGTCACAGCTGGGGGGACAGCTAGTGGCATCTAGTGGGTAGAGGCCAGAGATGCTGCTCAGAATCCTTCAGTGCACAGGACAGCCCTGCATGGCAAAGAATTCTCAAGCTCCCAATGCCAGCAGTGCTGAGCTTTAGAAACCTGGTTTTGGCATTCAGGCTTTGCATTTTAGAAACGTAATACGGTGCATAGACCATATATTATGTAATGTCCCCAGCGGGGTGTGGAGTAACACCCCATAATCAAATGCATTAATATTTCTGCAGCAAAATGTATGAATATTCACACTAAGAGGGATGAACCAAGACTATAAATAGCCTCACGTCAGGTCAGATCACGTTTTGCCACCAAATGAGTTATGAACAAGCTTTTGGTTTTCAGAGCTTTATGGATTTTGGAATTGGATTGTGGGCCTGTAATATAATTTCAGATAGTGATAAATGCTGTAACAAAAACAAAGGAAAGCAAGGGAAGGAGTAATGCAGGGCTTTAGATAAAGCAGCTGAGAAGGGGACTCTGCGGAAGTGACATTTGAGCACAGACCTGAGCAGAGTGGGGAAATGGGCCATGAGTAGGTCTGGGAAAAGCGCTCCCAGCAGAGAGGAGGTGTATAAAGGCTTTGATGTGGTGTGGAGCTTGGACAGTCTGAGAAACAGCCAGGAGGCCAGTGCACCCCCAGTGGATGAGCAAGGAGAAGACAAGTGGGCAGCGAGGCTTCAGAGGTGACCATGGAGCAGGTGGGCTCAGCCTGTAGCCTTAGAAGGACTTGGGGTTTTGCTGTAAGTGAGGAGGGGAGCCCGGGAGACCGGGAACATGGGGCTATGCAGGCTGTAGAGGGGAGAATGGGCTGCAGGAGGGTGGGAGCTGGCCTCAAGGGACAAACAGGGCATGACCAAGACCCAGCAAGCCCCGGTTCATGCATCCTGAGTGGGGAGCACACCGGGAGGGAAGCAGAGGGATACTCGGAACCTCAGGCAGGCCAGCAGAGACAGCTCATCAGTCCTGAACCCACAGAGAGCTTCCTGCCTCCCGGCCTTTGCTCAGATCAGCCCCCAGCTAGCCCACCTTCGACCTCCCCTCTCAGCCACTCTCAAGCCATGTTTTGGGTCTGGGGGAGTAAACGTGTCTGGTTCCCCAGCTGGACTCTGCTACCGGGAGGGCCAGGCTGAGCCTTCGATCTCTGTGTCTGCAGGACTCCAGGCATGGAGCTCCTCAGGAGAGCTCACAGGGGCAGGGACGGAGTTCACACCAGATATTCCTAAGACATTTGGAACAGGCAGGGGCTTCAGAGCAGTTCCAGGGAAGGCAGTGGGGACCGGGGAGAAGGAGCCAGAATGAGGACAAGACATGTTTGGAAGAGCAGTGGGGGGAAGTTCAGAAAGAGTCTCCTGTTTGCAGCTGGGCCCTCTTCTGCCAGAGGCATGTTTCATGTCCATCCCTCGGACACCTGGGTCCCCACCAGCATGGACAGAGCCTTCCCATAGCTGCATCTCAGGCCAAGTCATGGGTGTACCTGTGTTACAGCAGGTGGTGACAACGGACACACTCTGAAGATAAACCCCCTGAAATTAGGGAAATGTCCTTGGTTCAAACCCAAGACCTCCCCTTTATCGAAGAAGGAGCTTTTCCAGACTCTCCTGGGCCTGAGAGGAGCCCCTGCTGGCCCGAGTGCCCCAGGGCCCTGTGTAGCCTCCAGGCTACAGTTCCAAACCCCAGAGCCGTGGTGAAACCACCTGGGAACTTGCAGACAATATCAGCGCCATGGTTTGTCCACCGGCTGATTACTTGAGAACCCAGGACAGGCCCAGGCACAGACTAAGTATTTCTTAAAGCCCCAGGTGGATCTGCTAGCAGCCAGGACTGCACACCCCTGCCCCAAGCCCCAGCCCCAACTGGCCCATCACCATTACCTGCTGGTCCCGAAGCCTGCCTCCCAGTCAGCGCTCTGCCCTGGGCTCGTCAGGTAGAAGCCCCTGAAAAGGAGAAAAGGATGCCCCTCCTGGGCACCGCCTCCTTGAGGGTTGTCCCACGCAACCTCCCATCCCCGAGGTGGAGGGTATCTCAGCCCCCCAGCATTACAGAGAAGGCAGCGTGGGCTCCGAGGGGCTCCATGCTGGAGCTAGCGGGCGGCTGAGCCAGGAATCCGTATTCTGACACCTGGGCGGCCTGCTAGGTGAAGTACCACAGCATGTGGGCTGGGGCTCCCCGCCGTCCTGTTGTTGGGGGAGGGGGCTGCATCACTCAAGAGGGGCTTGTTGACCCAGATATCTCAGGTAGGGACCTGTGATGTCCCTGAAACCCACCCTTATAGCCCACCTTGTATGCTACCTACATACACACCAAGCGCCCTGAAGACCCACACACACCCACCACCACCCAGGAGCAGAGGGGGATAAATGCCAGGAACTGTTCCCGTCCCCAGGCCACTCTGTCTGCACACCTCCCCCTTTCTGCACCCCACACCCAGATCTGGGTGAGAAGGAAGAGGCCCCTCTAGCAGGAGCGGGGGGGAGGAGCCTGAGGGGTAAGGGGCTCAGAGCCTACAGCCTGCTGGGCTGAGCCTGTCGAGTGCCCAGCCTGACTCCTGCAGGCAACCCCACTGTGCTCGGTAGAGGCTCTGGGTGCGCCCTGGTCAGGAGGATACCCACCCCCCGGGGTGAGCCTCTCCTCCCTGGAGTGCTCGGCGCCGAGCCATCTAAATCCAATTACTCAAAGAGCAGGGTGCGCGTCTGCAGGGGACTTTGCTGAACACCCTCCACTCTAACCGCCTGTGATTTCCGAGCTGAATATCTTGCAGAGTTATTTAAGAGGTTCTTCCCTTTTTTCCCATTTTGATGATATGTTTCTAAATTATACATTAAACTTAGCAGGGTGAGTAATACCTCACAGCTTCCCCGTGTCAGGCCTAATGTTACTTACTCGTCTGCCGCTTCGTGTTTACATGGTTGAGGGGGAAATGCTCCTTTCGGATCCATTTATCTTCACATTAAGTGTTTAGAGATGAGAACCTCAGACAGGTTCCAGACACCTGGCTCCCCAGGCACTCGGCTTCCGCGGGAACCTCTCCTGCTTCACCGTGCACGGACCAGGGTCCTGTTACCAGGCCGGCTGGGACCTGGAGGCGCCCCCTCCCCAGGGGAGGGTCCTGGGGGCAGAGAAGTCCCCAGAGGGAGCAGAGATGGGAGTCAGGCTCAGAGATCTTTCCTGGAAGGGCAGTGCCACCAAGGAGCATAAGAGGCACCAGCCCCGAAAGCCTCCTCCCTTGTCCCAGAGACCTGTGGCTTCTGGGGGAACAGACCCTTGACCCTCCATCCGTGCCCGTCTCTCGAGCTCATTCATTCCTTCACGCGCACGCACTCGAGTAGGTGTGGCAGCCTCCACGGTGCCGGGGTAGGCGCTGGGCTCCTGGCTGCTGCCCTGGGCGCCCGGGCTGTTACGAGAGCCCCTTGAGGCTGAGATCCAAAAGAAGGATGCAGCCTCAGCCCATTTCAGGATCTGCTGGCAAGAAGCCTTCTTGTCATCCCAGCCAAGGGAAACCCCATTCCTAGGACACCCCAAATCAGCCCACAGGCCAGGAGGCCAAGCAGGGAGGGCAGCCCCCACCCCAGTCCTGCTACCCTCCAACATCCATAGCTGGTACCCATAGTCCTGCTGTGAGACTCAGGCTCTGCCAGGTTGGAGGAGGGATCTCTGCGGTCTGGAGCACTCCGATCTCTGAAAGAAGGCCTGGGCTGAGGACTGGAGCAGAGAATGGCCCCCAAGGGCCAAGGAAAGCTGAAGGCTTCCAGAGTTTGCATGCTTAAGCTATGTTGGTCGCTTTGCATGGTCCTTCTATGTAACCCTCACCACCAGCTTCCCTACGGGGCATGCCCAAGATTGCCTAGCAGAGCAACGGGTGGGGCAGGGATTGGAACCCAGGCCCCGCGGACCGCAGGACGTGGACTCTGCAACCCCACACAGCAGGGACAGGGACTTCAGAGCACACCCCGGCCAAATGACCCTGCTGTGCAGGGGAACCCGGGGCCAGGGGCCACTGCCCCCAGAGCCAGGCCAACGGCCTCCAGGCAGGAGATTGACCCAAAGGGAGGTGACAGGGCCATTTATCATATCAATAAACTTGCTTAAGGCGCTCTCTGTCTTCCCATAATGAAATGGGGATGCGATCCCCCCATGTTATTGGGCACCGGGGCAACTCCACATCAGATGCTTATTATTTTCTGCCACTATCAGGGAAGACTGATCGTGCTTGGGGAAGTGCAGCTTAAAATTGAAAACCAAGCAATTTACCTTCAATCGCTTCTCAGAATTTTGTGCAGCCAGAGATAGTTAAGGAGAAATAGACTCCCTTTCCATTTTAAGTGTTTTCCATTAACATTTGTTTCCTCCCTGAGATTGGGTTTGGTTGGGGGAGGGGGGGATCGGCTGTCTTGGCATCATGCTCCTGTCGCCTTTGGGAGACTGCCTTCAGGCCCCTCTCTTTGAGGTCCCGTGGGGTTAAGGGTGTGGGGGTCTCCTCCCTTCCCCTCAGCAAGGCTGTCTCCTGCCTTATTTCTGCCTGTCTGGGTCACTGGGTCGGTTGGTCAGCCGGGCACTGCGCTCAGCATCGTGCCTGCAGAGTGAGGCTCTCAGGTGCAGTGGGGAGAGGGTGCCCACACAGGGGTGAGCCCTGCCCTCTTCCTGGGGGCTCCGCACCTCCCTCCCCGCCAGGCCAGGCTCCCTGCACTCCTCCCCACGTCCACGCAGGCTTTCAGGGGCTGATGTTCTCAAGACAATCTCCTAGGACCTTTGTGTCTCTTTTCCATTAAGGAAAAGAGGTTAACTTTGGGATGCTTGGCCTGTGAAGACGCAGAGTCCCTTGGTGTGAGCAGAGTCCAGGCTTGTGGCTTTGACAGTGGAGAGTTGTCTGTGACACGTTTGTGTGGTGTTTTGTGGGCCACGTGCAAGCCTCTGACTCCTGGCCGGCAATGGTTCTCCCCACCCAGCCCCCAAATCCTCCCCCATCCCCCATCCCCCTCTATCCCCCACCGCCCCTACCCCTCCACCCCTCCACCCCTCCACTACCCCCTCACCCCGGCCTCTGCCACACAGCTCCTACTGGGTGAGTCTTGGAGGTGTGCTCAACATTCCAGAAAGAAATCCTTTGCTCCCGTGGTATTGACAGTAGGGGGGGCAGGGAAGGCCTCGGGGCAGACCGCCAAAGCCGTAGCCTACCTTCTTGTTTCTTCCAGGGATAAGAAGAGGCGCTTTTGCTGAGATGTAAATGATTTCCCACTTGTAAATTTAAGTTACCTCCGGAGGCCTCTCCATCAATGTGGCAAGATAAACTATTGTGAGAGCCTCAAAGCCCAGCTGCCCTCCCAGCTGTATGGCTTCAGGCCTGGCCTCGTCTTGTTTGATCAGCCTCCCCCGTGGCTGGCTGCACGAGGCTGGGCTGTGTGCGGATGGGATCTGCCAGCCCTCTGCACACACCTCGGCTTGGCAGGATCACACCGAGCATGCTCTGGAAACAGAAACTTGCCCTGTGTTAGATGCTTGTCCTGGAGGTCTCCACCCTGAACCCCGAGGTACCTATTGGCCCGTGCAGACAATCCTGGGGCTCCCCACTCCCAAGGGTGTGAGTGAGAGGTGGGAGGGGAGTTCTCTGGAACACAAGCCACCATCACTGCCCTGAAAACAACAACACGTCTGGCAGGATTTGGGCACAGCCCAGCATCATCCGGCCTTGCTGGAGGCTGGCGGGAGCTGACTTGAGCTGCCCCCATAGGAGCAGTGAGCTAAGAGGAAGGAAAATTCAAGGCACACAGAGCAGCACATTCCAGCCGGACAGAGCAGGGGCTTAGGCACAAGCTGAGGCCTCTTGGATGGATGCTGGGCCTCCTGCACACACCACCCCCATATTACCAGACCAATCTGGTTCTCGTTCCCGAGAATGAAGGGCAAGGGAGGCTGGGACCCCGCGCCGCGCATCCCTTTAGGCTGCCATCTCTGCCCACGAGACCATGATGTGGGGCAGTCTGGCCTAAACACTCACAGCTTGGAGGTGGTTCATTAGGGCTTCAGGAGGAGGTGTCCCCCCCACTAGCCACACTTGGGGTGGGCGGCTGGCTGATAGCTACCCGGCATCCCCTTCCCCCTCCCCCTCAACCAGTCAGGGCTCATTTGGGAGAGGACCTGGAGGAGTCCTGAAGCATGGCTCCTGCTTTCAACGTGATCAGCACCTTTGCACCCCCCCACCAAGGGCGAGGGGGCCCTGGGTGCCCGGTTCTGGCGGCATCAGGGAGGAGACCAGGAGACCAGAGTGTGCTTGTCCCTGTCCTGACCCCCAGGGCACAATGCAGGGTCCTCCCAAGAAGCAGTCTGGGAATCAAGGTCACTAGACACCGACTCTCCAGGCTTTTTACATAGTTGTCCTCTCGCATTTGTTCCTGTTTCTCTTGTCATACATGCTGTACGTATGGAAAAGTGCATGGAACCCATGGGCAGCTGGAGAAAGAATTATAAAGCATGCCTCCCAGTGCAGGACAAGAAAAAGAACATTATTCACAGAGGCTGGTTCTCCAAGGCTTGCCCCTTCCCCCATCATGGAAAGAGTAACCAGGAACTAGGCCCCCCCTCCCCCAACGTGCATTGTTTCTGGGCACTTCTGGGGCCGCGCAGAAAGCCTTGTTCTCGCCGTGGATTCTGTCCCCTGCCTGGTCTTTGAGAGAAAGGACTGCTCCGAAGATGACAGGATTCAAGAGAGATTAATTTGTTATTTTAGACTTTTAGAAAGTACAGTTGCACAGAAACGGAGTCCCTGGGTCGTAAGGAAGTTCAGATCAATTAAAACAATTTACTTTGCTGCTAATGATTTCAGACCATTGTAATTTATTGGTAAGTAAATGACTTCAAAAGCCCATTCCTTTGGTGGCTGCACAGAGGGAATTTTAACAAGTTCTTGGATAAATTAAGTCTGGAATTTGTTAACAGACCATTATTGTAAAACATTAAAAGTAGGCCTTTCACACCGCTCCGAGGCCTTAAAGTTCCCAGAAACAATTAAAACTTCTAATCAGTTCTTCATTGTTTAAGCAAATCAGATGGCAAGAAAGGGCTCCCGTTAACAGGTGGGAAACCCAGACCCTGCAGCTACATCCAAGGGGCTGGTAGCCACTAGAGTCCCTTCAGTGACACCTGCTCTCAACGAAAAACCCAAATTTCTACTCTGGTCAAAATACAGCCTGCAAATCTGGGCTTCCACCCGCCCCTCTGGTCCCACCTCCTGCTTCTCTGCCTTGAGTGGGCTCCTGGGGTGGCTGCAGCCATGGCCTCCTTAGTTTACCTCTCTCCTGCCTGTCCCCTCCCCCCGCCCCCGCCTCCACAGTCCCCGGGCTCCGCATCTGTGTTCACCAGCACCTTGCGCTGGGGCGGCCTGTTCCCAATGGGAATATGAGTGATGGCACTGTGACAGTTCCAAGCACACGACATGGGTCGTGTCCTATTGGAATGGACCAGCATCCCAGAGGGCGTGCAGAACAGCAACTCAAGGACACAGGGTCATGTGAGAGGCCTGGCTGCCTCTCGAGCTGCCCACAGGTGCAGGACCAGGTGGTGGGTGTCCAGGCATTGCCGTGCAGTTTGCCCTTGGGGCTTTGCATCCCATCAGAAGCATGCAGGTCTGTGCCTCTTAGGTAGGGCCCAGGTCCCTGGAGGCCATCTGGGATCTCCCGCAGCCTTTCCTTGGGAAATGAGGATTCTCCACCACTGCTTCCCAAACCCCAGACACCTCGGTCTCTTGTCAGGGGTAGGGAGGATGATAGCTGTCGCATTTGTGAAGCATCTGGGTGGGATGAGGCACTGCCCACCTCAGGAAAAGGGGTATCGCCTTTACCTCAACAAGGCCGTGAGGTAGGGATCACTGTGCCGAGGGGCAGACGGACACTCAGAAGTTAAGGAACTTGGGCTTCAGATGCCTGCATTCTAAAATCCATCGTGCTGGGGCGCCTGGGTGGCTCAGTCGTTAAGCGTCTGCCTTCGGCTCAGGTCATGATCCCAGGGTCCTGGGATCGAGCCCCGCATCGGGCTCTCTGTTCAGCGGGGAGCCTGCTTCTCCCTCTCCCACTCTGCCTGCTTGTGTTCCCTCTCTGTCTCTCTCTGTCAAATAAATAAATAAAATCTTAAAAAAAAAAAAAATCCATCCTGCTGTGCTGCTCAAGTGTCTCGCCTGGTCCCTCCCAGCCCCAGCATCTTGGGCAAGCTTCCTTCATTGCCTCTAAAACAAGGCCACACCCACTCAGCTTCTTATTAGACAGTTTGGGCCTCAGTTTCCCCATCTCTAAACTGGGGGAATTCACATCACTGGTTTCCCCTCATTGTTTCGATTTGGTGATCAGGGTCCAATCGGCAGCGAGTGCTATCGGTTTGGAACTGGGTGGGGAAGTCATGAGCCTGGTCAGGAATTAGGACCTGGAGTGGGAGGCCAGGGACGGAGCCCAGAGACACCCCAACATTGACAGTTCGTGGGAGGAGGAGGAGCAGAGGTGTCAGGAGAAACTGTCCTGTGTGGGTGCCATCAACTGAGAAGAGAGTCTTTCCGGAAGGAGCCCGCGGGGGCCAAGGCGGGTCTGTAAACAAAGACGCCCCTCCATGAGGCCCCAGCTTATCACACTGGGCAAAAGGAGCACCTGTGTTTCAGATCAGATGTGATCAGTTTTTAGATGATTGGAGGAAAGTTGGCAAACCCTTCCAGAGCCAATGTAGACTACATGTTAGTAATTTCCATCGTATTTTTGGCAGCTGCAGAGACTCCAAAGCAAGGCAGAGAACTTTCAATGGAGCACTGAAAAGCGGTTTTTAAAAATACCTTTTAGAAAGCTATTTAAATTCTCCTGTCTGCAGCAAAGTTAATGTATAAACTTAGCACTTTAATTTGGCTCTTCTTTAAACAAAGGAGGCGGGAAGCTGTCTCCTCCCCTGGTTCTCGCTCAGCAGCTCGGAGCCCGAGGCTCCCCAGATGCACCCTCCTCCCTCCCCCACCCCACTCCCCGGGGCAGGCAGGCTCAGCCTCCAACACAGTGCCCTGATCACCAGATCGAAACAATGAGGGGAAACCAGTGATGTGAATTCCCCCAGTTTAGAGATGGGGAAACCGAGGCCCAAACTGGCTAATGAGAAGCTGAGTTGGTGTGGCCTTGTTTTAGAGGCAGTGAGGGAAGCTTGCCCAAGATGCCGGGGCTGGGAGGGACCAGGGGAGACCCTCAGGTGCTGTACACTGAAAGCTCGTGGTCATCATCCTCTTAGAGCTTCCCCGCCCCCCAGGCAGCACAGGCCTCCCCAGGCCAGCGATGGGAGGGGATGCAGCCGGGTTTGCCTCCCCAGGCCAGCGGTGGGAGGGGATGCAGCCGGGTT
>NW_023270447.1:88788907-88875958 GCF_011800145.1 Mirounga leonina | reverse complement strand
CGGGTTTGCCTCCCCAGGCCAGCGGTGGGAGGGGATGCAGCCGGGTTCGGAGCCACGGCAGGAGCCTGGCTACAGGGGTTCAAGCCTCCCTCAGCCCCCGGGGTGCCTGTTAAGTGTGCAGTTTTCCCAAGTTGACTGGGGTGTAGGGGAGCAGAGTCTCGGGGTGCTTCCAGGGTGATTCTGACACTCAGTAAAGTTTGAGATGCCCTGCCCCCCAAAACGTGCCATCACAAGTCCAGAGAATCCAGGGATGTTGATGCCATCCCCACTCCCTCCACAGCTGGGGAAACAGAGGCCCCCTGCTCGGAGTTCCACAGAACGCACCTGAACTCAGTGGCAGGGTCTTCTCCTCACAGACACCCCCTCCCTGGCCCTGGCCAGCGTCCAGTCAGCCTTCCTGAGAGAGGCAAGCTATCTGCCCCAAAAAGGTGTCATTTGCAGGGAAAAAGGGAAAATTGGTGAACCGTGGCTGAAGGCCCAGACGCTCTTTGGCGGTGGTCTCCCTGGCTTCCTGGTCCCCGGCAACAATGGTTTAGGCTGAACCGTCCCAGCACCTCCCTGTGTCCTTGGAGATGGCTCGGAAGTCCCCGTGGGCCACTGCAGAAGTGACACGACCCCGGGGCCTGCAGACAGGGTGAAGGAGACAGAGCTGGGGGGTTGCTGTGGGTGGGGCTGAGCTACCGGGGCGGGGAAGCAGGAGGGCTCTCCTCCATGGAGGCTGGTGGCCTGTGTCTGCCCCACACACTGCAGTCCAAGGTGGGCCCAGGACAGCATGCTGCATCCCTGCCCCAGCGTGGAGGGGCCGGCCGTCTCAGCCAGGCGGTGCGACCAGAGGCGGGTGTAAATGGAGGAGGCTTCAGACAGGGTGGTCCCTTGCCAGCTGCTAGCTGGATCTCTCAGGAGACACAGTGGGACTTAGAACAGACCTCACCAGGGCTTTAGGGTCCTCGGCCCAGACTTAGCCTCGCATCTCCCCCAGCCCCATGCCCTCATACCCACGCGTCTGTCACGGCTGACCACACCCACCCGCTCCCGTCTGTAAGACTCCTGTCCACCTCCAGCTCTGTGTCCTGGCCTGCCCTCCCCGGGGACCGTGCCTGGGGGCTGCTCCCACACGGCTGACAAGGGCCCGTTCTTCCGATGAGCCATGGGGCCCGGTTTCTCGGGGTCACATGCTCCCTGGCCAGGTGACTGCAACTTCTCTTTTACTCCGTGGTTGAATTGGCCGTCACCTGCCAGGGACAGTCAGATCTGTCAAGTCCACGCCACTTGCTTTTATAGGTTCTCCTGGCTTTATTGCCTTTCTTGGAGCAGTGAGGGGCAGCGAGCTGCTGAAGAACCATTCAGGATGACACGGCTTTTTAGATTTCATTTCCCCGCTGCCCACCCCCACCCATGTCTCTGTCTGTGGGAGAGAGTGACAAGGTGATGGCACTTAGAACGCCCACCATGAACAGAACTAATGCTCCCGAGGACAGGCTGTATTTCCCCACTGACCCCAGGAGCCTGAGGGCAGGGACGGCCTGGCCTGGTCCTGGGCCTCTCCACTTTCCATTCCCTTTGAGACCCCAGATATTCATCGTTGCTGGCATCTTCTCCCTCTTTGTTGCCCTAAGATGCTAGCCTGCTTGCTCTTAACACCACCAACGTGCTCCCCGGGCCCTCCAATAAATACCAGGACCAGAACCCCTAGCACAGGCAAGGGCCTTAGACGAAGCTGGTTTCAAGTCTGGGCTCCACCACCTACCAGCTGCGTTTGACCTTGGGCAAGACGCTTGACCTCTCCGAGCATCCATTTCCTCTGCTTCCAGATGGGAGTGAGGAGGGCACCTGCCTCCCAGGGTTGGTGTGAGGACAGGAGTTAATGCATATGATGGGTTAGCTCAATGTCTGGCCCAGAACAAATGCTCAATAAGTAGCAGGAAGCACCGTGATTTTCTCTGATCATTGACTGGTGGATTGATTGCAAACTCTGGCCCCAGGATCTGCACAGGAAGGAAGCGATAGACCGGCGGAGGTGGACAGCCTGTGAGGGTCTGATGGGGTCACCGGAGTAGAGCAGGATCTTCCTGGGTGGAGGGTTTTGCAGAGAAACATAACCAATAGGATTGTGTGTGTGTGTGTGTGTGTGTGTACCGACAAAAAGAAAGAGAGATTGATTTAAGGAATTGGCTCACCAAATTGCCGCCCCCCCCCCCCCCCCCATTGTGGGGCTGGCAAGTCCAAATTCTATAGGGCACACTAGCAGGCTGGAAACCAGAGAGGAGTTGATGTTGCAGTCCTGAGTCCAAAGTCAGTCTGGGAACCTGTGTCTTTCTCTTAAGACCTTCAACTGATGGGATGAGGCCCATTTACATTATGCAGGGTAATCTCTTTACCCAAAGTCTACTGATTTAAAGGTTAATTTTATTTTAAAAATACCTTCACAGCCACATCTAGACTGGTGTTTGACCAAATATCTGGGTACCGTGGCCTAGCCAAGTTGGCCCATGGAATTAACCATCACAGGGAGAAACAACCAAGGGCCCTTGGCCAACACCATGGTCTCTTGGACGAGACGGCCCTACCCCTGCCCAGTCTGCATCTCTCCCACCCCTGACCTCTCACTTTGGGGGGTAGCCTGTGGGAGGGCTTCAGCAAAGCACAGGTACCACACTCGAAGCCTCGTGCCCTCTGAGCCATGAGAGCCAGGCAAGGCCCCTCGGCAGAGATAAGGAGGTTGCCCCGGTTGGGTAGGAGGGCAGAAGGAGTGCTGACAGTGGAGCGTGGGTGGGAGAGGCTCCTGAGCCCTGGCACTGAATTAAGCTCCCACTCAGGTCCAGAGCCCCAGGCCCCTCCAACCAAGGGATGCCAGGCAACCACGACCTCTCCAGAGGAGTATTTGGGGAAGAGCCTGAGACCCAGCAGGCCAGAAATGGTTCCTTTAAGATGGAACTTGGATGCCAGCAATACACGACACTTCCACAATAGGGACTCAGATCAATTCTCTTTTATCTTTTCTGGAGGCTCAGCATGATGAAAAGTGGCCTATATCTATGGCTGATAAATAACTAGAAACTTGCTGTATCTGCTTTCATTTGATTTTCTTGAACAATTACCGCTAGCATGCCTTACATTCAGAGGCTGAAATTTTAAGTGGCCAAAAGAACTTCCCAACTGAGCCCGCCAGGGACTCATTTGAAATGTTCTTTGGTGCATCGAAAAGTGACCAGACATGATCTATGAGGGAGCTTGGAAGAGCGTTTCAGGCTAATGGCACAAACATTTCCTCCCCTCCAGGGGAAGGAACGTGGGAAGACATTCCCACCCCCAGCCTCAAATCCCAGGAGAGACTGCCCTGCCAGACCCTCCGAGCTGAAGGACCACCCATGGGCTCAGGCCTGGCCTGCCCACAGCCATGGGAGAGGGCTGGCTGTAGACCAGACAATTCCCAACACAGCTGTAGGCATTGAGCTTGAACAGGATGGTGTCTAGACGAGGAGTCATCCAGAGAAGGCTGATAAGGGGCAGGAGGGCTCTGGAGTCCTCAGGACCATCGGGGGAAGAAACTGGGAGTGCTGGGCTGCAGATGCCTTCCATCCTGTTTTCATTCTTCTCATCTAGCACTCAGGTTACAGTGTGACTCTGGTTACATGCCTGCCTCAGCACCAGAAGAATAAGCTCCTGAAGGCCTAAGACTGTATCTTCCAATACCCAGAGTGGTATCAGCATTTAACAGGTCCTCAGTACATGTTAAATGGAAGGATGGATGGGTGGATGGATGGATGGACGAATAGGTGAGTAGATAGAAGAGGGGTGGAGGAGTAGGTAGATGGTTGGATGGATAGGTGAGTGGATGGATGGATGGATGAGTGGGTGGATGGATGGATGGATGGATGGGTGGATGGATAGATGGATGAATAGGTGGTAGACAGAAGAGGGGTGGATGAGTAGGTGGATAGATAGGTGAGTGGATGGATGGATGGATGAATGAGTGGATGGATGGATAGATGGATGGGTGGATGGATGGATGGATAGATGGATGAATAGGTGGGTAGACAGAAGAGGGGTGGATGAGTAGGTGGATGGGTGGATGGATTGGTGAGTGGATGGATGGATGGGATGGATGGGCAGATGGATGGGTGAATGGGTGGATGGATGGATGACATGAATCTGTCTTTGAAAGACTATCACATCCTGAAGAGTGGAGTCCTATTTTCTGTGGGTTGAGAAGATAAAATTATGGCAGATCTTCAGGGTAGCAGATTTGACTTCAGGTTAAGAAAGACTCAAATGCTTTTGGTGGCATAGATGGTGTGGGGAGGGAGCAAGCCCCCATCCCCAGAAGTGTTCAAGAGGAGGGACTTGTCCGTGTAGTAGAAGGGTGTTCTTATGGTGGTGGGAGAGGCAGGGCTGGATGACCTCAGAGGGCCTTTGCAGCTCTGAGCTGTGTGAGTCCTGTTGAGCCTGTGCCCTCAGCTGGGCCAAGGAGCTCATTTCTCTGGGTCAGGCCTTGGCCCCTGCGGGGACCCCATACTCTACCTTTGCTGCCACTGACCCATGGCTAGGGTACTCTCTCCTGGCTGGAGACCTAGTGCTCCTGCCCTCCTCCTCCCAGGCCTCAGAGACTGCACTGGAGCTTGCCCCAGCAGGCCTGGTTGAAGGTGATCTGCAGAGAGAAACAGAAAGCATGTGGAGGCCACACAGGCTGGGCCCTGATAGAGGGGAGGGGTATGGGAGACAGCAGGGAGCTGCTGGAAAGGTCCCTGTAGGGATGGGGGAAACAGAGCCAGGGCAAAGCCTCCTGGACCCGGTTCCTGGGGGAGTCTTAGGGTCCGGGGGGCCCCTTCTGGGGCAGGTGTCTTTGTCACCCTATTAGTAAGAGCCGGGGCCTACAGGAGTGGGAGAAGGCCTAGCGGGGCCCACGACTGGGTGACATGAGGACTTGCCCCAACAGGGAAGGGCAGAGGCGCTGCGTGAGAGGCTGGTGGCAGGGAGGGGGCCGGCCCCGCCCCGCCAGCAGGATCCCCTTTGGCCTGTGCGGGTCCCCTCAGCATCCCTTTCTCTTTAGAAAATCTAATCGCTTGTAGCTTCTACTCTGGCCGTCAATTTGATCTGCACTCAAGGGTGCAGCCGAGGTTCCCCTTGTTCTGCTTAAATAATGCAGGTAGTGAGGCTATTGACAAGCTGTCATCTGCTAGAAAGCAGCTTCGACATGGCCAGGCGTGAGGGGGGCCCGGGGCCTCGGCCAGCCACAGGTCCAGCCGGGGGGACGGGAGGGTGGCATGGTCCGGGGTAGACGGACGGGAGCTGGAGGCCTCCGTGGCCTTTTCCAGAAGGACAGTCTATTGGGAAATTCTACAAGAAAGCAAGGGCAGGAGCTCTTGGGCTGAGCAGCCGTCCTGGAGCGGTGGAGAGGAGGCCCACGGTGCGGCCCGGGGCTGCGGGGCTGGGGGCCACGCTGAGTCACTTCCTGCCAAAGGGCATCTGGTTGCCCCGCCTCCTGGCCCCACTGGCGGATGAGGGATTTGTGATGAGTCTGCTGCTATTCCCTGAGCCTGGGTTGGATTTTTTTTTCCTAATGTTTAAAAATTCCCAGCAGCTTGGCAGGTGCCCGGCTGCCGGTCACCCCATCGGCTGTTGTGTCATCAGACATCATGTTTACCCGTCAGACACTGTTTTCCTGACACTCAACACTCAAAATAATGATCTCGTCGGAGTAGCTTCATGAATGATTCATGAGACTCCGCTCCACTTTGGGTGTTAACAGCAAATCAAAGCCCCTCTGAGTGGGAGCCTGGCAGCCGCGGGAAGGGAGCCCTGGCCCCAGCCTCCAGCCACCCGCCCTCCCCAGGGAGGCCCACGTGTCCCCAGCCTGCCCTCAAGGCTCCTTTCCTCCAGCCCCAGCCTGGCCCTGCAGAAGGCCAGAGCGTGAACGGGGAGAAGAGCAGGGTTCGAGGAGCAGGGCACAGGCTCAGTCCCTGTGGGCACCCTGGGGCCCTGTAACCTTGCTGAGAAGGTCCGAGCTCAAGCCCGGAGTCCCAGCTGGATGACCACCATGGACAGCCCGTGTGACCTTAAGCAGGTCACTTGGCTCCTCTGAGCTTCCCTTTCCTTTCTGTGAAGCCAGGTGGGGCCGTCTCTCCCACAAGGCAGCGGGGAACACGAACAAGCTTCCTGGGGTATGGTTCCCGACATGTGAGAAAGTCAAAACACAGAGCTGTGATTATTCACTACTATGGTCTTGCCTCCCCCAGGCTTTCTTGTCTCATCTTCCCATCTGTGCAACGAGAGGGTTGAGCTGGGTGCCCCCACGCCTCCTAACTGGGGGCACAGCATGGTTCTCTGCTGTTCTGGGAGTGGGTTACAGGATGGAGTTGAGGGTCTCTGCCTGGCAAGCAGGTTCTTGGGGACATTTCTTCACAAAACGCTGGGACGGAGACCCTCAGGGACACAGACCCAGCGCACAGCCCAGCAAGGGATTTTGCACACACACGCGCGCAGACAGCAACAGACAAGCATGAGGACTTCTCGAATACCCACATAGTCCAGCGCACGGTGACTCTGAGGGAGGAGATGGCATACCTGCGTTCTCTTCCTTCCCCCCTTGGCCCATCCGCCCAGCCCCACTGTCAGCTCCCCGCGGGAAGGGCAGGGTCGCCTTGATCACCACCCCTCCACATCCTGTTCACGTATACGCAGCGCGGCACAGCAAAGTGATGCTTAATAAACATTGGTCAAATAAAGGGAATTTACAGATATGTATTGGGTACTGGGGACACAACAGTGAACAAGATCGATTAGGTACAATTAACCATGACCTTCCACCTGGCCCTCATTTCTCCTGTAGAATTAAGGCATTAGACCAGAGGGTTAGATCTCCAACACCTCAAGTGATTTGTTTTTTGTCATTCAAAAGTGATAGAGAGTGCTCGCCCCCCAGAGCCTGTCCGCAATGGTTGCAGGAGGGCAGGGGGACGGGGGGCTCATACATGACTCTGACCCAGACGAAGGAGGGTACCTGGAGCCGTACCTAGACCCTGCATGAGCCAGAACTGATCTCTGCCTCTTCTCAGAAGCAAGATTCAGCCCCAGCTGGGAAAGCCTACAGTGTTTCATTTTCTCCCTAAATGGCCTGAGAGCAGAATGCCAGAAATATGCATAGTCCCCCTGCTGACCCGAGGCTGGGGGAAGAGGAAATTTCCCCAACCCTGGGCCTTGAGCCCCACTAGGGTGATGTGAGCAAGCAGAAGGTCTGCTGTGCCCCACCTTGGAACAAGATAGGAGGCCCCCTGGGGGGCGGGGGAGGGCCAGCCACAGTTGGGCCCAATTCACTAATGAGAGTCTGACAAGGGCTGCATGAGGCTGAAGGCTCTTCCTGGCCTCACCTGCCAGACGCCTTTCCCCAGCTGCACTGGTGTGCAGGGGCAGAGCGAGGGCTGCTGGGGCCTCAGGCTCTCCCGCCTCTCCCCTGTGGCCTGCCCCGGCATGGCCACAGGTCCTCACCACTCTTTGCCTTGCCACACCCTGCCTGGGCCTGTGACCATGATGGCCACACCTGCTCGGAGCTCACTGTGGGTGCGTGGAGAGATGCCTGCCAGGCAGAGCCGTTTTGACATTTTGGGAGACTGGTGACCATGCAGTGGCCAGACTCAAAGCAAGGCCAGCGCTCAAAGGGCTGGAGCCATCCTGCAGGGGCCCTTGGAGGACGTGACTGCCCTTTGCAAGTTAATACGGCATTTCAAAGAAAAGCTTCAAGTGGAACAGAAGGCAGTGGAAAGGATACATGGAGACTGTGAGAGCAGATTTCCAGCCTGGCGCCCCCTCCTGCAGTAATGCCTTCTCCTTAGGAACCCCCAAACCCCCCCCCACCACCACCACCAGGCTGCTCCTCTCCACCCAGAGGGTCCGTGTTCTTTGTTAATCATTCCATGTGTGCCAGTCTGGTCTCCCCTCCAAGTGTGTATTTCCCAAAGGCAGAGACCCCATCTTAGAAGTCTTTGCACCCCTCCCCCCAGGACATCAGCAGGTGCCCAACCAGACCCACACCCCGTAGACCTGGGTAGAGGGAGCACGAAGACATTGGGCAATTGTGTCTAATCCATGGGTGACCTGGGGCTGGACATGAGACTGGTATCTGGCCACACAGTCATTCTCACCTTGGAATTGGAATGCAGAGCAAAGCCCAGAATCCTAGCTGATCCCCCCACTGAAGTGCTACTGTTTATCTGCTCACTTATTCAAGACCCACTGTGTGCCTGGCGCTGTGCTGGGATGAACAGACAAGGAGGGAGGAGAGTCCTGAGCAGTGGGTGCAGGATGTGATGATGGTTGGCCCGGGCTGGTCCCAGAGCACGCAGGAGGGGCCCCAGCCCGGCCGGGGTGGTTCCCGGAGGCGGTCAGCCATTGCCGAGGTGTGGGGAACGGGCAGTGGTTTGCTCTGCCAGGACAGAGAGGAGGCACAGAGGAGAAGCTGCAGCAGCCGGCCTCTTCGGGAACCGCAGAAGCATATATGATATGGTCCTTGCCCACAAGGAGGTGGTGACAAATTGGGGACAAGTTAAATAGAACAAGATTTAAGCCCTGTTGCCAAGTGGGGATGGGAGCGCGGCAGGGGAAAGCACGTGATTAAGTGCCAGATGAATCACACCACCGCACGGGCTCTGGGTCAGAGGAGAGTGATGGGTGGTGGGGGCAGGCTGGACAGGCAGGGAAGGGACTTTGGTAGGAGAAATGACCATGTGAGCAAAACCCCGGGGCCCAAAGGTGCAAGCTGCATCCAGGGACCAGTTTAGCTGGAGCAGACGAATTGGGGTCAAAGGCGTGTGAGGGGGCTCCTTTCAGGTCCTGAGCTGGCCCCATCTGCCCCCCTGTCCCCCCAGAGGGCTCATCCCACATCCCCTGACCCTCTCCCCCTTTGTAGTTCTGACGTGGAGCATCCCATTCCAGCCTGAGCCACCTTCCCCTGCTCACACAAAACCAGAGCCCAGAGACACACAGGGAGACATAAAAAGGAGAGAGGATGAAGATTCATTGACGCCAGAACCAACTCTATTCTAGAAAATGGAAATATTCTGTACATAATGACAACCGAGTCACCGGGCGACCTTCCTGGAATAACTTCCCAGATATATGACGGTGGCAACAGCAGCCCATTGGCACTGACACGCTGAAGCCTCCCCAAAGCCACCACTTAAAAGATGCCTCCTCTGTTATTAACATTCCTCACTTGGAGATATTTATGGCTCGCCACTGTTATCAACAGTAACAAATTTCAAGAACCTATAAATGACACCACCCCCGGAGACAGAGCCTGGAATGATGCACCATCAGCTTGCCCAGCCCCAACTAGACCGTGAACGTCAAATCAGGCTTATCTGATGGACCTGGGCGCTATTGTCCGAGTCTCACACCCTCCTCACTCACCTTGAACCCTGGGAGCCCCAGGCCCAGCTGCGTCTACTTCACCTTGGCCGTCAGGGGCTGTCAGCACTGCTGAGGGGTTGCTGCAAGGGGGTGCGTCGTGTTCTCCTGCTGCCCTGCCCCACTCTGCACACCTGCGGAGTCAGGTCCTCCTCCTCATTCATTCATTTATTCATCCATCCATGCGGTAGCATGTTTGCTGGCATGATTGCGATGTTGCATGAATGACTGGGCCATGCGAGGGAGGCGGTCCAGTGACTTCCATCCGGGAGGGCATGATGCCAGGCAGGGGGCAGCCTCAGGACCTGGATCTCACTCCAGGAGCAGCCACAGGGAGGGCAAGAACCTGGCCTCTCACAGGAAGGGCAAAGCAGGCTTAACACCCAGCCCCCACCCGACCCCCACCACGTCTGATGCTAAAAACTGCCCTGAGACACAAACAGGAAGTGGATGGCGTGGGGATGGGTGAGCTCAGGCTTTGGAGCAGGCTGCCCAAGTGTGGATATGGCCGTAACACTGACTAGCTATAATCCTGTGAACATCAGTTTTCTCAGCCGTAAAAGGGAACGGAAACCATTCTCAGAGTTGTTAAGGTCAGATGAAATAATGCATGTCAGGGATGTAATATATAGCACACTTCTTGGCACAAAGTATAAAAGCTCTGTAGATGAAGACTTGCTAATTTTAGGAATTCTCTCCTTTTGCTTTGGGTTTTAATTCCCCTTAAAAGGCAGAAGCCCCAGTGAGGGGTTCAAGTGGCACCCCCATGTGGAGAAACCCTTTGGTGGTTGCTTGAAGACACAGAAGGGGCACAAGGAAGGAGGTAGCCTGCTAGAAAAGGTGGCTGGCATGGCCACCTCCTGGCCTTAACCCTCCTTGCACTCCGCCTTGGAGTGACCTCGGGTTGATCACATGCATGCCCTCAGCCTCAGCTTCTCCGTTTGCTACGCAGGCTTCCTGAGCCTTGCCATTCCTATGTGGCACCTACAATAGCTATTTGTAGAAGGTTCTGAGCAGGATTGCTGTGGAAAATCTAACAAGATAATGAATGTGAGCAGGCTTTGAAAATACCCAGTGTTTTGTAAATGTAAGAGATTATTATTCCCATTTACCACCCTTTTAAAAGGATGTTTTCCCTCAATTCAGCCAAATTTAACTTGGATGATGAAGAACCAAGCCCGGGAGTCCCCAGCTATAATTTTCCTGCTTCCTTGTGCCTCTGAATATTAAAACACAAAGGCTCCCATTGCCGAGGGAAACCAAAACAGCCACACATTAGAAGCGCGACTGCACAAACAGAATTCAAAGTGATATTTCAAGCGGGGTGTTCTCGCTATATAAACCTTGAGAGCCCTGGAATGTCAGCAGAACTTTGAAATTAAAATGGCTTCTTTCTTTACGCACTTCCCAATCTGTTATTGAGCCTGTGTCTTGGGGTAGCAGAAGGTCAGAAACCACTTGGGGTTTACTTTGTAGTGTTAGAAATGCTAAGAGATGAGGTGGGGGGATGGTTTAAGTGGCTTCGTGGGGCTTGTGAGGTGACAATGCTGGGCGCTGTCCAGAGTGCTGAAAAGGAGGGCCAGGCCCGGGCAGTGACGGGAGGGTGTTTGGGGAGGGGTGGTTCCCCACTGGCACATTGCTGTTGTTCCCTAGAATCCTAGAGGAAGGATGGGGGGGGCTCTGAGGATCCCAAGTCCCCTGAGCTGGTGGGGTGGGGCACGAGCCAGCAGAAGGAAGAGGATGAAAGGGAGGGGAGACAGGGCCTGCCAGAGGGACAGCTGCAGTGGAAATGAGAGGAGAGAGGTGAGCACAGAAGGGGGAGGAACTGGAAAATAAAGTAATAAAATAGAGAGATATACCAGGTGACAGTGGGGAGATAAATGGCACAAGTGTATGAAGGGCTTATTTTTGTGCAAATATTTGGGGCTCTGTAAAATAAGGCTGTTTATTATAAATCTGTCACCTGAGTAAGTCTTGCCATCCCACAGGTGTCCCCTGTAGTGAAGTTTTCTCTCTAAGATGTGGAGGGTTGAGCTCTTGGGACAAAGTGTGGTCGAGCCTGCTCCTTCTGTTTTATAAGCAGCCTTTCCCACAGGGGAAGGGTGGCTGCTGGGAGCGAGAGAAGGAGGTGGGCACGAGGCCAGGGCCTCCTCTGGTCTCAGCCACGGGCTGCTGTGGTGGCCTTGAGCTTCGCTTCCAGCCGAGAGACTTCTGGGGCTATTCGGCCTGTATCTAGGTGACTGAGATTCCTGGGTCATGGAAGGCCCACCCTTGGCTGGGAGTCACTAGATTCTGGCTATAAATATCAGGAGAGCATGTCTGCTGGCTCCCTCCCCACCTCCAGTGGGGGAGGACACACCAGAGCACAAACACATAGCCGCAAACCATCAGGTAAGACAGAAGGAAAATTTCAGGGGCTTATCAATCCCTCCTGTGCAGACCTTTGAAAGTGTACATGTCCTTCTGTCTGAAGTGACTGGTATCAATCCTGCCTGGAACCGAGGGGAGCATGGGAAGACTCTGGGACCTCAGGGAAATTCCTGGAAGGACCTGAGTTCCTCTACCCCCAGGTTCTCAGGCCAGCATATTAGCAGAGCAAATACAGCCTCAGGGCCGACTGGTACTCAGATCTTGGGGTGGCCCCTGGCTCTGCTAACCCAGTAAGACACAGGCCGGGGTGGTGAGGGTCCCAGTGGGAGTGTTTACCCAGAAGATGCTGGTTAGCAAACACACACATACACATACACCCTTAAGGTCTAAGGCACTATTTCCCCAGGACCAGGATTGATTTCCCCAAAGAAATCTGCTCTCAGATGTCAATTTTTCAATTGCGAAAGAGTCCAACCCATGGAGAACTAAGAATCTCAACCATTCATACATCCAGTGTTGGAGCCGGGCTGGTCAGAGCGAGATGAGATTCCTTGGGGTTCTAGCATGGGAACCTCTACCAGGAAACTGTGGCCAGATGAAGGTTCCCTAACTCCTCGGAGCCCAATTCCTCAGATCATAATAACAGTGCCTGATAAGATTCTTGGGAGGATTCGGTGCAGGAAGTCATGTGAAGGCTGCGACCTAGTACAGTCAACATTAGCCTTCATTACCATTGACTGGGCAGGACTCAGCCCTGCCCCATGCACAGAGTAGGTGCTGCCAAACTGCTCAGATGGACTTGCGTCTGCTTCCGAGATGCAGTGCTCCCCTAGCAGCCTGGCATTGCTGCATCATGGCCGTCCCCACTGCCGTTCCTTATTGTCACCTCGGCCAACCTTGATTCCATCAGGCTGTATGGTTAGCACCTCATCTGCCTGTCCCACCGGGATTCTGCAGACAGGGACTTGCTCTCCCATAGCCACACCTCCAGTGCCTGGCACATAGGACCTCAAGAAAGTGTTGGCTGAGTGTTGAAGGGAAAGAGTGACTCTCAGCCCAAGTTGGCTCTGGAGCCAGTACCAAGCCTAAGCAGATCCCCAGAGGGGAGGACCGTTTTCTAGGAGAGGGCAGCCCTCCCATTCTGCAGCCTCCTGTCATCCTGCTTTGTGTGTGGCTCCATCCAGACTTGCAACTCTGCACCTTCGGAAGCAACGTCCTGCTTTCTCCCCTGGCTGGGGGGCTCCACCCCAGGAGCTGGCTTAATGCTGTTTATGTCTCCCTCATTTTCAAGGCTTTGGCTGGAAATTTGGCTTCTCGTGGTTGATCCCAGTCAGTTTTCATGATATTTTATAGCGCCTTCCTAATTTACTGCCCTTTTATGACTATAGTAAAAGGCCACACGTCAGGGAACACCATCAAACAGGAAGAAGCGTCCCCTCTACTTGTCAGCTCAAGTTGAGCATTGTAATTTACAGGGAAACCTTGTGGCTTAGGGTGTTTACCTCCCACAGAACCAGTTTCTTCTTCCATTATGAGAATGAGATAATTAAAATACTTCCCTATTCCTTTGATATGGAATTAGGTTCGCTCAGCCCATTTGCAAATGCCAGTTTGAAAGCTGTTATGTTACTTGGGTTTCAATTTAGAGCCATCCGTTTCTTCCAGAAAGGTGGTTGTTGTTGTTGTTGTTTTGTTTTGTTTTTTTCTCTTCACCTGATCTTAGATTAGACATCAGGAAGGGAAATAAGGGGTTTATTTAAATGTAGTTAGGAAATTTGCATCTCAGACTGATGCAGATCTTGGCTGCAGATTTTAGGGAGGTTGGAGCCCAGGGCGCCCCTGGAGCTATGCAACCTCCCCCCAGAGCAGCAGACCTCACAGCTTGGCCAACACAAGAGAGCAGGAAGAAGTGGACCATGAGACCTGGTTCTTTAAGAGAAAAGCTACAGTCTAGCTTCTCTTCCCGTCGCTCCCGAGACTTTTTCCATCTTTACCAAATGATGCCATGGCAAGATATTCCTGCCCCAGGGACATTGCCCCAACTCAAACTGGCCTAAGCAATAAAGAATCTGTGACATCACCTACAAGGAAAGTCAGGGGGAGTGCAGGCTGAGGTTAGAGAGTTCAGAGGCTTGGTCGTGTCACCAAGGACCCAGGTTCTTTCCAACTCTTTGCTCAGCTATCTTCAACGGTGACTTCATGCTCTTGATGGGAGCAAGATGGCAGCAGCAAGTCCAGGGTCACACCCACACATACCATTTTGGGAGGAAGATGGGAGATCCTGCAGCTCTTGCCAGTAGGAAACCCTCTTACCGAAGCTTATACTTCTGTCGCCTCATTAGCCAGAACTGGGTCATAGATTCATTCTTGAGCAATCCCCATGGAGGGGGATGAGAGAACACTTGGCCAGTTGAGTCCCGCCTCACCCCCCAAACCCCTGCAGACACAGGCTCATGGCTGCATGGGGGAGGGAGGGATTTTGGTGGGGAAGAAATGCTGGGAGACGACCCAGCATCATCCACCATAAAGCCATGTAACGTTCTTATTAAATGGTGAACACAAAGAAATGTATGCATAAAAAACCAAAATAATGATAAAATGAACCCCAGAATAGACCAGAAGTAACCCTGGCACCTTTACATTCCCTCTAAGGACAGTCTTACTCTCCCCATCCCTTTTGGAATCTTGAAAGTTGAACAACGTGGTACCTGGAGAGTAAGTGGAAACTGGGGTCATTGTGTGGCTCAGTGGTTCTCAATGGAGGCAGATTTGGCTTCCCAGGGGACATTCAGCAATGTCTAGAGACATTTCTGGTTGTTACCATTCTAAGATGCTACTGGCTTTTAGTAGTAGAGACCACGATGCTTCTAACTATCCTACAATGCCTGGGGCAGCCCTCCATAGCAAAGGAATATCCAACCCCAAATGCCTGCAGTTGTAAGGTTGAGAAGCTGTGTTTAAGCCTGGCTTGCATCCAGGACATTCCCATGGTGCTTTGCTCCAAGGGGGGAGGGGAGAGAGGAAGATGAATTCCCAACTAGATGGGATTGGAAGCTGGGAAACACAGGACCAGGCATCACCTCTCTTTCCCTTCTCCCACAGAACTTTCCTTTGCCTTTGCAGACAAATATTTCACTCTGCCTTATTCCACATGAGTGCCCCCGGGAGAATGTAAGCATTTGGGGAGCAGGCTCCTGTTCATTTGTCCCTGTCTCCATGCCAGCACTCACACAGCAGGTACCCCATAAATGTGGGCTGGAAGGAGAGAGGGGTGGGAGGCAATATCTGGGACTGAGAAGAGAGGAAAAGGATTTAGAGGCCAAGGCACTCAAGGCAAACCTTGGCTGGTGCTGAGATCAGCTGGTTTTTAGCTAGGGAACAAAGACATTCAAGAGTTGGTCAGAGAGAGTCAAAGGTTTTGCTGGAGAAATTGAACCTGACCGTTCCGACCAAGCCAAAGGGTCCCCTGACAAAAGAAGGTGGGAAGGAGAGATGAGAAGGTGGGAAGGTCAGAGGAGGCAGCCCCAAGGACAGGTGCAAGACGAACAGGGCTGAAGAAGGTGGAGTGAGCGGGGGAGAGAGAAAGAACTGAGGAAGGTGGGCGCCTGGGTGGCTCAGTTGGTTAAGCGACTGCCTTCGGCTCGGGTCATGATCCTGGAGTCCCGGGATCGAGTCCCGCATCGGACTCCCTGCTCGGCGGGGGGTCTGCTTCTCCCTCTGACCCTCCCCCCTCTCATGCTCTCTCTATCTCATTCTCTCTCTCAAATAAATAAATAAAATCTTTAAAAAAAAAAAAGAACTGAGGAAGGTCACAGAGTCAGAAATGGAGACTGTCGATGTTCGGTCTCGTGATGGGAAGAGCAGGGCCAGGAGTGGAGAAATGCAAAAGTACAGGAGAGGCCACAGAGCCCTGATTGGAGGCTGGAGAACGGAGGGAGCAGGGCAGGGACCATCCAAGGGAAAGTGAGCATCTCATGGGGGTGGCCACAGGGAGAGGGGCCACTGGTCTGAGGGCAGCCAAGGGCACTGGGAGGACCACTGAGGCAGGCACCGGTGAGCCCCAGGGCCCCTCCATTCCATAGGAGCAGACCACAGCAGGAGGATCTGGTCACTGCCACCTGTCAGCACCAGCAGAACTTACACTGGGGGCTGCAGTCTCAGAGGCTGGGAGGTTTCCCTTCCCCCTGGAGACATTTGCTAAGCCAGGTGCCAGCATGAGAAGGTGGCAAGAGAGGCTGCGGGTCATGCTTTGCTGCCAATCTCCAATATTAAAATTGCTGGAAGCCCTGGTCAACCCTATCCTGGCAGCATTGCTCACTAGAGATACTCCCCTCAAAGTTAATAAGAAGCTGAGAAATTAATTTCCTGCCAGGTGCCTCTGCCCGGCAGTGACAGCTTAACACTCTCCATCATCTGGGTGTATTTAAGTAACAAGGAGAGAGGCGGGGGGTGAGGGGGGTGCCAAGTGCTGTGCTGGCCCTTCTGGAAATTTACTGGATAAGGGATGGGAAAGTCTGTGCAACCAGAGCAGAGCAGGGGTGTCCTGCAACACAGCCTGACCGTGGGACCATCACTTCTGAGAAGGTCACTTTGATTTTGCACCTGGCCTTGGCACATTGCAAAATCCCAGGCACCAGCGCAGCATCCTGGCCCCCCGCCTCTGGAGAGACTATGCTAAGGACAAAACAAGGCATCCTCTCAGGGGTGACCTTGCATGACATTAGAGTAGCTTCAAACCTTTGGTTTTGCAGAAACCACAGTCAAATGGGGGGACTTACTCGCCTCCAAAGGCACGGTAAAACTGACCCGTTTCAGCTCCTGACCCTAGAGGTATGGAGGGCAGAGGGCATGGAGATTGGTGTTTGTGAGGCCGTTGACCAATGACCCAGTGGCTACTACTTGCTGGGAACTGTGTTGGGGGCTCTATGGTGTTTTCTCACTTGACCCCCACAATGGCCCCGTCAGGTGGGCGTGATGACCCTTGTTTTGGAGGGGAGGGATAAGAGATGGGCTGAGTAACTCGGCCAAGATCACACCGTGTTTAACGTGGCCCGGGTGGGGCCTGAGCCAAAGTCCGATTCCAAGTCCAAGTTCTTCCCATCATCTGGCTGCCGGCAAGATAACAGATGGATGCTCTGTTTCTATCTTCTTTTAGTTCCAAAGTTAGTACCCGCTACGGAACACAGCTGACTTAATTATAACCCATCTTTTATGCCTTCATTCAACAAATGGCCAACAAAACAGATTGTTTTTTCAGAACAAACCTTAAACAAGTTAAACTTTGGTAACTTTCTCACGAGTGGGTAAAACGGCATGTTTCACCTCGTGCTGAATCTTGGCTGCCACTGGAAGCCTTCCCCGGTGATTTCTTCTTAAAAAGGGCAGGTTTTCTTCCACTGAGCCCCTGAGTCTTGAGTTCAAGGGGGAGGCTCATTTAACACTGACGTGTTCTTGGACTGTTTCACGTGTTCGTCAAATACTTACCCAGCCTGGCTCCGGGCCAGGCACCGGGCTGACGCTGGACAAGCAGACGGATGCAGAGCCACCGCCACGGAGGGTGACCCTCACTGGCCCCGGCATTCTGCTCTCCGGTGGACCTTCCATTTCTTCTGCTCATGGCTTTTTTCCTGAATATCCCCAGGAGCAAGGTGGGGGTGGGTTGACCAATGCTGCCCTAAGCTCTTCCTTCACACCTGCCTGTGTCCGAACCCTTACTTCCCCCTGATCTTCCCCGGGCTGGATTCCAGACTCAGCTCAAGGTCTCCTCCTCAGAGGCTTTCCCCGAGTTCCACGGCTAAACTCCGCTTCACGCCCATCTCAAGCACCCATCGCCCGGTCTTTTTATACTCCTGCACCGAGCCCTTCCAAAATCACCTTCTCCTTTCTCCAAATCTGCCTGGTTTGTCTTTTCCATGCTCTTTGAGAACAACTTCATCTTACTCACCATAGACTCTGAACCTAGACCAAGTCCCTGGCACGTCATGGTTATGAGTGGATACCTGTTGAATGAATGAGTGGGTGAATGAATGAAGTGAGTTCTACCATCACTCCCACTCTGCAGAGAGGAAGCTGTTCCTCCAAGAGGCTGGGCA
Organism: Mirounga leonina; assembly: GCF_011800145.1. Classification (NCBI taxonomy): domain Eukaryota; kingdom Metazoa; phylum Chordata; class Mammalia; order Carnivora; family Phocidae; genus Mirounga; species Mirounga leonina. The sequence continues at coordinate 88,858,094 of NW_023270447.1, read as the reverse complement.
TCCCACCCAGGAGCACCCAGCTGGTGAGTGGTGAGCTAGGACCCCCCAGCCCTCTCTCAAGGGAACTAAGAGACAAGAAAGCCTTGTCTTCAGGGGGCTCTGAGCACTTACACCCTGTTTCCTCCGCAGCGAGGGAAGCATAACGAAAGAGCTAAGAAAGGCACCGTGCTCCAGTGAGTCTAGAGCCCTCCATCAGAAGAGTTATTTTTTCAGCTCTTATTTTTCAGCTTCCCCGTACCCAGCAGCTTTTTCCGAAAGGAGCTACCGGCTCGTTTTACCGACAGCCACTAGAATTAATTGCCGACCCTGGGTAGCTAACTTCTCTTAACAGCTCCATGGCAACGGTGGTTCGCAAATGCCAGCAAGTGTTTTTCTAAAGGGACTCTGCCCCTTACACAAAATAGAACATTTTGAGCAAAATTTAAACACAGTTTTTGAACGGCCCTGTTCTGATTTCTTCACACTTCACAAATGCTTGCTTTGCAAACATGGGTGTCCCAGTTACCCTGGGCTGGTGCCAAGGCCCTCGGCCCAGCGTCTGTCTTCTCAGCTTCAAGGCAGCCGTGGTGAGACCTAAAAACAAACAAGGAGAGAGAGCTGCAGGCCTCATAGCTGAGGGGCGTGTGTGAGTGTGTGTGTGTGTGTGTGTACATGGAGAGTCTAATCAGCTCAAATGCAGAGGACCCAGAACGGCCCATGCAGCTTCATTCACTCTGCCTTGGCGATGGCAGGAGGGAGGAAGGGTTGGTGGGTAGGAGGAGAGGGTGGTGGGTAGATGGAGGGTATACAATCCGCCAACAGGCCGACACACTCGCTTTCCTCCAAAGGCACAGCCCAGCCCCCAGCGAGCGGTCCATCCTGGGTGCCGCCCCTTGCCCACCACCCCAAAGGCAGATGTGGTCAACCAGCCGTTGACTCAACCAGTCCTTGTTGGCCGTCTCCCGAGGAATGAATTTCCTTCTGACGTAGACTCCAGGATCAGAAAGCCTGGGGTCTGAAGGAGGAATGTAGACCTGAGCCCAAACCTCAGTGAAAGAAAATGATGCGAGTGCCGAAGGCTGCTTGGGGAGTTTGGGGAGACTGCAGTTATCTGGGGTTGGGAGTGTCCAAGGAAGCTTCAAGGACAATGTGGCATCAGAGCTGGGTCTGGACAAGCAGGTGGGATGGGGACTGGCGGAGATGGGGTGGAGGGAGCAGCGTAGGCAGAGGTTGGGTGGTCCCAAGGACCGAGCCAGGAATGTGAGAAGGGTGCGTGGAGGTGTAAGCAGAAGAGATCTGGCCCATCGTGGAAGACTGTTATCTTGGTGGGTTGAATTCACGGAAAATGAGGAGTCATGGAAGGCCAGCAGCAGGTGGCTCCATCGGAGCTGGGACTTGGGAAAATGGGTCCGAGAGTCAGATGGGACCCATGAGAAGGCCAGTGCCAGTGGCGTGGGTGAAGTGATGAGGACCAGACTGGGGCAATGGCCTTGGGAACAGAGAGAAAGCCTCACCGTTCCCACATTTCTGCCCTCCTTCCATTCTGCTGACATCAGCCATGCCTTAGTGAGTGCCTCGAGAGCCGTGGCCATGTGATCCCTCTGGAATTTCCCGTTCTGCCCCCACCTGCAAATGTGGGTGTTGCTCTCCAAGCACAACGCTTGGAGATGCCCCAGGGAGGCTGGAGGACGGCCAGTCTCTCTGTCGCGCCATCTGAAGAGGAGTAGGGTCATCCTTTCCCTGTGGCCACAGCAACCCCCCTGCCCCCACCAGTGCCTCTGGCACCTGCCAGGAGAGGGGGACATTTGGAGGAGGCATCAGAGTGGGTGGGCTCACCCTCCTCTGCCATTGGCAAGGGGCCAGCATGGGGCAGCCCAGTGCTCAGCCCGCAGTATGCAGCCGCGGAGACCAGGCCTTGACCAGCGTTGGTATTCAGGATGTCAAGCCCTGCCCATTTGGGGGACAGGCCAGCGTCGCCTGCAGGGATACGGGCTCTGGGGAAGGGGCAGGCCTGCCGCAGCCACTCTGCAGAGGAGACGTTCCCCAGATTTGCCTGTCATTAGTGTGGCAAGCTCCGTTATTACCCGAGGAGGCTTACAGGTTATCAGCTAACTCCAGGAGCCACTGGAGAAAGGAGGAAGATAAAGAGGGATTTAAAAAGAAAATAACAAAAAGAAAAACTGTAATTTCTAATCCAAACCTCACCCTGCAGTGGCTCTGTTAACCCCCAGTCACTCTTTCAAGACATAAACTGTTGAGTGCTACAATTACTTCAGTGATTACACTTTATCTTGTCCTACCAAGGTATTAAAGAGGAACTGGGGAACACATTAAAAAAACATACAGCCCAATTTAATCATGATTCCCTCTAAAACAATTGCTAGAATCTCACCGTTACCGTTGCTGGAGCATAAAAATCCTATAGATGCTTGGTGGGCCGGGCACAACTCATCCTCTGCTCCCTCCATGCTCAGCCCGTTTGTCAGTCAAGGGAGAGCCTTGGGGGTTTATGTCTTTAACAGGACTTAGTGGAGGGGCTCCCCAGATGCTACGCCAGAGCAGAGGGAGGGTGGCCCAGGTTCCAGCCACCCAGACTTCCCTGCTTCGAGCACCTGCCCCACCATCACTACCACCAGGCAGAGGCTGACCTGAAAGCATGAGCTCCGAGAGCAAAGCACAGTGCCCCCGTCCAGCTCACTGGGGACCTCAGGAGCCTATTCATGGTCAAGGTTGCAAAGAAGGGCATTGGCCGGGAAACCAGCCGCGTTGTGAATGCCACATGGGGTGAACATCCGCCTGTTCTGCCCTGCTGTACTTTTTTTCTGCAAAGCAAGGGAAACGAAATCATTGCTTTGGGTTGGTTCTGAACCCCAGGAGGGGACAAAAGTAGGAAGCCAGCAGGGGGTGGGGAGTTGGGTATGGCTGCCTGACCTCACTTTCACCCTCTCCACTGGGTGACATTAGAAGTCAAAGCCTCTCTTGGCTCAGTGTTCCCAACTGGAAAGGGAAGAGGATAGATAAGTTGTCCTGGACAACCCCTAAGTTTCTTCCCACCTCAGTCATCCTCTGTTCCAAGAGGAATACACAGAAGATTCCTGGAGGCTCATGATTTGCAGGATCCTTAAGGATCTTTCACGTACAAATTAAAGTATATAAAGCATCCAGATGAGGAGGTAAGCAATAATTCTTAGAAAAGAATTTGGAAGCCCGGAGGTCATCTGGGTTTTATCTGGCTGAGGACTGCAGACGACGCCCTTGGCCAGGGAGAACCACACACGTTCTCACCATGTGACAGGATGTGGCCGGGGTGGGTGTCTCCCTGAATTCATGGACACCTAAATTACAGAATATTTCTTGAGAAATGTAGTTTTTGTTTTCTTCTAGCACTTGGAAGATAGTCAAGAATTGCTTCTGAGATCCTATTTTCATGATTGGACAAGAATGACTCATGTTTACCTCATCAAAGCCTCTCGGAGGGCTTGAGTATCTGTCCACTGGCGTTCGTGATGCTTCCTCAGTGTCAGAGAAGAATTTCTTAACCTTGCCTCGATGGGCTCCTGTCTTAGGGAATTACACCTCCCAAATAAGAAATGTCTGAATCAACTTGGTTTCGCTCCACACACAAGTGCTGTGAGATCTTGGGGACAGGTGGTCAGTAGCAATACCGAGGGATGAAGTCACACGGGTCTGAGAGGCGATCCCGATAATACCTGGCCGCTTCAATGTGTTCAAACACTTATCTCATTTCGTCTTCACTACCTCATGGGGTAGGTAGCAGTATTCCCCGCCTTTCACAGGTGAGAAAACTGAGGCACAGAGATGGGCTTGCCCAAGGTCCACAGCTGGGAAGTAGCAGAACCCAGACTTGAACCCCGGCAGGTGTAACCAAAGCACATGTCTCTGTCACCTTTAGCATCACATAGACCTGGGTTCAAGGTGGCACTCTGGCAGGAGACCTGATTCTTTTCACTTCATGTTCCTGGTGTATAAAGTAGAGATAATGATAGGAAGTCCTTACCTCGTGGGGTCCTGGCAAGGATTAAATGAGCTAAGGCCTGTGAAGCACTTAGCACCCAGCACTGGAGCGTATGAGTGCTGGATAAATGGTAGCTCTCAGTGATCACAGTGACTGTAGTTGCTGTCGGAACCAGAGGACGGTCTAAACAGTAGAGTGGAGAGAGGAGTGGCTTAGCAAAAGGAAGACATATCTGTTTAGGAGTTAAGGTTCTTGTTTGGTTGATGCAACAGAAAATTCAATTTGAACTGGCTTCAGGATAAAAGAAAATTTGGGGCTTTGAGTTACTGAAAAGTCTTGAGGTGTTCTGGCTTCAGGCACGACTGGATCAAGGAGCCTCCAATCAATAACATGGAGGTTTGGTGTCTCCTTCCCTCAGCTCTACCTCCATGTTGGCTTCCTTCTTGGACTCCATGCCCTGGTGGCAAGAGATGGCTTCCAGCAACATGAAGCTTCATCCTCCCAGGCTCAGGTCCAGCAGAAAAGAGCATCCCTACCCCCTAGAGGCTCCAGCCAAGTCCAGGGATTAGCTCTGATTGCCTCTGGTTGGGACTCATGGCCAGTCATCATGGCCCAGAGAATGCAGGGCTCTAGTTGGCCAGACTAAGTCACATGCCCCCTCCCTGGACTGAGTCCGAGAGAGATGGTTTGCTCCCTAAAGTACATTTGGATACTTTTATCACAAGAACACCAATGCAGTAGAGTCATGTTCAGCTCTGCCTCCCATTAGCCCCGGAGCTCTGATCAGATCATGTGGCACCTCTCCGTCCGAGGGGGCTCGTGTGGCCAGTGGGGACTGTGGCACATGCCTGGCTTCCTCCAGAGCTATTGTGAAGAGCAGATGGACAGGAAAGGCTCCAGAGCATGTCAGATGCCTGGATGATTGTTAGGTGCCGTTGTCATCTGATGGGGTTGACTCACTGCCTAATGGGGCACGGTTCTGAGCAGAGACACCAGCCCTGGGAGCGAGACTGAGGCACACGTCCTTGGAGAGGAAGGGACAGGGAGGGGAGGGCAATGGGCTTGACTTCTAGTCTTCCAGGAGCCCACGGCCAAGCCTCAGCCAGAGGCTGATGAGAAGAGGATCATGTGGCCCACGGATGTGGCTCCTGGGAGGGGAGAGCTGTGAGGAGTAGGGACTGCAGCCCCCAAGACCTGAGTACCAAGCATCCATGCTGCTAGCCCTGAGGCTTCCCCCTCAGTCCCCACTGGGCCAGGGCCTCAAACCCTGAGCAGGACCCTTTCCCTAGAGTTCTGCGTCTCAGCAAAAGGTCTAAGGCGTCTTACCTCAGGGCTGGCTAGAGGGACTCTTGCTGTGACCTTTAATAAATCGAAAATGAGTTCAAGATGAGTGCCGGAGAAAAACCAACAGTCTCATTCAAGCTCAGGCTCTGCCAGCTACAGGGTGACAGCCCCCTGCATCCCTGGCAGGTGCCCTGCAAGTGGGAAATGACATGCAGAGGCTGAGCACCCCAGCCTGTCATCCAGGATCCCTAGATCCCACCCGGGGGGTGCCCCCCAGATCTGGGTTCCAGAGAGAGATGACCCCCAACATCCTGACCTCCTTCCATAACCCCTTACAGATCAGCCACCCAGGAACTAATATCACCCATTAAAAAAATCTATTTCTACTTTTCAGCCCATGTCCCCCCTTGGGATGATGAGTCTCGTAGGTTAACTGCTCGTTTAACTGCCCGCTGTGCAGAGTTTGTTTGTGCTAAAATTACTGTCCTGAGCTCCAAGGGGAACCCTTATTCTTAGCATTTGGGGATCTGGTGAAAAAGCACACATTCACCTTCTCCCCTTTCTGACCTGAAACACGTAAATTGCATTTCCTCTTGGCTTTTGTCTTTCTGGTCAGAAAAATCCTTATCTTGGTGTCCCCGTGGCCACTGCCCTCCCTCCATCAGTAGCCCCCCGCCCCCCCTGCACTCACAAGTCCAGATGACGGTTTGTAATAAGCCTTTGCTACTCTGACTCTAGCTCCCGGGTGCGCCCAGCTCACCAGGCTTTGTCCTTTGGTCCCAGCGACGACTTTGGACACTGGCATCCTTGAATCCCAGCGGTCTCCCTGGGTTTGCCGAGGGCACCGGGCCCTCCCGCTTCCACAGCCAATTTGTTTTACTCTTCCCCAGCGCACTGCCCTGCGCGCCGCCCACAATGGGCTCCGTCTGTCGCTCTGCACCCACTAATTAAACCCCGCCAGAGCCTCCCAGGACCCATCTCAAACTTCGGGCACTTTATGGGCACTTCGTCACCCATAAAAGTTTAGTGTCATCTGCAAATGAGATTTTATTGGGCATTCCTTCCCTTAGGTCATTTGTAACGACTTTAAATAAGGCCAGGCCTGGCCCCGCGCCACCGTGAACCTCAAGGCTTCCGAGTGTGCGTCGGGAAAGCTGCCCACACGCCCCCCACCCCGCCCAGGTGCGCTCGGCAGCAGGTCTGGCGGCCTGATGAAGCGTTCTCCACCACGGTGGTCGTGCAGGACGGCTTGACCTTCTAGGGGGCCTTTGAGTCAAACCTCCTCAGAGGCTTCCGGAAGGTTGGGACAGGTGGCCTACCTGGCACCTCTCGAAGCCCACGCGTCCTTACGTGCGCGGGCATGGGGGGTGGGGGGGCGACCCCGCTTCCCGCCAGCACCTCCCGGTGTCCCGGAGGTGGCCGGGGCCGTGCCAGGCGCGGGTTCCCGCATCACCTGCGGGCTGGAGCGGGCAGCGCGGGCCGGCAGCTCAGCCAGCACGGCTCCCAGAACTCCGCGCCAGGTGGAAATTGTTTAAGTCTATTCCCGAGACTGGAAAACTCTGGTAATCACGTAATAACAACAGCAGCGGCGGCACTCGGCAATTACCCAGGGTTTTCATCTTCAGACCACTTTACCCACATTAACTAATTAAGCCTCCCAGCCTCCCTCCAAGTGGGGAAGGACCGCGGCCCCATACTCCCCGTGGTGCGCGCGCGGCTTAATGACGGCAGCCCGGCAGAAGGGGCGCGGGGGCTCCCCCAGAGCGGCCGGCCTCTGCCCCCACGTGGAACAGGAGAGGAGGCCCCCTGTGGGCCCTCCCCCTGGGCATCACCCCAAGTTCCCCCCGCCGCCCTGCGGGGCCCGAGCTGGGGAGCAGGGAGGCCATCTGTGTCCCCAGCTACCGGGGCAGAGGCGAGGTCTGGCTCCAGGGGACTGCGCCGCCCACTGGCTTCACCTATTCAGCTATTCCCACCTCCAGAGCCGCTCTTTCTGTTCCTTCTCTCCCGCCTTTCTCTGTTTGGGGGCCTTTAGCCACCCCCAACTTTGGGGACCCGGGTCTGCCCCCAGTCGCCAAGTGCTCCGCTCCCGGCTGTCCCCCTACCCCATCTCACACCCCTGCCTGAACACGGGGGGTGTCCTGTGGAGGCTCTTGATGTGGAGACCGGGGATCTGCTGCCTCGGCCCTGCCCGGAGAAGCCAGGACCTCCAGCCCCAGCCCCGTTCCCCTCAGCTCCCAGCGCCCTGCATGGCCCGCCCAGGCTCCCTCGACTTGTCTGTGCTCTGGGGCAGACGCCACCTGGGCAGCTGCTGCCGGGGCACTGAGGCTGGACCGACAGCCGTCCATCCCCCCGCCCCGGCTCTGGCCAGTCCCCTCGGAGCCCCAGGGACCAGGCGGAGGGGAGGCGTGGGACTCGGGGCTGCGTTGAGTTACAGCATCCTGAGCACTGAGAGTGCTGTTCCGCCTTCATCCCTGGAAGGCGTAAGGGTAGCACCAGCATCCGGCATCCGTGGGCTGTTGAAGGGACTAAGTGAGGGGTCGCCAGTGGGGCTTGAAGGCGGGGTCCCGCATGCAGCTGACGCTCAGAAAGCGATCTTTGCAAAGAGAGGTGCCCACTGGGAGGTGTGTGCTGGGGGTACAGGCATGTTCCCCCGCCCCCCCGCCTCCCGAGGAGCAGCGAGGATGTAAAATGTGGCAGCGGAGAAGAGAGAACTGGAAGGGGGGTAGCAGCCTGCAGGAGACCTAGGCAGCCGGGCCCGCCCGCCCTGGCCCTCCCCCGGGAGCACAGTTCCTGCGTGTCCTCCAGCCGGCACGACCCTCAGCCTGCCTTCCCCTCAGTGGGGAACCGAGGGGGAGAACTGGAGCCTGCCCAGGGCCCCATGACTGGTCTCGCTTCCGATGGGGCCATGGCTTTATCCAGAGCAGAGGAGAGAGGCCAGGCTGCCCTGGGCAGCTGGAGCGCAGGCAAGAGGATTTTTCTCTGCCTTGCAGCGTGGTGACACCCACAGCCCTGAGCCGCCTGGTATCATCATTTATTCATTCCCTAATAAATCCTGCCCTTCTTTCTGCCGGCTTTGCACTCCTGTTTTATGGGCATCTACCCCATTTATGAAGCACCCAGGTACGGGGAAGGCTCTGCCTCTTAGGATCAGGCTTGTGGGGCTTTCAGGATCTGCATAAATGGGGCTCCCATGACAGAGGCAATAATAGAATAGGCTTGAGCTGAGTTACTCTCTGTCCCCTCCCTGGGCCGGCCGTGCGCCGGGCCCCCCGCCGCACCCCAGCGGCAAGTGGGGAGGTGTGTGGCAATATTACATGCTATTATGACTTTCTGGGTAATGTATACATTTTCACTATCACACAGCCTCTCTCCTTCATTTTTCATGAGAACTGGCACGAGATTAATGACTGAGCCACAGAAGAAACGGAACGCCATGCCACTCTGATTTATCGACCACTTAGCGTTGATGAAGCTGCAAACAAGAGTCAAACAGATGTTGCAGCTGCATTTTTCTTTATCAAAACCAACAGCTTTTTGCATTTTTAACCACTTCTTGCACTGCTGTCCTGCTTCCTCCACAGAAGCGGGTGCTGGCTCTGGGCCTCCTCCTTCCCGTGGAGGGGGAGGAGCCCGGGCCGGGGCTGGGGGGAGCCCCTGGCGTCCAGCAGTGGACAAATCCAGCGGTGGCCAAGAGGAGGACGTGACACGCCCCCCTCCGAGGCTCTGCCTCTGGGCAAGTCAGGGCCCCGAGTGGGGCTTCTGGTGGAGAGCTCACTGCTGCACCTTCAGTCCATTCCAGAGCCTGTTACACACCTGGGGCTGGGCTCTGCATGCAGCAGGTGCGGGCTCAGCTCCCCCCTGCACACTGGAATGTCCCCCCCTCTTGAACCCATAGCAGATTACTGAACCCCCATTCAAATCAGCAGTGTCGGTGGCCTTGCTTGTGAGTACTGGCCGTGGGTCAGGCCCACCCTGAGCTCCTTATGGCCTTGCCTCTCTCCCAACCAGGTCAAAGCCAGTCACAGTCTTCCCCCATGCTAAAGGGCAGACACAGAGGCTCAGGAGGGTCAAGTGCTTGAGCACGCTGGAGCACCCGCCCCTGGGCCCTACCCTGGACCTCTCGGAGCCGGGAGGCATAGGAGCTGTGGGGCTCTGGCTGCAGGTTGGAAGTCAGAGGTCTCTGGGGACAGGGAGAAGGCTCTGTGCCCCTCACCGTGGCTGCCACCAGCTTGGGCTCGTCTGCTGTGCCTCCTGGTCTGTTTTCCTCTTTCCTTCCTCCTCCCCTCCTCTGCCTCTCCCTCTTGCCTCCAGCCCTGGCCTGAGGTCCAGTCCTCCATGCAGGGTAAGTCCGGTTCTCCCGGGCGGGGTCTCTGCTAGGGAAGCCTGTGGGCGCCATCGGAGAGACACAGCCCACCTCCACCTGCCGCTCTCCCAGGCTGCTTGCTGCACCCACTCACCCCGGGCATGAGGGTCCAGAAAACCCTAGTTACCCCCAGGGGCCACTGCAGATTAATCTGGATCACAAGTGCTGCTCCTGGCGCCCTGGCTGCCGCCCACCCTAGCCACTAAGCACCCACACGGTGGTGGCCACCGGCCCAGCGGCAGCAGGGATTCTTTCTTGACCAAAGCGGTCTCCCTCTCTCAAATTTCATCACCAGTCATTAAGAAGATTAAATGGGAAGCCATGCTTTTTCCCCACGGCTGGGCCAGCATCTCCCACCTGCCTCTCCCCACAGGACCCCAGTGGCCCAGGGCACCCAGGTCAGGAGGGACGAGCCCATGACTGAAGGGGACACATAGTCCCCCACCTCACCCCCCTTCTGCTCCAGTCTTCCCGAAAGGAAGTCCCACCCCGGGTCAGGGGAGGAACTTTGGCCGTGGCAACCAGGAAGGGGAGAGCCATGTGGACAGGGCACCAAATCAGGGCAGGGATTCCTCAGAAACTCGGTGGTCAGATGAAAGCAGCTCAAATATCACATGAGCCTTGGGCCGGGCCAGGGATGGTGGCTGGGGGAAAGGGGGCACTTCTTGGGCATCTGAAACCTCAACGCCCCAGAGACCCAAGGAACTAGGGGTGGGAGGCTGTCTTCCAGCAGCTGCTGACAGTCATTTCCTTTGGCTTTGAACTCTATCAATGGTTCCCAAACTGTGTTCCAGAGAACACTAGGGTCCCAAGAGGGACTCAGGCTGACATTCAAATAAGCTTGGAAAGCCTGTTTACTGCAAACGAATGAGGCTATCCTCCTAAGCAGGGTGTCGTAAAGACTGACAAATCCTGCCGTAAAGGAGCCTGTGTGACTTTGGCAAAGCATCCCCTTTCTGGAACTTTCCTAACCCCTCCTGTGCTTTTGGACGTAAAGGTCCTTGACTTGTTCTCCCTAGACTTCCCTTTGTCCCCGAGGGTCAGGTGAAATATGCCATTTGGAAAAGGTATCATAGGAGACCAACTAACTCTGGCCCCCAGGACACACGCTTCCACCACCTTCAGCCTCCATACGTGTCTCTGCCCCGCAGAGTCCTGGCAGTCCGGAACTAGGTCGACCAGCAAATCCAAACCTCACATTTTCAGATAAAAACTGGGGTGGCACTGGGTCAAGGGGCCAGCTTAGCCTCCCACCAAGGGGCCAAGGGCTCCTGGGCCCCCTCAGGTGCTGCCACCCCACTTCCAAGAGGACAGACACCCCCTCCTTCTCCTCCTCCTCCTGAGTCTGTATGTCCCTCAGGAAGACACACTGGGGGTCTCCCGGGTGCCCAATGCTGAGTCACCAGGGAAGAGACAGCTGTCCCCATGCTGCCTCCCCCAGCGAGGTCGGCTGCCTGGCAGGCTCATTGGCCCATGCCCCAAGGGCCGCTCAGCTGTCCTGCACCCTCGGCACTCGGCAGGTGCTGGCCCTGGGCTTGGGGAGCCAGCCACCGCAGGAGCCTAGCCAGCGGGGCTCATACATCGGCTGGGAAGACAGGCCAAGCAGTAGGTGCTCAGAGCTCAGAAATGGGGGTGAGAGCCAACAGGAAGTGGTGAGGGGTGCTGGGACAGCAGGGATGGGGCACCCATTCCATGGGGTCTCAGAGTGAGGTGTGCACGCGGAGGTGGTGGTGAGGTTTGCAGGCCCTGTGGGACAGACGGAGCACACCAGCTGGAGAAGGGCTCAGGAGAGAACAGGCCGTCTGGGGAATGGCAGTGTCTAGGTGGGTGGGCCAAGGGGAGTGTGAGACCAGGGGAGAAACAGATGGTCGTCCCATAACCATGTCAGGAACGTGAGCTCCCTTTGAAGGGCCGGGGAGGCTGGCCCAATTCACAGGATCATGGCTGCTGGCCTGAGATAATGGGTGGGGAGGGAGGCCAGAGCGGAAATGAGGAGGCCAGGGACGGTCCTTGAGGCAGAGGTGAGGGCCCAGGGAGCGGAGGGACAGAGTGGGTGGGAGGAATGACAGAACTTGTTCGGACTGGCTGTGGAGGGGGAGGGAGTGAGAAGAAAGAATGATGTGTACGGCTGGGGGAGGGCAGGGCCCGGGTGGGCCGGGCGGGCCTTGGGGACATCAGGCTCGGCCCCGCGAGCCAGGGGTACTTTGGAAGCCCTAACAAGGGCTGTCAACGGGCAGTCGGACAGATGAGCCTGAGCCGAGCAGAGAGGTGGGGCTGGAGAGAGAAAGCTGGAATCCGCACCACACTGTGGTTGTTAAGGCCGCGAAGCCGCATGAGGTTACTGAGAAAGGAGAAGGACAAGGACCCCGCTGGGAGGCGTAGAGGAAGGGGAGTCTCCATGCGCTCAGAGGAAAATCAGGACAGAGGGGCTGCCGCAGAGAGGGAGTGTGTTTTAAGTGGATAAAGTGCCTGCTAGCTTCACTCTGGTCATTCTGTCAGAAAAATGTCAGAGTTTGGTTTGGTTTGGGGTCTGGTCTGGTGGCGCGTGGGAGTTAGAAGAGCGGTACTTCTTCCTGTCCAGAGGGGACTTCACGCCTCTCAGGGGCCCTGTGGGGGCTGTTTCCACCTGCACATGAGGAGCTCAAGGCATCAAAAGGAAGGATGGATCACCTAGTCCGTTGCACTTTCCAAAATGTTCTGGAACGTCTCTGAGACTCTTACTTATTCTCAGCCACAGCCCATCCCCATAGGGCTCCCTCCTCTAGGCCTTTGGTACCAGACCGGGCCTCCTGGACATTCAGGGGGCTCATCTTCAAGGGTCATGCTCTCTTTGTGGGGGTCGGCCTCTAGTGTGTTCACAGGAGTCCCGTCGCCCAGGGAGGAGCATCTGGACAGGATGTCGTATGTCCCCCGACCTGTAAGACCGGACCTGGGTGGTAAACCCCAGGGAAACACGCAAGCGGCCCGGGGAAGACAAAGGCAAGCTGGCTGCACAACCATCCAGAATCCAGAGTCCTGGCAGGTCTGCTGGGGTGCGTCCTGGGCCGGGTCCCCCCCGGAGCTGGGCACAGGCGAGCACCTCTCCAGCCCCTGAGCAGCCCTCAGCCAGGACCCGACATCCTTATGAATGCTCCATGAAGCTGATGCATTGGGACTCTCTGGCTATTATATTTTTCCGCCGAAAACACCCAATAAAATACACAACTAATGAATAAAATCATCGTGTTGCCAAGAAGCGATGTGTACCCCAAATTTCCAAAAATACTTCAATCACTCTGTGTCTCAAAACCAGCCCCAGCCAGGAAGTCATCACTTAAAATTCAGCTCGGGCGTTTCAGACGCAGGATCCCCAGGCCCTAGGATGAAATCTGTGCTCAAGACACAGACCATGATGCTGTCTGCTCCTGCACCCCTAACCCCAAGCCCAGACTCCTTGAACCTTCCGGGGCTGGCACCTTCCCCCCAAGCGTATCAAGGCCACCGAGCAGCCCAGGCCCAGAGCAAAGCTTCCATGTTGGGCATATTTCCCGATTCAGCAGGAACAGTGGTAGATCTAGAATCCCTAAAAAAGTAGTTACAGATGTGGGGCGCACAGGCCACTGGCTCTGTGAACCCCTGAAATGCAGTGTTGATGTGCCTTGGGTAGTTTCTGAAGCTAGACCTGGAATATCCACAGCCCTCATCCAATTCTCAAAGAGGCCTTAAAGACAGACAAGGGTAAGGACCAGCCTTGCCTCTTAGCCTCCTAGGAGTCGGAAAGACCTCTCTGGCCTCCGTAGACCCAGAAACCTGAGGCCACATGTCGGCAGAACACAGGCCTGGGAAGCCTAAGGATGGGGAGTCCTGAGACAGCCCAATTCAATTCTACAAACACGAAATGAGCACCGATCATTGCCAGGCACTGTCCCTGTGGTGGAGGAGGTCAAGGAGGCGGAGGCCCACACACTGTGAAGACACAAACCTCCGTCCTGCTATGGTGGATGTACGGAGGGCAGGGTATCAGGGAAGACTTCCTGGAGGAGGAGGCGATCCTTGTGCCTGTCCTCAGAGACTAGATGGAAGCTGGTTATACAGAAATGCAGCTAGGCCCTGAAGAAGGGACAGAGCTTCCTGAAACTTTGGGTGCATGGTGAACGTGGCCCTGTGCTCCCCAAGCTCCTGCCTGCCCTCCCACCGCCTTGACCCCCCACAGCCTCCCCAAGCACCCAGGCTGAGCTTGGTGGGGCAGGAAGCTGCAGCCCTTTCATCTCCCAGGCGGCTGACATCCTGGCTCCTTCCCGCAGGGCTGGGCTCCTGCTTGGGGCTGGGATCAGAGGAAGCCCGGGGCGGGGGGGGGGGGGGGGGGTGTGCCTGGGGAGCCTGCAACCCTTTGATCCTTCCTCTATTGTCTTGCTCAGTGGCTGATGCTGCCACGGGAAGGAGCCCCCGGCCCAGACGCAACCCTGGGGAGGCCAGTGTGTCTGTAGGAAGAACTCAAAGCAGGGACTTGGGTGTATCAACCCATTTCTCCTTGGCTCCCCCATCCGTGCGATGAGCATAACATATCTACCCAACCCACCTACCTCTTGGGCATATTGCAAAGATAAAGTGAAATGTGAGGTGGGAAAGCACTTAGGCCAAGCAAAAAGAGGGCACCAGATGTCTTGGCAGGCCCTGAATTTGGAGTCCGAACCCTGGCTTCCAGCCCAGGCTCTGTCCCCCGCCATACAGCTTTACCACAGTCCACTGGTTGTAGACGGAGGGCGCTCTGCCCGGCCCAGCCCGCCTCCCTGGCTAGCCTGGGCACCACATACAATAATGGCTGGAAAGTGCTCTGAGAAGACTAAAGTACCATGCGGATGTCAGGGATTATCAGTATTATTAAGGAGCATGATTACCGCAATCCAGAAAAGCTGCCATTAACGAGAAGGCTCCTGTTTGTGTTGATTTAATTTCCTGGTTAACTGAGCGTTGGCAAGGAAAAAAAAAAAACTGTGTTCCAACCCTTATTGAAAATCTTTTTAATTTTTTTTTAAGATTTTATTTATTTATTTGAGACAGAGAGAATGAGAGACAGAGAGCATGAGAAGGAAGAGGGCAGAGGGGGAAGCAGACTCCCTGCTGAGCAGGGAGCCCGATGCGGGACTCGATCCCGGGACTCCAGGATCATGACCTGAGCCGAAGGCAGTCGCCTAACCGAGTGAGCCACCCAGGCGCCCGAAAATCTTTTTAAATTATGCCAGTCTACTTTCTTGAACTGGTCATGGTGTAGTGTTGGGTCTTTATTTATGAACGCATTGATTGATTCACATAGTCATTTATTGCTCTTGCTCTGACCGTATCCCAAAAGGCAACCGTAGGCCCAGCCTCCTCCGAGCCGGCGGTCCTCGCGCCCTCCCGGGGCTTGCCGGGGGTATCACTAAGAAAAAGCAGAGAACACAGGTTCCTGGGGTGGAACCTTCTAACGGGCTGTATCCCCAGCTCCCTGGGGCATGTTAACATATTGCCAAGGTTTCCTTATGGTTTAAGCAATGCTTTCTGATTGGGGTGGAAGGTGTTTCTGGATTTACCCAGATGCACTCTAAAGTGTTACGAATGGGGTGTTGGGGGTTTTTTTGTTCTTTTTTTTTTTTTTTTTTTTTAACAAACTTGTCAGGCCTGATGTGGCCTTGCGTTCTGGAGGGCCACAGAAAGCCGTGGAAGGCCGAGGGTCTTTGCAGGGAAGCTGCTGTCCCACCAGATCCCCTCGGTAGGTCGCTGCCAGCGCTGTTGGCTGGGCAGAAAGGCTCGGAGGGCGTTTTGAATTGATTCTCATGGGAAGTGGCTGACCCATTTCCATAGAACCATCTGGGGACAAAATGAAGTCTTCACACAGAGAGTTCTTTCTGTTCTAAAGGCTTCCCAGGACGAGCGTCCAGACAGAGGCTCTCAGCCACAGCTGCGTCCTGGGTGTTGCTCAGAAGTGACACGCTAATGGGGCTGTTTGTCCCGGGAGAAGCCCACGGGCTGAAGGGCAGAGGGGCATCCGGCCCTTAGAAGTGGGGTGCCTTACACTCCGGGAACTCCGTTTCCCCCAGGGAGGCAGGGGGTGATGATGCCTGTGTGGGGGACGCCCCGCGAACTGTGATGAGGAACTGCACAGAGCAGGGGCCAGAGCTCCTGGGCAGCTGTTGGCATAAAGTCCCAGATGTCGGACTAGCGATATGTCGGGCCTCACGTGTGGTCCTTAGTTACACACAAATCAGCCCATGTGGTTCTCAGTTGGGGGTGAACTTTGTCCCTCAGGGGACAATGGGTAATGGCTGGAGACACTTCTAGTTGTCACCGCTGGGAAAGGGGCAGCGTTTACTAGCATCCCGTGGGCAGAAGCCGGTGCCCAGAGCAGCCCTACGCCAGAGAATGATCTGGTTCCAGATGTCAGCAGTGCCGGGGTTGAGAAAGCCTGGTGTAGGGACGCTCAGCCTGTCTGCACCTGCTGGGGGGGTCCCCTTGGATGGGCTCCGTGCCTCCCTCATGCTGCCAGTCTCTGTACTCTCCCCGCAGAACCCCGACATCGTCCTGGTGCACTATCTGAATGTCCCGGCCATCGAGGACTGCGGTAAGCCATGCGGCCCCATCCTCTGCTCCATCAACACCGACAAGAAGGAGTGGGCAAAATGGACGAAAGAGGAGCTCATCGGGCAGCTGAAACCCATGTGTGAGTAGCCCTGGCCCACCTGGCCCAGGGTCCCATGCTGGAGGCCAGGCCAGCACCGTGCGGGCGGGTCAGAGGTCCTCTGTGGCCATCCAGCTTGGATGACAGTGACCGTAGCTGTCCTAAGGGTCACCCCCACCCTACTCTCACTTGAGCCTCTGAGCCCCCTACACGGTAGCCAGAGCACAGAACATCAGGAACTGTGGGCCCATGTTGCAGATGACAGCAGTGAGGATCAGAGGCACCAGGCCATGTCAGTGAGGAGCGGAGCCGAAAGAGCCCAGCGCTGCCGTCGCGTGGGCTGCAGACGGGAGAGCAGCCGAGGTCCGGGGACAGTGAGGCCTGGAGACAGAGGAGGGGCTGGCCAGAGCTGGCCCACCTCCAGCCCCCAGCCCATCTGCTCCTGGATGGAGGGCTGGCTCCGGCTCTGGCTCCCAGACTGGGTGGCATGCAGATGACCAGAATTAGCTGGATTTCATTTTGCCGGCAAAGTGATGTTCTCTGAAGCATCTGTCAGGTGCAGATCACTGAATGCAGGACGCCGAGTGAGTCTGGAGAGCTGGGCATGGCTGGTGCCTCGCTTCCACGGGCAGCTGCTGGGGGCTCTCGGTGGTCTCTCCTGCTGCCTGACTCCGAAAGAACAGACGCGGGTCTGCCAGACCCGAGAAGACCCATCCAGTGCGCAGAGGCCAGGGTTCCAGAACATCGATCTCTGAGGCTCAGTGCAAAGACATGTCACCAAACAGAACCTCAGAAAAGGGGTCCCCAGGTCCCTCAGAGCCAGTGCCATCCCTGGAAGCAGGGCTGTAGGGAAGAAGCTGATGAACACCATATACAGAGAGCAGCTGAAATGTCCTTTCCTGGGGGACCATAAGTGTCCTGTCACTGGGAGTATCCAAGCTGAGGCCTGTTGGCACCCACAGTGCCCAGCTCATCCTGAGAGTCCCTTAGTGCTCAGATTGGGGGATTACCCCCCATTCCCAAGGTTGGGGGTTTAGGGACAGGAAGGAAAGAGGGGTCTGGGTGGGAAGGGAGACCCCCAATAGGCCAATGGCCCAGCCGCCCCGGGGCTGGGCCCCGAGACTGAGCCATCCTCCTGAGCCAGGTCCTGGTGGGGAGGTCCAGTGATCTTGGCCTCGCTGCTCCTGCTGCCAGGAATCTAGAACCAGGAGGCCCGGGGGCCTTTCAGGCTCAGGCTGTGTCCCGTGGAATCCTTCTTAACTGCAGGTGTGACACACCCATCTTGTTTAAACCCCCCGTTGTCCCCAGGGTGGATCATTCTCCCCTGTCCTCATCTGCTTACCCCACCTCATCCCTCTGCCCTTAGCAGACACATCAGCTCTTCTGTAGGCCCTGCCCCACTATGGGCTTCCCGCTGCCCCACCCCCCCAAGCACGCCCAGCTTCCCAGGACCTGCAGGGCGACATCAGACCAAAGTTAGCCGACCATGTTTCACCAGTGGGGCCCCTCTAGCCTCTTCAGTACTCTGCAGAGCACCCAGAAACTTGGAAGACATTGCAGCCAATCCCCAGGAATCTTTCCTGTTCTTCGCCATTCCTTAGAGCCCTGTACAGTTCTGGGCACATACACATTGGTGGGATGGTTGAGTGGAAAGTGTCTGGGCCCAGCTTTGGTCCACTCCCCACGGGGGCCTGAGCAATGGACAAAGACCCCCAGTGTCCAGGCCCTGGGAGCCAGGGCTGCTCGGTGGTCCCCTCCAACGCCAGGCTAGGGGTCTGGGGAGCCAGGACAATGGCACCACGGTTCCTGGTCTCAGACTGGCCTGCCCACCCCTTCCAGTTGAGTACCGAGGTGGGGTCTAAATTACTTGACGTTGGGTTTCCTCCCCCAGGGTCTGTTCACGCGTCCTCCTCGGCAGAGCCTTGGCGGGGCCTGAGCAATGGCTCTGGTAACGGTGGGTGCCAACACCACCTGGGCAGGTCAGGGCAGCCCGAGCCGGGGAAAACAGGAGGTGGGCACATCCTGGGTCTGTGACTGCTTCACTGTGTGACCTCAGGCCAGTCGCTCACGCTCTGCACCCCAGTCCCCTTCTATAAGGTGGAAAAAAGAATCCAGAGTCTTTGCACCAAGATCCATAGGACCCAGCCAGATCCTCTGGAGGCCTCTGCAGACCCAGGTCCAATGCGCTGGGGCCACGATTTCACCCCATTTCCAAGGAAGTTCTGGAGACCGTGTTAGCCAGAGGTTAGCCCAAAGGCAAAGATGCCTTTCACGGTGGCCCCCATGGTCAGAGCCTCGGGCCTGGGTCCTCCCAAATACCGCTTAAGCGCACACAGAGGGCCCCTCTCCTGGAAGCCACCCAGGGCCACTGTCCTCATTCTTGTATTCTATCTGCTCCCTTTTTCTCTCCTTGCCTCTACCTCCCCACAATACCCCCCCCCCCATGCAGGAGCCTCCTCATGTCAGACAGGAATGCCACCTCCCTAGGGGCAAGGGGATTAAGCTCCATGAACCCTAGGGAGGGGGTGCCATCCAGACCTGAGTCAGCCTCTGATGCTTAACTGGAGGAAACGGTGAATGCCTGCTCAGAAGTCTGCAGTGCATCAAGAAAATTATGTAAATCTACAACAAACTCCCCCAAATCTAATAACGCTTGGCGCGCTGGTGTGTCTGGGGGCGGGGAGCGAGTGGGCACGTGTGTGCATGGCTCTGGTTAGAGACGTGCAGCCTGGAAGTCAGGCTCCAGTGGAAGCGCTCCAGGCGATGAGGAACACACACAGGGCACCAGCTAACCGGGCTCCGGAAAGCAGAGGTGCACAGGGGGCCAAGAAGCCATCAGATCTGGTTCCAAAATCAGGCATGCCACCCAACGCTGGAGCCAAACACATTAGCTTCATCACATTTTCACATAAATCACATTCCTTCAAAGACTTCACAGTTTGATTTCCTGATGTTTCCAAATTTCTCTGCCCTACAGCAGAGTTGTCAGTGGTTTAATCAAAATGTTGTGTTTATCAGTGGTGAAGGGAAACTCGGATCCGCAGCCCTTGCCTCACCTGTTGCAAGACGGGGGTACTCCTTGTTCTTGAGCCTGGGGAATCTCACAAATGCTGGCTTCTAAGCCAAATGGATTCTGAGAACCCTACCTTAATGCTCGCAATTGTGCCATTTGGTCTCACGGGGGCTTCCCTTCAATCTGCCATCTGAGGGAGGCCTCTTACGGAATTAAAAAAAAAAAAAAAAAAATGAAGACGGCGGAAAAATTAAGATATCTGGTTGGAATTCCGATGTGTTTCTAAAGATGCTTCCTATCTTTTGCAATCCCTTCTGTGGCAGTTAGAATATGGGTGCTGCTGTGACAAAGACCAAAAGAACAGTGGCTTTAATAAAAAAGAAGGATATTTCATGCTCACAAAGTAGTTCAAGGTTGACATGGCAGCCTCAGAGTGTCGGGGATCAGCCACCTGGGCTCCTTGGGCTGATTGCTCTACCATCCCTAGGACACTGCTCTCTTTTTTGTGGTCCAAAATGGCTGCTCTAGCTCCTGCCAGTGCAACTGCATTCCAGCCGGTGGGAAGCAGGGAAGACAAAGCGGAGGGCAAGCTTCTTCCTTTCAAGAACAGGGCCCAGAGGTTGTACACAATATTTCCACTCCTATGTCGTAGGGCAGAATTTGGTCATATGGTTACCCTTGATTGCAAAGGAGTCTGGGAAGTGTAGTCTCGTGCTAAGCCCTACCACCCTAACTTACTTTGGGGAACAGGGTTCCATGTGTGAGTCATTCAGAGCCAAGTGGAGCTGAGCTCAGCCTGGGTGTCCCTGTGGGGCCTCAACTGAGAATCATTTGTCTTAGGTCAGAGTCTGAGCATGATTGTCTCAGGCCCGATCTGAGGGTTGGAGTTTATAGAATTCAAGTGAATGTGATCTACAGCTCAGTATGTCTCATCCTGGAACTTCTGGGGTCTGTTCCCGTGCAGCTGGTCTGAGAGCACCAGCTTTGGACCAGCAAAGTGCCATAGTGTGAGCAAGGGACCGGGCAGGTGGGGTTCTGTCGTCCCGGGTCAATTTGAGTGGAGAAGAATGCCAGGGAGCTCTGTGCCACAGTCCTGCTGGTGGGAAACGTGCTCAGTGATCCTTGGCTGCCCAGAACCACAGTGGCTCTGAACCGCCGTGCCCCGGACCTTCCACTCTTGGCTCTACTTGAGCTTGCAGGAAGTCAGATGGGGCCCTTGGAGGGATCCCCTCCTCTAAGCATCCGTGGCTTTCTGCCTGGCCCCATTTCTTGGCAGCCTGGGAGGGGACAGGCATGCCAGCCACTTCCCAACTAGCAGTAGAAGAGGTGATGCCATCCAGAGTGAGGGATGAGGGCATGAATTTTAAGCTGTGTTCACAGCCCTTCCTGGAAAGGGATCGTGCCCCAGCTGTCCCGCCCAGGGGCTCCCCTTGGAGCATGCTGGCTGACCAGGTGGTCCTGCATCGCTGAGCAAGGCCGGGCCTTCCTGCTGACCTCCGTGGCCCCAGAGATCATCTGGCGGTTCCACCAGCTCCCTCTGGGCTTGGCCCTGCTCGGACTGCCTTCCCAGGGTCCTGAGACCTGTGGGTGGGAAAACAGGAGGGCTGGCTGGGGAGCCTGCATAGCCCCAGGCAGGGAACCCCACATTGCTGGAAGTAGCTTATGTGGCAGAGAGGCTGGAGGGGAGTGGGCTCATCAGCAGGCACCATGTCTCCCAGGAGCTCCTCAGCCACCCCCACTTGAGGCCAACGGAACCCTCGGTGACCAGAGCCCCCCACCCCTTTCTCGCCGTCTGAACCGCCCAGCCCCTGCAGTACCCAAGGCTTAGTAGTATGGTCAATGCATCTGTTGTTTTCTCATAATTTTCCAGACAAAGACCAAAGATCCAGTAAGAGGGGCTGTGTTTATTTGTTTTGCTTTTTTGCTTAGATTGTAATCCTGGTGATTATAGAATATCAAGAAGTAAAATCAACAAAGGCTTTCCTTTCCGGCCCTGCACGGAACCCCGTTCCTGGTCGATTAGCGCCACCTGGTGGCCGGTAGCCGC
Organism: Mirounga leonina; assembly: GCF_011800145.1. NCBI lineage: Eukaryota > Metazoa > Chordata > Mammalia > Carnivora > Phocidae > Mirounga > Mirounga leonina. The sequence goes on along the minus strand of NW_023270447.1, from coordinate 88,836,798 downwards.
AGGGCGGCTCAGAGGTGTGAGCCCTCTGCAGGAGCCGGACTCTCTCCCTGGCCGGGGTCCGCAGCAGCGGGGGGATGTGGGGCACTGGGCCACCCCTGCCTGTGGACCTGGGGTCTGGGATGTGGTGAGAGGCCATCAGGGGCCTGCTCTGGGATTCTGGAGCCCTGGGCTCAGGCTGGGGCTGGAACAAGCAGAAGGGGGCCCCAGAGAGAGGCCCATCTGCTACCTTTCCTCTCCGACTCAGTCTGTCCTGAGCAGACATCAGCCGGCTGTGCAAGACCAAGGGGCTGCAGCGCCAGCTTGACAAGGGAGGCATCTCCCAAGTCTTGGCCAGAGTCTGTGGGCGGTAAGAGGCAGTTAGCAAAGCAAGTCCCAAAGGCACTGCCCCCATGTAGTTGCAGGCAGGGGCACCAAGATGGGGGGCTGGGGTACAGCCAGGAAGGGGAATCTGTTGTAAGAAAGGGTTGGAGCGTTCCTTTCTGGTGAGAAATGTTCACTTGGAAGCACTTTCCAGTGTCCTCCTCTGAAGTTACACCCAGGATAAGAGCCAGGGACCAGGAGTCAGGAGTGAGCGCGGGCATGGCCAGGCTGCCCACCCCTGGGGCTCAGGGGACCCAGAGCAGCTGTGGTGCCCCACCCAGAGCTCCGAGGCCCACAAAGCCTGGTGGAGATGTTGGCTCCGTGCCGGGAGCTGCGGTCCACAGTGAAACGGCCTGGGCAGATCGATCAAAGGCAGGCTCCTAGCCCACCGCAAGCCCTGTCGTGGAGATCAGGGTCAGCACCCTTCTGAGGCCACAGGCCTCTTTGAGTGTCAGATGGTTCTCCGAGCCACGTGGGAGGGAAACAGGCACTGCAGGCAGAGCTGATCTCGAACACGCACCAAGAATCGTGTGTGTAATCGGCCCCGTGAAATCTCCCCATAGACTTTGGGTTAAGATATGCTCCCCTAGAAGTTTCCTTGGGTTAAAAGTTTCACGTTAGAGCCAGGCACATAATGGGGTCTTGTAGACATTTTTGACTTGAACTCGTGGAGAAACACTGTGTGCCAGGAAGAGGAGCACATCTGTGTCCCCACGGCAGGCGCAGAGCCTGGGACGGCAGCTCTACCCCTAAAAGCAGAGGCACTCATCAGTGGCTGGAACTCGTGAGAGCCGGAAGGTTCTGCCCTGCTCCCTGCCTGGGTCCACAGGCTGTGGCATCACTGGGGGAGGGGAAGACAGTACAGAAGGGCCCGGAGAAGATTTTCCTGCTCTGGTTTGCTTGTCCCTGTGGTTAGGAGCTCCTGGCATGGGGAGCAGACAGAGTGGGTCCCCTTATGTCCCCAGCTTCTGCCAGCACGCCTTCCTGGCACCTCCCGCCCTTGCACAGAGGAGAGCAGGCAGTGGGCATCGGGGCGAGTCGGTTTGGGCTGACTTCCTTTTCCTGCTCACAGGACCAGGTTTGCTTTGCAAATGTGCTCCCTCAGGCTAAATTGTATTTGGCTGATGTGGCCCCCAAGTAGGAAAACTGAAAGAGAAATACTTCTTTTGATCTCCCTCTCTCCGGCTGCTTGGGCGCCACGCACTCCCTGCTGTTACAGAATGCCCAGCTCTGTCTTAAGCATCCCCTAATTCGATGAGCTCTAATGGATTGCGTCCCTGGGCTGTTATGGAGGACACCGCAGCCCCACCCACACCCCGTGCCTGACTGCCACCCAGAGCTGTATGAAAATCTCCAGATTCTCAGCTTCTCTCTGAATATCGAAGGTTCTGGTCCACACGGTTAGGAGCCAAGAGGCAGCTACCTGAGTGCCGCCTGCCTCCCAGCATGTAGGTACCATCTTCAGACCCGAGGAGGAGACATCCGATTCCAGGATCCTTATAAGCCCAGAGGCTTGAAAGAAGCAAGATGGCAACTTGTCCAGAGTCCCACGTGGTCCCCTGCCTCCACTGCCAGGGATCTGAAGGGGCTGCTCAGACAGGGGGTCCCTCCTGCCGTCTCTGCCGCTGAGCGGGGCCTTGGGAGATGGTCTGCCATGAAGCCTGAACAGGGGAGAAGAAGATTCCAGAGCCCCTGTGGCCCCCCGGATGTGGGACAATGGCTGGAGCTTCTCTCCCGGCCCCCTGAGCTTCGGACATCGCTAGACAACCAGAGCTCCCAGCACATTCCCGCTCTTACTAGGGTACAAAGAATTCCCTGCCTCAGCAACAATGCTATTTAGCAAACTGGGAGGAGATTCTGAGAGCCTCCATATGACCGACTCCACAACGTCACATCCTGGGCCCACTTAGCAGGGAAACACCCAGCTTTGTATGTCACTGGGACCCTAGGAGCTGGCCTGGGAGGCCAGGCACCCGGCACAGGGAACCTGTCCCTATACGGCTCCCAATTGTGTGGGTCCCCTCACCCCCCAGGTCCCAGGCCCCTCTCACCTGCCAGACATGTTCCGTTCTCAGACCCTCGGCCTTTCTCCGTGGCATGTGTACCGTTGGAACAAGGTGGGCCCCCCGCCCAGAAGATGATGCCCCACATCCCCAGACTTCCAGAACCAGGAACTACAAGCTCACTGGGGACCCCGCACTTGCGTCCCTGCGCATGCACACCATCCTGTCCCCACGCAGCCTCTGCCCTCCTCAAAATGAGATTTCTGGAAATGTTGTCCTCAGGACCCATAGGAGAACAGAGTTGAGGGTGCGATGGGGAGACGGAATAGCATGTGGGTGTCTGGATCTGGGAAGTCAAATCTAATGAAAATTTTATCCAGCTGAACCCAGAAATCAGAAGCAGGGCCTTTATTCCTGTCAACAAGAACACAGTCAAGATGAAACTAGTGGTTGCCGGTTCCCATTGACCTTGTTGCCATGGAGACAGCCTTAGTGTCAACAACTCGCAGGATCCAGCAGGGCTCATTCACGCAGGAGGCACGTGGCAGGCCCCCTCCCACCTGCCTCCATCACGTGCTTCCCAGGTAGGGTGCCCACAGGTCCAGGGCTGCCCGGGAGCGGCCCAGTTCATACCGTGGTGCAGCCAGATGATCCCAGTGCCCCCGTCAGTCTCCCAAGGTGACCTGTCTGGACAGCAGGTCACATGGCCACCTTATTTATAGGTTGTGACTGAGGGTTGAGGACCTGGGCAGGAGTCCTGGATGAGTCCAGGCTGATGGGGAAGGAGGAAGGGACTGCCCCCCCCATAGGCCTCATGTTCGGTGGGGGGGAGGGGAGGTGCTTATCTTTGTCACCAACATTACATGTGTCACCTGCTTGCCACAGCACCGAGAAATCTCTTCCATGCAGAGAAAGCCAAATGTCGGTTCCAGCAGGCACCGCCTTTGTGGTTACTGCAGTGACCCAAGCTCCAGCCAGCATGCCGTGTCACACCTCTAGAAGTTTCTGCCCTGCAGAGCAAAGAGGGACAGGCAGCTAGTTCTCACCAGCCTTCCGGAGCCGCCGTGGGGCAAGGGGGGAGCTCTCGGAGCTCTCCTTTCTGACTCCGTCCAGCTCCTCTCCAAACTGTTCCAGGAACGATGTTTCAGAACAGAAGGGTGACTAGCTCCAGGTCCTGGGCCCTGGCCTGCCTCAGAGCTCCTGTGGACACCATTGAATCAGAATCCTGGGGGTGGGCCCCACTAGCTGTCTGTAAAGTCCCTTGGGAAACATGCAGTCAGGTGAAGCACCCATTTTACACGTGAGCAAACAGAGGCCAAGAGAAATCAAAGGCCCTCCCGAGATCACGTGTGTGAGGAGAAGAGCTGCAGAGGCTCACCCCTGACCTCAGGCCAGCGTGTCCCCCCAGCCTGGCCCCACCTCCCCCAGCTCTTCTTCCCATATGGCTAGCTGGGACATTGAGGTGAGAAATTCATCCTAAACTGTCCTAAGTTCCACTGCTGTTTAGGGTAGCCATGGCGGGAATGGACATTTGTGGCTTCTGCAGGCATCCAGGAGGAGGCCACCTGTGGGCCCCTGGTCTCTGACTCAGTGGGTTTCCTCCCTGCCCCACCCCCAGTGACTGGAAAGCCAGGCGAGGAAGCCCTGTCTCAGACGCAAACTCTGCCCCCACAAATCCCACCTTCTTTGAGAGGAGGCTTTCCTTGAGCTCCCTGTCTTTTGTAGAAATTTCCCCTAAACACACTCCAGTCTGCTGAGAGAACCAGGACCAAGCAGGCCTCCGGGGACCCTGGCAGCCCAGGTGTGGACACCCGGACGAGCTCCTCACATAGGCCTTCCTCCCTCTCTTGCTGGCATCCAATCTTCCAAGAGCAGGTCCGTCGCGAGTCCTGCCCCCCACTCCCTGCCCTGGGTTGGTGGCCCTGCCTGGCTGCCCCCCGGCCCTTCTGAGGCAGCTAGTACCCTCCAGGGTCAGGATGGGCAGGGGGCTATGGGACAGCACCTGGCCCGGCCCCAGCTTCCGGGGTCCCCTGCATGGTCACCCCCCGGGAAATGAGACAGCCTGTCCCTCGTAAGTGAAGTGAGTCCAGCTGTGAGTGTAGGGAGCTCTCAGCCTCCTGATGGGGTAGCTGTCCCTCCTCCACCTACTAATTCACCTTCCAGCCCTTCCTCAGTCCCTGGAGGGATGAGGGCTGGGGAGGCCCTGGCAGGCCGGTGGCTTAGTGGGAAGAGCTAGACCCTGCAGCCCATCCCACCCCCACTCACCTGCTGTGTGACCTTGGGCAAGTCATGTAACTTTCCTGCCTTGGTCCTCACGGTAAAGAAGTGGGATGATAATTCTTCCTCAAAGGATTGTTGAGGGATTAGAGACATAATCTCTAGACTGATGGGTCTCAAACTTGAGCCAGCATCGAATCCCCTGGAGGGCTTGTTAGGACCCACATCTGAGCCCCATGGACAGAATTTCTTATTCGGTCGATCTGGGTAAGGCATGGGGATGTGCGTTTCTAGCAGGATCCCAGGCAGTTATACTGCTTCTGGGACCCCGGTCTTAGAACCACTGCCCAGTGCCCTGTCCACTGTAGATGCTCCAGAGGGGACAGATAATATTTGCAATGTAGTCAACAAATAAAGAACCCAGCACAGTGCCGGGTTCTGGAACGTCCCTGATCTCAGGGCCTCTAGAATGTACACACACACACGCGCACAGCAAGTGTGGGGTGCAGAGGGCAGGTGACTCTCTCCTGGGGCTCCTAGGGCTCCAGCCAGTAAGCCTGGGGCGGAGCGAGGACGGGGAGCGGGAGTCTGCCTGGGCCAGCACTACAGAATAGCACAGACCGGGGAATTCCGACCATGGGAATTAATCTCCGTGTGCACACACACGCCCCGTGTCTCTTCCTTTTCTTACAAGGACACGAGTCCTGTTGGATCAGGGCCCCACCCTTATGACCTCATTTAACCTGGCACCTCCTGAAAGGCCCTATCTCCAGACACAGTCACCTTGGGGTTAGGGCTTACGCCTAAGAATTTGGGGGCACACAATTCTGTCCACACAGGGGGTGACAGGGAAGTCCATCTGGGTTCAGGCCTAGCCTGCATCGCCAAAGCTCCCCCCCACCCCACCCCTGCCACCACCACACGGCTGGACCCGAGCAACCATAACCCAGCCCCAGGAGACGGTGAGCCCCGCCCCCCGTCCCCAGCCCCCTCTCCCAGAGCCCAGTGACTCTCTTCACGGTGGTTGGCCACCTCTTGGGTAAACTGTTCATCAGAAGATGCTCTCCAAAGCATGGCCCACATGCTGTTGTCATTGATTTCATTTTGATTATTCATATTAGTGGGATTATAGCTGCCTCGTCCCAGGGGGTAATTAGGGTAAGTGTCGCATACAGGCCAGGTCAGCGCTGGAGTGGGCTGGGAGTTCCTGCAACAGGCACCCCAGCCTCTGCTGTGCCGGCCAGTCCTCATGCAGGGCATGCTCTGGGCAGCCCAGCCAGAGCCGGGGCGGGGGGGGGGGCGGGGACAGGGCAGCTGGGGGACTGCTCGGGGAGCCACGGGAGCACCTGCATACCCCAGTTTCCAGTGGAAAGTGGGGCCCTCCTGGAAACTCGTGGCTTGCACCGGCCTGTGGGGGAGCGGGCTTGGCCCACCCACCCCTGCCTTCTCCCCCCATGGTACTTGCCCCTGCCCAGCCTTCCTGGGACCACCACCCAAGGCTGTGCCTAGGTTGCTGTGGGGAGGCCCCTCCTCCCTGGGATTGGGCACAATTTGAGGTAGCCGACTATGACCTGGGAATTAGGAGCCCAGTACCCTCCACCAAGACCTAGCAAACAGTGGGGACAAATATGACCCAGAGCCACCAGGAAGCTATTCTTCTGGGAATTTCCTTTTCTCTTTCTGTGCTTCCCCCACCCCCCCCCACACACCCCCCAAGTCATGACCTTTACATTTAATCAAGCGTATTTTTAATGCAGTGTCCCTTTTGCCGCTTTTGCAAAGGGCGGGGGGTGGGGGGGTGGGAGGGGACAGCCGGCCAGCACACGTGTTTATTAACCTTCCCTTCATAAAACACTCTTTTCCCATAGAAATCTCCTTTCCCGCTGATTCATTACGTGTCGGAAGCAGAGCATGACATGTTAAAAGCCGTCTTGATAGTATTTGATATTCAGTACTAACAACTCACCAGCTCGGAGGAGGGGGTTCCTTTCCCCGCCCCCACCCGAGGGGGAGGGACACAATCTGCATATTGAATGTGCCAAGACAGTAGGTAATTTGCATTAAGCATCCAGAAATTCTCTGCTTGCAATCTGTCACCCTTCACTGGGTTTTCATTTTATAACCTTCACAACAGAAAAGAGAACAAGAGGCAGAAAGAATGCAGGCAGGGGGCCTGCTCGGCAGGGCTGGGGAGGAAGCCCGGAGTGGGCGGCAGCTGTCAGCAGAGGGGGGCTCTGGTCAGAAAGGCCAGAGGACCCCAGCAGAGGCATCTGCCACTCGAGGGATTCAACAGCCCACCCCCCCCAAGACCCAGATCATCGGGCAAGGAGTGGCCGTGTGGCCAGAAGCCGGAGGTGGGCTGCCCTGTGGGGAGGCCCACTGCTCCTCTCTCCGGGGAGCCAAGTTCACACCCAGGTGGGGGTTTTCCTGAGAACGCCTTGCTCTGGCTTTGCAACGGGCATCCGCTCAGAGTCCCCCGTAGGAAGGAGCAGCAATGGTGGGCTCCCAGACTTGCAGTGACCTGCAGAATTCAGGCTTAGGACAGAGCTGTGTGTTCGCCATCCTGACAGCCTGTGAGGAACTCCTGGGGAGCTTTAAAAAAGAAAGCCTGGCACTACCCCAGGGCAGGGGCTGGGACACGCCATCTGCATGTGCAGCTGTACGGCGCAAGGGGAGGGGGTCCTCAAACCCTGCACCCCCCTTCAGCCTCTGCTCCCTTCTCTACAAAATGAGGAGCCCAGAAAAGGTCCTCAGCCAAGTGGACCCTGGCCTTCACTCCTGCCTTGACCAGGCCCCTTCTGCTGTTACCCGTCTTCCATATTGGGTTTCCAGGAGGAGGTTTATTTGAGTAAAGGTCTCCATAGCTGTAGTGAGATCTGCAAACCCCTGGCCTGGGCCTTGCCTTTCGGCTGCCGAGGACAAGGTGGGGCCCGAGCCAGCGGGAATGCAGGTGTTTTCGCAGGGCTGCCAGACCACTCCCCAAGGGATCCCAAGGTGGGAGAAGGTGGTCTGGAAACCACCCCACCACCCCCTGCACAGGCCCATCACACGGCAGACACGACTTCCCATCCAGGCAGCTCAGCCGGCTCGGGGACAGGAGCCACTGGGCATCAACCCCCATCCCCTCCTGATGATGCATCAGAAGCCAGGACCGTCTGGGAGCAGGGCCACTGGCCTCATCGGAACCGGACCAACCCCTGGGGCAGATGCGAGGAGAAGGAAGCAGCGCCCGCCGGGACTCCCAGCACATCACCAGCCACACGCGAGACGGTTTCTTTGAAAAACCACTGAAGTCCTACATAAAGGAGTTGACCAGGAACGATGGCCGATGGCCGTGGAGCTCTCTCCACGGGACTCCAGGGCAGAGCCACCGGTGGCTGGCCGAGCGAGCAGCTTCCTTCCCCAAGCCCAGATCCCCCGGCGTCGGGCAGGCCGCGGGCTGAGGCCAGCATTGCGCATGCTCATCCCCATCACCACCCGTGACCGTCAGGACAACAGCTGTCCTTTGTTGTGAACACACAAAGTACAAGGCAGGGGGAGGGGGTTTCCTCCTGGCCGCCCTGTCAGGCGGAGACTATTCTGTTTCCATTTCACAGGTGAGGGCACCGAGACTCAGACAGGTTTAGTGACTTGTCCACATTCACACAGCAAGACCGAAACCCGGACCCGCATCCAGATATGACTCTGTCCCAGCTCCTCCCCGCTGTGTGGACCCTCTCCCTGTGCGGTTGCCTTCTGGAGCCTCACAGAGTGAGGGCAGGCCTGGGGCATGGTGACGTTCTTTCCCTGGAGGCCTGTCAGAGAGACTCCTCCAGCGGAGAAAGGACAGCGTCCTTGCATTGACAAAGCCACTGGCCTCTCCCCAGCGTGACCCCGCCCTGCTTCTCTTCCCAGACCACCTGTTCCCACTGTCCCCGTTTCACAGCAAGCTGGGTCCCTCCTAGAGCCCCGGGCCCTGGCCCCCAGCCCCAGGGCTAGGGACTCATTGCCTCTGGAACCTGGCCCCCTAGAGCCACCAGAGAGAGCGGGGCTGGGCCACGTGCCTGGCGTGGAGGACCATGGAACGAGTGGGTGTGACACCTATCAGCCCACGGGCCCCGTGGGCAAGTCAGTTTATTTTAGATTTTCAGCCCCTGTCCTGCCAGGCAGGTGGGGAGCCCACCCTCAGCCATTCTGTGGATCCACCCCAACAGCAGGGACAACAGAGGTCCCGGGGTTGGCCACGCAGGTGGCTGGTCATCAGTGGGCATCCACTGTCCAGGTCCTGTGGGCCCTTCAGTTCTCCCCCTTGTCCCCCCGCAGCCTAGCCGGCAGCCCCTCAAGGCCGAGAAGTCTGGTGAGAATGAGAAACAGAAGCTCCCCTCCAGGGTTGGGCATCCACCTGGGCACACAGCCTCCATCTCCTCTCCGAATCTCCACTACCTACAGTCTGGGGGGGCCTCAGACGCCTGCCACCGCTCCCTCCCAGTCCCCGCTCCCTTCTCCTCCACTCCGGGGCCCCTTGAAGAGCCACTCTTGGGCACTTGGACTTTGGGAAAACAGAAGCAAATCTCTAGGCCGTCCGCTCCCCGGGCTGCGCCGTAGGGAAGGGAAGAGGGGAGGCAGAGGAAGAGCACGGAGCTCCCAGTGGGAGTGGGGGTCTGATGGGGCAGCCTGGCCCCCTCCCCCGCCCTCCCTCCCCCCCATGTACATCAGGTCCCCCCTAGAGCCAGCCTCCCAGCAGAGAGGGAGCTATGTTCTGAGAGGGCCCAGGTCCCAGGCCCCCGGGCCCTGCCCCTGCACCCCGTGACCTCTGACCCCCTCACCCTCTCTCTCCCCATAGTCCACGGCATCAAGTGGACCTGCAGCAATGGAAACAGCAGCTCAGGCTTCTCTGTGGAGCAGTTGGTGCAGCAGATCCTCGACAGCCACCAGACCAAGCCACAGCCTCGGACCCACAACTGCCTCTGCACTGGCAGCTTGGGTGAGCAGGGCCCCCCTGTGGGGGGGGGGGGCGCAAACGGGCAGAGGGGGCCCTGCCCGACAGTGGGTGGCTCTCCTCCACGGGGGTAGCCTTGCTGTCCAGTGAGCCAAGTGGGGTCGGCCAGGAGCCAGGGGACAGGGCAGGACAGCACCCAAGACAGACTCACCCTCATCCTGCCCCGTGGGGCTGGTGGGGAAGCCCACTTGGGGCAGGAGAAAGCAGTTTCCAGAGAGGCAGCTCCCTCTAGGGATGGGGGCAGCAGAGTTGGGGAGTGCATGGGGCTGGGGCTCCAGGCCTTGTCTACACACAGCAGGCACCCTCCAGGCCCCATCTTGGGTATCGTCAGCAGGAAGCCCAGGTGCCCAGGCACAGGACTGACATGGGCTTTTCAGGGGCGTCAGCCCCAAGTCAATGGGACCACTCAAGCTAAACCTCTCTCTTTAACCTCGGTCTCCTCCAAGAATATAAAGTGTCCCACACTCCCTGTCCTAATGTGTCTGTTTTTCTGATAACGGTATTTGCTCTTAGAAATGTGCATTCTCCACCTCCTTCTCTGCCTTAATTAGATATTTCCATTAGAGGGTCACGTCCCTTCTCTGCGAAGTCTTCATGCATTTAGGAATCATGGTGGCGAGGCCGGAATAGGCTCAGGGGATAATTCACCCTTTTACCAAAAGTGAAGTGACCCTCATCAGATGGAATGAAAATAATGGCAGAAGGGAGAGAAAAGAGAAGAGCCGACCGGGTTGCTGTGTGAGGAGGGCCTCGTGTGCGGAGCCCAGGGGAGACTGGCCAAAGTTCAGAAGCCCTTGGCCTAGGGCTTTCTCCCTCTCTGCCACTGATCTGGGGGTTTAGGGCTCTGTCTTTGCTTGGGTCTTAAAGGGATTTTGACCCACAAGGAGTTGAGGACAGGCCCAGGCTGGCCACATGAGGGAGAGGAGCAGATGCCTTTCTGCCTCTGGAGCAAAGTCTAGAACCTTCTTTGGTCCTGGGCCCTGAGAGCTAATCCAGAGAGTGAACACTGCTCTCCAACCCCCTGTCCCCAAAACACCGCGGTGCAACCTACACAGGCATGGAAAGTTTGGGGGAGGGGAGAGAGACACGGCCACACTCTGGGCTGAGCCCCACCGGCCAGCGAGAGCTGTTTTGGTAAATGGTGGAAAGCACTTTCCCGGAGGATGACCGACCCTCCACCTTCTCCTTCCCAACCACCTATGTCCTGAGGCACTACCGTTAGTATTGTTAGTGGTAGTAAACGCACCTCCAGGAAAAGGCCCCCCTGGTCTGGGGGATGGCTCCACGGAGCGGGGTGGGGGTCGGTGAGCCGGGCTCCCCAGTGTGGGTCACGCGCCAGCCCCAGGGGTCGGTGGGCTCCCGGGCTGGGCTCGGCCAGCCCCCAGCTGCTCAGACACGGGGTCCACCGCAGCCGCGGCTCTGACTCCTCTTTGCACGCGCGTGTGTGTGCGTGCGCGCACGTGTGCGTGGCGTGCCTCTGATCCCCACAGGAGCGGGCAGCAGCGTGCACCACAAGTGTCACAGTGCCAAACACCGTCTCATCTCGCCGAAGGTCGAGCCGCGGACGGGGGGCTACGGGAGCCCCTCGGAGGTGCAGCACAACGACGTGTCCGAGGGCAAGCACGAGCACGGCCACAGCAGGGGCCCGAGCCGCGAGAAGAGGAACGGCAAGGTGGCCAAGCCCGTGCTCCTGCACCAGAACAGCACGGAGGTCTCCTCCACCAACCAGGTGGAGGTGCCGGACACCACCCAGAGCTCCCCCGTGTCCATCAGCAGCGGGCTCAACAGCGACCCGGACATGGTGGACAGCCCCGTGGTCACCGGCGTGTCCAGCATGGCCGTGGCCTCCGTGATGGGGAGCTTGTCCCAGAGCGCCACGGTGTTTATGTCTGAGGTCACCAACGAGGCCGTGTACACCATGTCCCCCACCACCGGCCCCAACCACCACCTCCTCTCGCCCGACGCCTCTCAGGGCCTCGTCCTGGCCGTGAGTTCCGACGGCCACAAGTTCGCCTTCCCCACCACGGGCAGCTCGGAGAGCCTGTCGATGCTGCCCACCAACGTGTCCGAAGAGCTGGTCCTCTCCACCACCCTCGATGGTGGCCGGAAGATTCCGGAGGCTACCATGAACTTTGACCCTGACTGTTTCCTCAATAACCCAAAGCAGGGCCAGACGTACGGGGGCGGAGGCCTGAAGGCGGAGATGGTCAGCACCAACGTCCGGCACTCGCCACCAGTGGAGAGGGGCTTCAGCTTCACCACCGTCCTCACCAAGGAGATTAAGACCGAGGACACCTCTTTTGAGCAGCAGATGGCCAAAGAAGCGTACTCCTCCTCGGCGGCAGCCGCGGCATCCAGCTCCCTCACCCTGACCGCCGGCTCCAGCCTCCTGCCGTCGGGTGGTGGCCTGAGTCCCAGCACCACCCTGGAGCAGATGGACTTCAGTGCAATAGACTCCAACAAGGACTACACGTCCAGCTTCAGCCAGACGGGCCACAGCCCCCACGTCCACCAGACCCCTTCCCCGAGCTTCTTCCTGCAGGACGCCAGCAAGCCCCTCCCCATCGAGCAGAACGCCCACAGCAGCCTGAGCGACTCCGGGGGCACCTTTGTGATGCCCACAGTGAAAACGGAGGCCTCATCCCAAACCAGCTCCTGCAGCGGCCACGTGGAGACAAGGATAGAGTCCACTTCGTCCCTCCACCTCATGCAGTTCCAGGCCAATTTCCAGGCCATGGCTGCCGAAGGGGAGGTCACCATGGAGACCTCGCAGGTGGCCGAAGGGGGTGAGGGCCTGATCAAGTCTGGGGAGCTGCAGGCCTGTAGCTCCGAGCACTACCTGCAGCCCGAGACCACGGGGGTGATCCGCAGCGCCGGCGGGGTCCCCATCCTCCCGGGCAACGTGGTGCAGGGACTCTACCCCGTGGCCCAGCCTGGCCTCGGCAACGCCTCCAACATGGAGCTCAGCCTGGACCACTTTGACATCTCCTTCGGCAACCAATTCTCCGACCTGATCAACGACTTCATCTCTGTGGAGGGGGGCAGCGGCACCATCTACGGGCACCAGCTGGTGTCGGGGGACGGCGCGGCGCTCTCCCAGTCGGAGGATGGGGCCCGCGCCCCCTTCGCCCAGGCGGAAATGTGCATCCCCTGCTGCAGCCCCCAGCAGGGGAGCCTGCAGCTGAGCAGTGCCGAGGGCGGGGCCGGCACCATGGCCTACATGCACGTGGCTGAGGTGGTCTCCGCCACCCCGGCGCAGGGCACGCTGGGGATGCTGCAGCAGAGCGGACGGGTGTTCATGGTGACCGACTACTCCCCGGAGTGGTCTTACCCGGAGGTAAGCTGCTGCAGCGCCGCCCTCCCCCACCTGCCCACCAGCGCGCAGCCCAGGGAAGCTCATTTGCATGGGGCTGCCCTTTGGATGAAGCTCTGGACCCTACAAAGTTGTCCCCTTCCTCTGTCCCCATGGCCTTTCTCAAGCAGTGGTTCCCAGACTTCACTGAAGCAAGTAGCTTGAAAGTCAAGGGTCTCCTGGGGGCCGGGTCACCCCTCCCACTCCCGCCAGAACATTCCACCTAGGTTTTGCTCCCCCCCCCTTTTTTTTTTAAATGTCCTAGGGCTGCAAAAACAAAACAAAACAAATTCAGAAATCGCCACCATAGGCCATCCGTATCCATTACTCTTGATTTGCTTCACTAAACAAAACAAAACATACAGAAATTCCCATCCACTGTGAAAGGAAGGGTACAGCTTCCTTCCAGAGTCATCCATGAAAATTTCATGGGTAAATCCGGCCTCTGCAAAATCGAAGGCACGTTACATGACTCAGGATGTCCCACCTGTGGCCTCCCCGCCCCCCCACCTCCGGTTGCTCCCAAGCCCAGGGCTGCAGGAAAACCCAGGTCTTGCCCCAGTGGCTTGAAGTTTAAAGAAGAAACCTTGACTTTTTCTCAGAGGTAGAACGGCACAGGAAGGGGGCCAAGGGGCCCGAGCTTTCCCTCCTGCCCTGCTGCACACTGGGGCACACACTCCCGGACTCTGCCCAGCCCACCTGCCAGTGCTTGGGGAGCAGCACAATCACCCCGGGGCCCAGATCGGCCCTTTCTCCCAGGGAGGTGGCTGTCCCCAGGTCCCTTGGTTCTACTGCCACGTCCCCTGGACACTAGGGTGAGGGGCTCCCGTCCCGTATTACTAAGGGAAGGGTGCTCCTGAAAGACCGTGGCTCTCCCGGGGTCGCTTAAGACAGGAAAACGTATTCCACCAAAGGTCTTCAGGTATAGGCAGTGCAGGGGTGCAGGCCAAAGCCTGTGCACATGACAGACCTGGGTGATTGAGGGGCTCCCCAGGATGATGCCCGAGTCGGGACCAGACCAACAGGGTACCCTGAGAAGTGAACTTCTTCACGGAGCCAGTCTCTGCTTCAAAGGCTCCCTTGGGCCCTGGTGAAGGGGACAGCGTGACCCACGGGTGGAGCGCATCTTGTGGGAGATGCCCGGGTGTCAGTCGGGCTCTGCCATGACTTCACCTCTCTGTGACTCCGTTTCCTCACCTATAAAACGGGGGTGACAAGAGTCCCCTCCTCGGGACAAGGAGGAGCGCCGGGAATGTTTGGTAAAGTATTTTATCTGTCCATAGTAATAATCAGTGAATATTGTTTGTTGTCCTGTGGCTGTCACAGCTCACGGCCCATCAGGGGTCCTTTTCCCGTCCTGCTGCCGTGGCTGGGGCACCGAGGCCCCACGAAGCAGTTCCCTGTCCCTCCTGCTCACTGGTTGATCGCTTACGACCTTGGGGAAGTCACCTGGATTGTGGGCCCCCTGGTTACAAGTCTGACCCGAAGGCTCATTACTCCCTCTCCTCCTTCTTTTATGGCAAAGCACAGATAAAATCAAGCACAAATGTTCCCAGCTCTCAGGAAGGTGCCACATCAGCTCAGCCAGTGGCCCAGGCTTCGTTCAAGGGCGTCCTGGAAAGACAGCGGGGGTCTGGACAGAGCAGCTTCTGCCCCGCACTGTGTCCTTGTGCGGTGGTGTGTTTAGCGGGGGTCCGGAGGCCGCCACCCCACGTGCTGAGGAGCATGGGGCTGGGGCCAGTGTGCGCCCCACGCTTACTAGCTGGTGACCTGGGGCCAGGTAGCTGCCTTTCTTATCTCTAAAATGGGCAGCGATAGCTCTTATCTTGAGGGCTGGTTGTTAAGGACCCAGTAAAGTACTCGGGCAGCGCCCGCCTCTTCCATCCATGGAAGAGGGCCATGGGTGCTCCGTGGGCTCCTCCCCCAAGACTCCGGAAGATTCTGACCAGGCCTACTCTTGGTATGGCTCAGGTTGACCATGTCAGTGATACTGAGCTCAGGGGCATCCTCATAGCACCTACCATGTTTCACCCCTCACCCCAGGTGAAAGGTCAGCTCCACCCAGCAGCCTGCCCCCCCACCCAGGGCTTAAGAAAGCAACTCAAAGGGACAGGGAGAGGGGTGGAGCAAGAGGTCAACTGGGAGACTTGGCTCCCTGGGCCTCAGTTTCCTTATCTGTAAATGGCCGAGAGGCATGGCCTCAAGACCCTGCAGGTCCTAGGCCTGGGGGGTTTGGCCCTCAGGACTCTTGGAGACCCCCTGGAGCCTGAGTCTTACGGGAACTGGAGGCCCAGGAGAGGGGGCCTCTCTCCCCAGCCTCAGTCTGTGCGCACGGGCCCCCCGGCAGGGGTCCAGGCCCGCCGTCTGGTCTCCATGGGCCTGGGGGCACTAGCTCAGGGCTATTAGCAGACCTGGTCCCCTGTTCTGTACCCCAGGAGCGGCAGGTCCCCAAACTGTACCTCAGGGACAGTCAGTTCAGCAGCCTGCCACGCGAGGGCAGCACGGGAGCAGGAAAGGATGTGGGTCTGGGCACCTCCGAGAGGGCTCGTCCAGTCCTGGTTTTCCAGAAGCCCTGGATGCTTCCAGAAAACAAAAGCAACTCAAATTCAATTTGATTCGGAAAATTCACAGATGCCACCCAGCTGGTCCCTTTGCAGCTCAATGGCCACACGGTGAGGCCTCTGTTGAGGCCCCAGTGGCTCCGACCAGCCCTTCCTCCTCACCATCCTCCTCCTCCCCAGCCACCGGGCCACCGTCCCCAGTCCAGCAGCACGGGCCACCCCCTCTTGGGTTCCCCTTCCAGAGACACTGTCTCCCCCTCACAGGCCCCTGGCTGGTACATCTGCCCCTTGCCCTCCTTGCCAACGGTGCCAAGAGCTCGGTTCTAGCCACGCTCTGCCAAGCGAGATGCACAGCAACACCCATAGCAAGACACCTCGGCTCGGGGGTGCTCCTTAGGCTGGAGACACGGGCTTGAGCCAGACTGGCCGGGCTCTAAAATCCACTGCCGGAAAGCTGAGGCCAGGCCACCTTGCTGTCTCTTCTGGGAGTGTCCCTCCCTCCCACCTCCCAGATGCTCTCTCCCTGCCGTCCCCTGCAGCTGCCGCTAGCTGCCAGCACGCCTGCTCGTGCGTGCCCCAGGGTCTGCCCTGGGTGCATCAGAAATCTGGGTCCTTTATCTCAGGGCTCCCAGGCACAGACCTCAGATGGCATTTGTCGCCCCCTCCCCTCCCCCAAACCCTCTGCGTCATCTGCCTGCACTGACAATTTGCTGCACCAGGCAGAGCAAGCTGCAATTAGAGCCAGCCAGGCCGGCGTTGCCATGGGAACCATCCCCGAACGGATGGATGCTGAGCCCATCCTACAGCGGTTTCCATGGAGAAGGTCCTGATGTTCCCCAGTCATTGCTACAGTTCTTTGTTCCTCACAGCGGCCCTAGCTTCATACCAGCGGCTCTTGACTGGGGTTATTGTTGGTTTCCTTTTTTCTCACATGGTAACTGTCTGCGGCTTTTAGAAGCCTCTGCTCTTCCTCTTCCTAGGATCCAGGGAGGATCGTGCCCTGGGCTGGCCTGGGGTTCTACCTCTGCCCTGCGGCACGCCTCCCAGCCAGCACCCGGCCTCCAGCCCGTGCGCCCAAGAGTGCCGGCCTCGGTCCTGCCACAGCTCCAAATCTCCCTATGGAGCCATATATCAGCACCAGGGAGTGTTAAGGCCAGCAGGGCCACCAGAGAGGTTGGGCCATTTGGCTGAGGACACACAGCTACTGAGGGACAGAAGCAGGCCTCCGGGCCTGAGCTATCTCCACTGTCCCCCACCTTTGGTTGTCTAGCAGTAAAGTGACTTCTCCAAAACCACCCCATCCCATCCAAGAGCACAGGTGGAATGCCGGCCCATCCGGGAGAGCCCTTCCGCTGCTGGGCTGTGGGAGAGCCTCCCTCGCCTCATCCCTGGAAACAACCCCTCCTGCTGTTGGCGCCCAAGGCCAGCCCTGGTGCAGGGCTGGGTTCCACGAGCATTGTGGGCAGCCCGGGAGTTAGCCTTGCGTTGAGGCTGGGGGTCCCTCCACGGAAGGGGCGGGCCAGTGCCAAAGAGAGTCCACGCAAGAACTGGTGACTGGGCAGGAGAGTGTCTCTGGCAGGGGCCAGGAGCAGGAGAGCTGAGGTCTGGCTTCTCTGGCCTGGAGAGGTGGGGAAAGGGGGGCCTGCTCCCCTCACCCCTCTGCCCTCCCCCTCAAGTAGGTATGCGGCTCAGTTTTCTGCAGCCTGGACACTAGGTGGCGCTCTCCACCCTGTCCCGGCACAGGTCCTGGCCCCCTGCTGGGAAAGGTGCCCAGGAGCCTGGGGTGGCCCACCCACGGAGAGCCGGAGAGGCCAGCATCCCCAGCCCCCAGCTCTAAGCGCCTGTCCTGCTCAGGACAATCTCCACTTGCCACTCTGAGCCCTCCTCGCCATTTTTTTTCTGCAGCCTTTCTCATCCCTGCCCCTTCTCCCACCATCCCTACTATACCCTGGGGATCCTACAGCTCTCCCCATTTCCCCACCAGAACTCCCCATCCGTGGGGTGACACTCACATGCTCAGGACTGTTTTCAAAACTAGGGGTTCCCGAAACCCGTCCACAAGTAAATGACAGAAAAAGCTCCCTCCCTCCCCCTTCCCTCCAGGGCTCCTGCCTGCAGGTTCTCAGGTGCATCTTGTGCTGAAAAGGTTTGAACAACTCTGTGCTGCCTTCTGCCTAGAACTGAAAGTTATGTAGGAGAGGGTCAGGGGTCAGAACCGCTGGTCACCATGCTGGATGCCAACTGAGGAAGGCAAGGAACATGCGGGTCCCCCCCCCCCCCAGAGGCTTGGTCTTCCTGCCGCCATCCTGAGACAGCGGTTCTCGAAAGTCAGGGCATATTGGAGTCCAGGAGTGTGCACGTTCACCAGGCACATGGGGCGGGGGCAGCCTGGAAGGCCCGCGTCCCCATCCCTCCCTCCCTCTGTGGCTGATGTTCCTCTCCTCTCTGTCCCCTCCAGGGAGGAGTGAAGGTTCTCATCACAGGCCCATGGCAAGAAGCCAGCAATAACTACAGCTGCCTGTTCGACCAGATCTCAGTGCCTGCGTCCTTGATTCAGCCCGGGGTTCTGCGCTGCTACTGCCCAGGTGAGGAGACTGGCCCCCGCCACGGGCGTGGGTGCCCCAGGAGCACTGCACGGAGGGTCAGCCTGGGAGCCACCTGGGACAAGTCGCGTCATTACTCTGAGCCTCGGTGTCCTCTGCTGGGATGGAGGGTCCCCAGACCAACTGGTATAATGTCATCAGTTTAGGCTCATGGAGCTCACGTCAGACAAGGCTACAAGGCCTGCTCAGCTGGGATTTTGAAGCGAACACAATGAGGGACTGTTTGGACAGCCAGTAAGCCAGGCTGACACACCCAGGACTGGGCACAGCAGGAAGCTAGAACCACCCTCAACCTGAAAGGCTCCTGGAGCTGGTGGGGAGAGCCAGGCAGGGGGAGGGGCCCGAGAGGAGCCGCATCTGGGGTCCGAGCGACCAGGCAGCCCTCTCTCCTCTGGCCCGTGCCTCCCACAGTTCCAGACCAGCAGAAGCCAGGAGAGCAAGAGCGAGAGGGAGCCCAGGCCATGTGGCCCACAGGGTCAGTGTCCCGGGGCACTGAGCAGCTCGGAGGGGGATGGAGAAGGCCTGGTGGCAGCTGTAGGGGGTGGAGTGTCAAACTAGTCAAACTAAGAATAATCTGCACACTAAGAATAATCTACACATCCACCCTTGAGAATGTGAAACCATCTACCCTGCACCCCGAAAAAGGCACGTGCACAGAATTTGCCGCCAGTTTCAGGGGCAAGAGCCCCCTGCTGTCCCTGGGCTCTGACCTTCACCCTCCCTCCCTCATCGTCATCTGCTTAGCTTGATGTCCCTGTCTGCTCGACTCCTTGACCTCTGGCCTGCCAGCTCCCTGTGGTCAGGATCTGTGTCTTTCCTGGTCACTAGGCGTTCCCCCCGGCACATCCCAAGAAGGAGATCAGTATTTGTGAAGGAATCTGTTCCTAGGGTTCTTGTTTTCCAACCCTTGTGCTGGTGCTGGGAAGACCCTTTGGCTGACATTAGCTCCAGGGATGGCCTGTCCAGCTTGCCCGGGCAATGAATGGAGAGAGAGCCCTACCCCGTGTTATCCGAAGCCAGGAGTCTACAAAAGGAGAGCGTGCTCCCTGTGGAGGCCAAGGGTTAGGGAAGACAAGTGGGGGCCTTGGGCCACCCCAGCTCTCTGCCTCCACCCACACCATCCCTCCAGCCTGGGGCTCCTGGATTTACATGGAACATTCTTCCTTCTCTCTCTCTCCTTTCCATGTGCAGCCACCACCACCCCCCAAGAGCAGAATGCTCCAGAACTGGGTTCACGGGTTCAGCCCCCACAGGAACTCAGCATCTCCTTCACCACAAACATCTCAGGGAGCCAGGGATGGTGCCCATGGTGGCCTCCCCCTACTGGCCCTGCCCCCATCACTGCCTGGCCAGCTCCAGAGGACCCACTTAGCCCCGTTTGCTCCCGGCAGCCCCGCTTGGTCTGGAGCACAGCCCTCAGGATGCCAGCCCAGGCTGGGTCACCCTAGCATGGCTCAGGGCGGCGTGGCCTAATGCAGCAACCACTCCCCACCACCTCTACTCCAGGGGGGTAGGGGGCGAGGGCAGCGTGTTATTACACTGTCCACTCACCACCTGCTGCTGGAACAGGACTCGCCTGGCCTATAAATAGAAACCACTTCCTGTACCTGGTTCTTTCCCGGCTGAGGACCCAGACCTTGCCTGTCCTAGGTTATCTGACCCCTCCACAAAAAAGACTGGCCTTTGCATGCCCTCTGGACAATGTCCCAGGCCGGGACCTGGCGCATCCTGGGTGCTGGACCAGTCGCATCACGGCACATCCCAGATCAGCCAGTTATCCTCTGGTGACTTCAGCTCTGTACTTGACCTCTCAGGGCCTCCATTTCGACATCTGAAAAACCAGCTGTCAGATGGGTGAGAGCAGAGGAGAAGGAAGGTCCATGAAACACTTGGTTCACAGGCTCAATTCATGAAAGTGCTCCATGCGCCAGGCTCAGGAGCTTGGCACCCTGAGGAGGAGACCGGACCCTGACCAGGAACACGGTCCCCCACCGTCACTGGCCACAGACCACACGCAGCATGGAGTCGGCGCCCTACAAGATCTCAGTAGTACTCCAAGCGCAGGAGAGAGACAACCAAGTCAGGGCACTGAGCTCAGGGTGAAGGTGTGATGACAGAAGACCTGGGGCTTTAGGAAAGGCCCCCCTGGGCTCAGGAGGAGACAGGAGAAGCCACCAACCAGAAGACTTGGCAGGCAGGACAGCCCCACCCTGGGTTCCTGGGAGGTCACCAAAGGCAAGGGGTGAAATTCAACAGGAGGTGGGCAAGTGCACTGCGTTTTGAAGCAATTAATTGAACAAACGGTTGAGTGGATGTATCATGCCAGGCACTGACCTTGGCACTGGGCATGAAGAGGTGATCAGGACAGACCTGTGCCCAGCTCTCACGGAGCTTACATTCTACTGCAAGAGACAGAAAGAAACAAGGAGACAAATCGCCAAGCAAGTTGGAGGGAGAGTGGAACAGGTGGGGGGAGCCGAACACGGCAGGGCTGGAGAAGAAAGAGGGGACCAGCCCATGTCCATCCTTCTGAGTCACAGGAAGGAGTTTGATTTGGTTTCACTTGCAATGGGAAGCCATTAGTTTTAAGTAGGGAAGTGATGTGATCTAAATTATGTCTTTAAAAGATGATTCTGGGTGTGTGGGAGAACAGATTGCTGGGAGGAAGAACAGAAACAGGGAAACCGTAGGAAGCAGGCAGAGAGGTGATCTTTCCTGACTTCAGGAGGGGAGCTCCCTGGGCAACGTATTCCCACCAGTTTCAGGTGGGGGCTTTGGAATGTGGCCCCCCGATACCATCCCGGCAGGAACAGGTAGGTCTCGGGTGGGCTGAGGTTGCCTGCAGCAAGATTCTAGGTGAGAAAGCCTGGCAGCTTGGCTTAGAGTGGTGGCAGGGGAGATAGAGACAAGTGGAGGGACCAGGACTCGCTGATGGACTGAATGAGGGGAGGGAGAGAGAGCCGAGGACGTGCCCGGGGCGATGGCCTGCCTGCACCGAGCTGCTGGTCCGGGACACGGAGACTATGGTAGGTCCTCTCCTCTCCGTCTGTCTCTCTGTGGAAGGATGGGATGCTTTCGATCGGCCACATTCTAGCATCACAGGTTGTACAAGTGCTGGGAGATGCTGGGAGGTGTGGAGAAGAGCAGCAGTTGAGGAGCCCCCCCCACCCCGCCCCCTGGGGTCAGAACATCAGAGAAGCCTTGGGCTCCCCAGCCTCCAGCCGAGGCCAAGAGGCCTGCTAAGAGCCGCAGAGCTGAGCGGGCTCAGATGGGATATGTGCTGGCTGCCCTTTCTCCCTGTTGGTAAACAAGGCAAATCTCCAGGGAGGATGAGTGACCATGAACTTGGAAATCTGCCTGGGGACGCCGTCAGGGCCTCCGGAGGTTCTGGACTTGGCTGGGCACCCTTGCCCAGAGAGGCACTCTAGGAGGTCCTATGGGAGGGTCCCCCACCCACCATGGAGCCAGCTGGTTCAACTTCTGGTCTGGAGCTAAGAGACCACACCAGGATAGAAAGCAGAGGGGAAAACCCACTGGTCACCCTGAGGCAGTGACGTCCTGAAGACCTGCTCTGGGGACAGTGACATCATACATCCACCTGGAATGAACAGAGGCCTCAGGTCAACGAGCTGGTTTTCTCATGGGAAGTAAGGTCGGCCTCAGAGGGAAGCTGGAGCTCTACTCTGCCCTGGGGAGCAGCTGACTTGGACAGCCTTCTCAAGCCTGTAAACTGCAAAGCAAGAGCCCAAACAGTAACATGATCCCCATGTGCGTCCTCCCTGGAAATCTGTCCTGGGGAGGCCCTGGGCACTGGTATCTGGTGTTCCAAAAAAGCAGGGCAGAGAGCACATAGCCCTGAGTCTACCAGAGGAGGAGGCCTGGTGGGGTGAACAGCCTGCACGCCCATACTGGGCCCCGGGGGCCGTCTCTGTGGGCCACGACCCCCAAGATTTCAACAGGAGCCGTGCATCCCCTTTAGCCCCAGAAATGAAGCAGGTTTCTGCCAGGGGTGGGCTCTCTTCTTGCCAACAGTGAGAATGTCCCAGTTGTTTATTCAAGCAATACAGTTTCCACTGAGCCCTGTGCTGGGGACAGAACAGTTAATGAGACCCACAGGGGCCTGCCTGCCCAAAGCCCACCGTCTAGGCATTGGAGGGAGCTGCAAGCTTCATGGCAGCACCCGAGATCGGCCCCCCTGGGCCCAGACTAACAGGCGCGGCTGAGGCTCCTCCCTCATCAGGAAGGCAGGGGAACTTCTGAAAATACATGGAAGGCCATGCTGAGTGCATCAGGACAAGCTTGTAGGATAAGGTGAAACAGAGAAATAAGCACCAAGACTCCAAAGCAAATGCTGTACCTGGACCCCATCTAGGATGGATGGGATGGGGGAGAAGTCAGGCAGCCATGGGGCAGGGTTGCGAACCATTCATTCATGCATTCATTGAACAAATCCGCACTGACTTCCGAGTACCTGCCCTCGCCAGGGAGCCGAGGAGCAAACAGGCAATTACAATATGGGGTATGGGAGTGATCACAGGGCACCTGGCTGAGTCTGGGGTCCCAAGAAGTTTCCTGGAAGAAGAAGCACTACATCTGGGCCTCAAGGAATGAGCAGGCAGAGGCTGGGGGTCACCCAGTGAAGGGGGGGTGGGGAGGGGGCACTCCAGGTTCCCGTGTGGTACATCAAGTTGAAGGGTGCCCACCTCCACCCCTCAGCCTGACCTCTCTTTCCTTTGCTTTCAGCCCACGACACTGGTCTTGTGACCCTACAAGTTGCCTTCAACAACCAGATCATCTCCAACTCAGTGGTGTTTGAGTACAAAGCTCGGGCCCTGCCCACACTCCCCTCCTCCCAGCATGACTGGCTGTCATTGGACGGTAAGAACAGCGCTCGGGTTGCCTTGCCAGGTGCTGGGGAAAAGGGACACTTGGGGACCTTGTGCACAGGGTGTAGAAAAGAAGGAAGCATTCAGGTTCCCTAACATCCACTCGGGGCAAAAGTCTCCACCACAGAAGGACGAACTGGGTCACCGCCCCCAATCTGGATCTCTCTCTGGCACAGAATGAAGTATATGAGTTTGGGCCTGCAGCTGTCAGTCCTGCCAGGGGATCTGAGTGGCCAGACAAGGCCCCGAGTTGCTAAGAGGTCCCTCTCTGGACAGATCCTGAGAAGCAGGGTCTGAGCATCCTCTGTTGCCCCCCCCCCCAAGCCAATTTCTATGGTGTCCTCGAAGACAGAGCCCCCGGAGGCCATCACCAAGTCCCAAGCCTCTTAGAGATGAAAGCAATGTGGGCAGCTGAGGCGAGGCGGCTCAGGCTCAGCTCCTTTCGTGTTCCAAGGCCTGGACGGGGCGGGGGGAGAGGGGGCTCTGCATTAAGTGCTTTTGCCTCTTAGGGACAACAAACCAAACCTCACGGAAGCCCACAAACACCTGTCACCCCCAGCTTCTAGGCTGTTTCTACTTTAGCCTCTGCCCCATAGAGCATGTGAAACAAGTGCAGGATCATCATTGTGGCTGATGGTGGAGGGCCAGGGAGCTCCAATAGGCTCAGATGGAGGAGACAGGACCTGCTGTCCCAGGATGGCTCTCTGAGAGCCACTGGCCTTGAACATGAGTTTGGCACCAGAGGCTCTGCAGAGAAAAGCTGCCAAAGACAGGTGGGGGTGCTTAGGTCAGAGGCTGCGCTTCCCAGCTCTGAGCATGCCTAGCAGAAGCCCTGGAGCTGGCCTGGGGAGCTGAGCTGGTAGTCCGCTCTCTGCCCCCAGACAGAGCGGGAGGGATGGCTACACACACGTCAGTATCAGGACAGCCTGCTGAAGCGCCATTCTGTGGGGTACTTGCCAGAGACCTCATCAGCCTGAGGTGTGCGCCTTAACTAAGCTGCCCCTGGGCCCTCTGCAGGGATCACTTCCTTAAGCACCTCTCCCCTGCACACTGCAGCCCTTTGCCTTGTCAACTCTCAGACTTCCCCCTTGCTGCTGGCTGCTGGAGGATTTTCTGGGCTTGGGCACTTGCCCTGGGCCACTTTCCTGAGCCACCCCATGTGCAAATCTCAGCCTCATCCCCGCTCAGCTCCAGCAGTGACAGGGTCCCTGGCAGCCACCCTGGCCACTGAACCCTCCGAGCTGTTCCCAGAGGTGGCTTTGGGTCAGCAGGGATCTGCACCCTGGCAGAAGCTGCGTGGGAGCACCAGGCTGGTCTTGGCAGCCACCCTGGGCAAGCCTGGAGCCAGCCGGAGCTGTGAGGATGACCTGCAGGATTGTAACAGAGAAGGGCAGGGTGACCAGGGGCTCCCGTTCAGGAAATCCGGTTTCAGCTTTGCAGAACAAATGGGAAATGGAGCAGGGTACTCTGCAGAGTCCTGGCTCTCCCTGAGTGACCAGGTCACCTCACCAGGATGGACTGGAGGATACTGGGACCAACGTAGGACCTGCCTGGGAGATGGAACCCTTCCGAGAGCCAAGACTCAGCCAGGCAGTGCCTGGGAGCAGAGGAAATGTCAGCCATTCCCCCCCATGGAAGCCCAGAGAGCAAGCTGTACCAGGAGGTTACGGGCGGGGGGGGGGGGGGCTGTGACAGAGACCATGGGGAAGGAAAACCCCCTCTGCTTCATTACAAACACACTTCTGAGTCCTCAACCATACCAGGTCCCTTAGGCAATGAGCCTGCTACCAAGCTGGACAGCTGCTCCCCGGCAGCCCCTTCCCAAGAGGACTTGGAGCTCTGACCTCCAGAGGCCTGCAGTTGAAATAAGCATCCTCCAGCCCCTGGAAAAATACACAGGAGAGATGACAGGTTGGGGAAAAGACGGGAGAGGCCCACCCCAATACAGAGAACAGACCAGGGCCCCTGCAACACCTCATGAGTCCCTCTCCCTTTGGTCTTGGGCAGGTATCCTTTCAAGTAATGGGAGGGGAAGGTGGCCAGAAGGTATCCCTAAACGAGTACAAGTGCCTTATCCACCCAAGGAAAAGGTTCGCAGGATTTCACCAGCCTGATAAATAATAACCGTGGGGGGAGGGGGGCCAGACCTGCAGCCGCAGCGCCAGGGCGTAATCGGCCTCGTGCCAAGTGGACAGCTGGGACAGCCCCGAGGGTAGGGGTCTCTCCGGGCCTCTGGCCAACCCTGTGGCTTGGCAGTGAACTTGGCTTGGCGGGGGGGTGGGGGTGGGAAGACGCTGCAGGGGCCAGGCTTGCAGAAGCCTCCCTCTCCGCTCCTCTCTCCCCTCCCGCCCCCATGGTTACTGGGCAGATTCGCCCTGGGAGCTGCTGGGAGGTGGGGACGCGCGTGCTGCGGCGGAGAAGGGGAGGAGAGGGGGTGCAGAGGGGAGGGGGCGAGGGACTGCAGCACCGAGCAAACTGGGGCGCGGCGGCCGGGCGGCGCGCGTGCACACACGCACGCACGCGCACACGCGCACGCACGCCCGCCCGCACCCCTCCCCCACCCCCCTCTGCAATGCAGGGGCGCCTCGCGCCCGCCCGACTGCGGCAGGGCTCCGCGCGCGCGGGGGGCAGCGCCTCTCCCCAGCCCGGCGGGACCAGCGAGCCGCGGGGAGCGCCGCGCGCTCGCAGCCCGGCGGCCGGCCCTGCCTGCGCCTCCGTGGCCCAGCTCGCGATCGCGGGGGCGCTCTCCGCGCCTCCCCCGTCCCGGCGGGGAGAAACGTTTGGGGCAGAGGATTTCTGCCTTCGTTTGATTTTTGGAATGGATGTTTGCCAGACGGAAGGCCGCGCGGGGGCACGAGCGAGGAGCGCCGCAAACCCGCACGCCCGCGCGCGGCCGCGGGGGCGCAGCTTTTGTTCTCGGCGCAGCGCTGGTCTGAGCCGCAGGGCCGGGTGGGGGGCGAGCTCCTCCGGCGACGTGCTTCGGCACCCTGGCCCCAAAGTGTCAGCCGAGCGCAGCCATGCAGGCGGAGACCGAGGGAGGAGATGGGTGGGGGGAGGAGAAAGGGGGTGCTGCCTCGGCCACTTAGCTCGCTCGGGCAGCCCTTGGGAAGCGCAGCGCTTCCAGGCCCAGGAGCTGCAGCTCCTCCGCCAGCCCTAGGTGGCTTCTCCCCTCCCCACCCACCCCCAGCCCTGGCTGCCTGGGCCCCCGCTGCCTACCACAGGCTCGCAGGTTGTAGGCCACGGTTCGTCTTTGTCCTGTGAATGTGTGCGTGAGTGAATGAGTGCCCACCAGACACATCAAAAGAGCTTAATCCAGCCCAGTGGCAGGAAGGCTTCCAGACCTAAGACCTCAAGCCTGAGCAGGCATCAGCTGAGTCCAGAGGGATGGAAAGGAGTGTCTGTCCCAGGGAGAGGGGGCAGCGAGGGCTGACGGGGTGGATGGGACGGTGGCTGGCTTTGGCCAGGCTACTCTGAGAACTACCATTTTCACCATGTCTTACCCCAAAGGTGCAAATTCAGCACAGATTTCCCAGGGCCTGATCCCAGAGTGTCTCGGGCAGGCCAGCTGTGCATTTGGGAAGGCAGTGGGACATCTTCTAGGCTAGAGGCAGGCAGACTGAGTTTACCCTGGAGACGTTTGTGGAGGGACTCTGGGGAATGTCTCTTCTGTCTGCCCTGGGTCCTGCAGACACAGACAGCCGACAGCCGGGGCTGTGCTCGCAGGGAGAGGATGTGCTGTCCGTTTAGATGGTCTCCCCGTGCCTGTGTTTGCAAAGAGAATAAACCCAGGCCATTTGACACTGCGGCTCTAGAGCCGAGGGGGTGGGGCTCCCATCTCACCAAGGGCACTGGGACACCTTTAAGTGACTCCTGTCCCTGGAATAGAAGATGAGTGGGACTTTTGGGTGCACTGTTCTTTCACTTGCAGTCATCTAATTCTTCCCAAGGCCAGGTTGAGAAGCCCCAGGGTCCCTTGGGCCCCACCCCACCCCACTGGCCCCCTTCTTGGAACCCCACTAAGCTGCTTAGACTTAGACTCTATTTTCAATAGCTTCTCAGGCAGCTGGGCCTCTGCTGGGCGAGAGGATTGGAGTGAGGCTTGGATGCAGCTTTCTTGGGCTCGCCAGCTGGCCACCAGGGCAGGCCTCCTGCTGACCCTCAGGGGCAGGGGAGGGACCTTTTCATCTCCAGCAGAGTGGGGAGCAGGGGCTAGAATTGACTTCAGACACTAGGTGCCTGCTTCCTGCATAGGAAGACCCAGGGCAGGGTGGGCACCCACCAGGGCCAGAGGGGGTTATCTAGTAAGCCAGCCTCCAGGGCAGCCTGCCTCAGGGTTAGACATCTGGAAAGATTGAGAGTAGGGAGAGCTACTCCCTACTAAGGAGGTGGAGAGAAGGAAAAGCAAGATTTGGCCTCCCAGTTTGGCCTTGTGCTCTGACCAAACCCTCTATGCTAACAGATGGAAGATGTGTAGCTGGGGTGGTCCCTGGCTTGACCCCCCCATCTCCAAGCTGCCTGCCCTCCTCCCCCATGTGGCTGTCCTCCTTCCAGCCACTCCCCTGAGAGCAGGCTCCGCCCACCAGGAGCCAGAGACCACACACTGACCTAGAGACCCTGGGGGTAGCCCAGTGGCAACAGGAGACACCATTCCAGCTGTGAGACTGACCCCCAGAAGCCTCCGGGCGTTTTTTTCTCCCTCCTATAGTGACTCTCCAGGGTGTTTTGGACCAGCTGCTCCCTGCCTGGCTCCCTCCCTCCTGCAGACCCACAGTCCACCTCCCAGTTATCCTCCTTTGCACCTGTGGAGTGATGCTGAACTGTCCACATGGGAGAACATGCATAGAGCCAAACAATTTAGTTGTAAATAATGTGGAATGCTACTGTTTTACTAAAAATAAGGCAGTTGATTTTATGGACTTGAATACAAAATTCACAAGAGTTTTTAAGATAAGACATACGGTGGGAGTGAATTGTCTTTGACTTTGGAGAGCTGCCTTGAAGTCCATCCATAGCCAGTGCCCACGGGCCCACCCTCACCTGTGCTTGGGAGGACTTCGGAGGAGAAACTTGAGGAGCCCTGACATAAGGGTCCTCCGCATAAGGAAGAAGTGGGTACTTCCCAGAGCCTTCTGGCATTCATCTGGAGTGGGTTAGCTCATGGGTACTTCTTTGCATGAGCTAACCTTCTTCCGTGTACCCCAGACCTCACTCCTGAGACAAGGTGGCAGCTGGTTTGACGTGATCTTATATGTGGGACTTGAAGCTGAGTGGGAGGAATACCCCCATCTCTGAGCTGCAGCCTGCCCGGCCAGTGCCTTCCTTCAGAGCATGGGCTCTCTTCCCATAATCAATCTTTGTGGGGTCGACATCATTACAGATTGGGGGTGGGTGTCTATCCTTAGCCCTCCTTAGCCAGGGACCAAGCGGCCTGGTCCTCAGATGCCTCCTGGAAAAGTGATCTCCTGCTCTTTGCAGCTGGGGCCACAGCAGACAGATCTGTGAAGGTCTCCTCTGTGTGGCAGGGAATGGGTCACCTTGGAGCTGGGCCTCACCCGCCTCCTTGCAGCAGTGACAAATGGTGCCCTGCAGAGAACCAGCACTGAGAAGCAAGCCCAGCATCTGCAGAGGCCAAGGAGGCAGACTCTGCATCTTCATCCTGGCTGCAGGAAGCAAAGGAAAATCTGTGGAGGGAGCCCCAGAGCTTGGGCAGATGTGGGTGCTCTCGTAGGATGGGCTTGCCTGCTCCCTGCCTCATCATGAGGCATCAAGGTGGGAGGCTCAGCCAACTTATCCTTGACCATTGCATTAATGTCCTGGGGCTACTGTAACCAATGACCACAGACTCAGAGGCTTAAAACAGAAATATATTCTCTCAAGGCTCTAGGGGCTGGAAGTCCAAAATCAAGGTGTCAGCAGGGCCCTGCTCCCTCTGAAAGCAATAGAGGAGAATTCTTCTTGACTCTTTCAGCTTCTGGTGGCTGCTGACGATCCCTGACGTTCCTTGGCTAGCGGCAACGTGACTCCAATCTCTGCCTCTGTCATCACACGGCACCTTGTCTCTGTGTCCCCATTTTCTCTTCTTATAAGGGTACGAATCATTAGATTAGGGCCCACCCGATCCGGTAGAAACTCATTATAACTACTTACATCTGTAATTAACTAATTACAAAAACTTTATTTCCCAGTAAGATCACATTCTGAGGCAGAGGGAGAAGAGAGTGCCCTAGGAGAAAGCAGGCTACACGGACATTCACAGAACATTCCAGAAGGAGCAGTCAGGGGAGGCGGAGGGACCAGGAGAGGGTGTCATCACAGAGCCTAGGGTCTGGAGGGCCTCACAAGGGGATGGGGCGGTCAATGGGGTTAGAGGTCCTGAGAGCCCGCAAGTTGAATGGCCGTGAACAGGCAATGAGGTGCTCTCTCCTGGGCCACTGTCTTCTCCCCGAGGGCTTGGCCCCACCCAGGGCTCCCATTATGGTAAAGGTGCAACATCCCCTCCATCATGCCTCGTCTCAGATCTAGAACCATCCATCTAACTGCCCCCCGGAACAACTCTGCTCAGATTTCTCTTGGGCAAAGTCAACATGTCCCAAATGTTACTCACTACTGTTCTTTTGTTGTCCCCCTGCAACCCTCCATCTCCTACACCATTCCCCACCCCAGGAAGCCAGGAGTCGCCCCCTCCCTGCACCCCATCACCATCCTAGCACTTTTGTCCCCCCGATTTCTCTTGCTTCTCTGCATCCCCTGTCCACCACCTTCACAAAGCCCAACATAACCTCATGTGTGCAAACCAGTCTCCTGGCCTCTCGTCTTGCCTCCTTCCACCAGGTACCATCGGTTCTTCATGTACTGTGCACCAGACACTGCTCCAGGGTCTGGGGAACCTTTATTTGCATAGAGCTTATATTCCAGTGGGAGAGAAAGACAACAAACAAATCACAAAGAAAATATCAGGGTGCTTAAAATGGTGGCCTGGTAGAGGGTGCCAGGGTGGCTACTTCAGGTTGGGGGGATCCGAGGAGGCCTTTATGGGAAGACAATATGACAGGAAAGGAGCCAGCCACAGTAAGAGCATGGAAAGAACATTCCAGGCTGGGGGAATAACAAGAACAAGGTTCCCGGGGAGAGAATAAGCCCGGCGTATTGGAGGAGCTGAGGAGGTGTCTGTGGCTGAGCAGAGGAAGGGAAGGTGTAGGGGCATGAGAGGGGTCCAGGGAGGTCAGCGGGAGCCAGGCCACGTGCAGCCCATCAGCCAAGGCAGGGAGCTGGAATTTTATCTTAAGGACAATGGGGGCCACGGGAGGGTTTTTGCAGGTGAGTCAACACCCTCAGGTTTATGTTTTTGAGACCCCCCAGCCACCTGATGCTCTCACAGTACAGGCAAGAGATGATGGGGACCCCGACAGGCCGATAATGATGGATCCCCAAGAGACACAGTTTGGGATTTGGAGTCAAGGCTTCTGCAGATGATTTGAACATGGAGGATGAGGGAGAATGATGGGTCATACCTAGGCTTGGGGCTTGAACGACTGGAGTACGGTGGATCAGTCCTGAGATGGAGGAGTAGGAAGAAGCAATAGGTTTGGGAGATGGGGAGTGAGGAGTTTGGTTTTGGTCCCGTCGTGCTCCATTGCCTTGTTAGAGTCAGCAGTATACATTTGAAAGTCTGCAGGTCAAGGAGAGTCCAGAATGGAGATAAAATTTAGGAGCCATCGTCTCATAGATGGAATTTAAAGTCATGGGCTACCTGCCATTGCTCCATGGACGAGTGTAGATAAAGGAGGGGGGAGGGTGCGGGCCCACCGTGGGCTCTCCCAGACATTAGGATGTCAGACAGAAAGGAGGCTGGCCAAGAGCCTGGGGAGGAGCAACCAGCAAGTCAGGAAGAAGATGAGAAGATGTGATCCCAGGGAGGCTAGGAGAAGAGGGGGTGTCAAGAAAAGGGATGTGGGCAGCTGTGTCACCTGCCAGGTGAAGGGGGGGCAGAGCCTTCTAGGCAGAGGAAGCCACATGGAGGGAGGCCCTCAGGCAGAAGGAGCAACGTGAGTTGAAAGAACCCAGAGAAGTGGCTGAAAGCTCTGGATGAGAAGGTGCCAAACCTGTCTCTGAGCTCAGAGCCACCACACCTTCCCCGGTCCGGGGCAGGACAAGAAGGCCCAGGAGGCTCTCCAACTCCTACCTGACCCAGGAGGTCCTGTGCCTCCCCCACCTCTGCCCTTCCTTGTGCAGCAAGAGGAAGTACAGGGCCTGCTTTGCCTGCCTTGCCTTCTGTTGTTGGGGTGCAGGGACTGGGGGTGAGCCCCAAGGCAGGAACCAACTGTGACTTAGCACCAAAGGGCGTGTGGATGTCAGACCCCGTGGGGATGGCTCTGAGCCCCAACCCCTGGTTGTTGCTGGAATGCAGGAATCCTGCAGATGGGCCCAAAGCCTGCCTGGCTGGCGCACTCGGGCAATTGCACCCCTAGCTCCTCAGAGGATTATACCGGACTCCCATGATCCTACCACATCATTTGGATGTGGGCAGCTGTGCTCCCGAAGCCATAGCCTCAAAGAAAGGCCTCTTGGCCAAGCTGGGCCCCAAAGAGACCAGAAGCCTGGGGATACAGACAGTCGAGCCAGCGTTTTGCTGGCTTCCTTAGCCTTTCCAGGGATCTGGCTTCCTGAATCTACCTCCCTGGAAAAGAATGGAGATGTCGATCGGTTTATCCAGCCGTGGGGAGCCATGGTCCTAAGACTTGGACACTCAGAACATGATCAGCAAGGAGAAGAGGCCAGGGGCAGCTCTGGAGCTGGTGTGGCCCCCTGAAGGAAGTGAGTCCTGGAGGTGCCAGAGCAGGATGAGGGGAGACACCTCCCCTCGGGACAGAGCAAGCAAAACAGCCTCTGACTGGGGCCAGGAGCAAGGCCTCTCCTTTCCAAAACTCCTAAAAATACATACATTTCTGATCCATCTGAGCAGCCCAGCGACCTTGTCCCTACCTGTGACAACAAGCCATTCAAAATAGTCTGCCAGGCCGAAGACCAGCTACCCCCACGGCAGTAACCCGCGGAAGCTTTACACTTGTGACCCCGAAGTCCTCTGTTTGAGAACAAAAAGTGACAGGCAGGTATGTGTCAGATGCTCCATGCTTAATAAGAATAACAGGAGACGTCTTAAAAATCAGCAGCGGAGTGGAAATAGCAGCAACAAACTTGGAATCTTCGGGAGTCAGAACTTGAAGGAAGCTCAGTCAGCACGTAGTCCAACCTCCTCATCCTTCTGGCAGGAATGTGGGCTCAGAGAAGGGTGGCCACTTGTCCCCAAACCATTGCTGAATCAGGACAGAACCCCCTCCTGACTCCTGGCTCAGCGAGCACCCCTCCCTGCACAGCCAGACTCGCCGAAGCTCTGGAAGCCAGGACGCAAGGTCCGAGGAGAAATGAGCTGACTCGAAGCCATGGGTGGTGTGGGGGGTTGTGGTTTCCATCCCTCAGCCCGTGTTTGCTCAGGTGTCCTGGCTGAATGGGCTGATGCTTCTTCCCATGATTCGCAATGACGAGACAGAGAACAGCCACTTGCCACCCACCCTTGCGCCGAGGGACTGGTTTCTGACATCAGCAGAGGGGGAGGCCCCCCCAGGTGTCCAGTCCCAGATGTGCTGGAGATGTGAGCAGGGAACTCTGCCCCGGTCCTCACCACATTCAGCAGCACCCATGTTTAGAAGAGCTGGTGACAACTTGTATCACTTCAATGACATCAAGCTGAGTCCAGCGGTCTTGACACACATGGGAAAGCTGGCAGACCTCTGAGCCACCATGACTGCCTCTTTCTGCAAAAGCTGCTTTTAGGACAGAGCTGCCCACCCAGGGGTTACACCTGCCAGGCCCTATCCATGAAGCATTTGTGTGTATTGAGGCACTGAACTTCCCAGCAGCCTACGAGGTCCGCCATCCTCCGAATGAGGACACTCAGATGCAACAGTAAGCCAGAGATGCAGAGAGAATCATACCCTGGTGGTCCGACTCCACCTGCTCGCTCTTGACTTGCACACAGTGAGAGTCTTCCTCTGAGCCTCTTCTGCCTGCTTCCGTCCTGCTGCTTCTGACCTGGCCCCCAGAGCTAGAAGCATCCCTTCTCCCTGCTCCTCTCTGCCCATGATGCTGCCTTTCCACCCCCCCCACCTGCCCCCCCCTCCTCAGAGCCAAGCAGTTTACAAATTAGGACCTTCAAACCCTGCAGGGCTTCCTCCCCACCCAGGTCTGCCCCTGTCCTATCTTAGGCTTTTCTTATCCCATAGCGCCAGTTTCCCGCCACTTTCTTTCCCTTCCCACCTGCGCTATATGCCACTGACGCGTTCAGAAAGAGTGGACAGAGCGCCCACTATGTGACAGGCACTGTGCAAGGTGCTCTCTGCTGGGAGAGACCGACAAGAAAACCGGCAAACATAACCGAGTGTAGTGAGATCTGTTAGGGAGGAAGGCATGGGGCTTTGGGAGCACTTGTTGGGAGGGAGGGGTGGTCATCTATTCCTTGGAAAGTTCTGGAAAGAGTTGCTCTCCTGCATGGGATACAAACCCTTTGTAAGTTGGCCTCAGGATGCCTTCTCAGCTCATCGTCAGCCCTCGCTCTCCTCTGCATAATGCCCCACTCTGCTCTGCTACAATACTCAGATTTCCCCAAACGTACCATGCTATTTCCCACCTCTGGATCTTTGCACATGCTTTCCCTCTGATCCCTTGGGTCTTTTCCCTGTGGTCAGTTTAGAGGACCTCTACTCTATTGAAAACGTCTACTCTAAGCCCCCTCTGCTATAAAAGCCAATTCCCCACCTCGTCCCTTTTCCCCCACATGCAGGACACCTTCTTTTTACTTGGCTTTCCCATCACACTTTACTCCATTAGCAATTATTCTTTGTAGTCATTTATTCACTGACTGTTTGGTGCCAGGCACTGGGCCAAGTGCTAGAATCAAAACAAATGAACAAAACCAGAGGAGGTATCTGCGCTCAACCAGCTTACCGTCTAGTGGAGGAAAAATCAGACCTGACCTCCAAGCCTTCCCACAAACAAGAGCTTGGGGAGCTTGTAATGGCGGAACGACTCCTCAGGATGTCTGGAAGGAATTTCTTGAAGAAATGACCCTTGAGCTGAGCTCTGAGGAAGAAGTTAGCTCCAAGAAGAGGGCAGGCAAGAATATTCCAGGCAGAGGGAACAGCATGCACAGAAAGCTGTGTGGTGGGAGGGAGCCTCGTGGGTATAAGGGAGCACATGAAGGCTGGTGAGGTGGACAGGGAGGGGGGTGGATCAGACCAGAAAGGCTGGTAGGGTGCTCAAGGATAGGGCTGTGTGTGTTAGGCTAAGGAGAGCTGGCTTTGTCCCCAAGAAGAGGGCAGACACTGAGGGTTTGATAGGCAGTGACATGGCCAGGTGTGCATTTCAAGAAGGGCTCTTCTCTGCTGTTTGGAGAATGATGGAAGGAGGGTCAGAGTGGGTGATTGTAGACCAGTTAATCCTCCAGGCTGGAGATGATGCTGGACTTGGTGTCTCTGGAGAGAAGGAACAGAGTCAAGAGACATTTAGGAGGTGACATCAACATTAATTGTAGGTGGATTAGATATGGAAGTTCTGTGTCATTCACCCCAGAGAGGACTAGTCATGAGTTGGGCTGAATTTGAAGGGCCTTTGGGACATGATGTGAAAAATCAATAGTGAGTGAGTGGCTGTTGGCTCCAGAGCTCAGAGAAACACATGGGCAGGAGAGAGAAGTCTGTGACATGTCTGCATGGACGTCACATTGGATGAAATGGGCCAAGGGGTATGGATGAAATTGACAAAGGTGAGAATATAGCTGAATCCTGAAGCTAAGGACTTTTGTCTTAATTATCATCATGTCCCAAGAGACCGGGAACATAGTGGGTACTCAATAAATGTTTCTTCAAGGGATGAACAGATGGATGGATGGATGGATGGATGGATGGATGGATGGATGGATGGATGGATGGATGGAAAGATGGATGGGCAGATGGGTGGACTGATGGACAGCCAGTGGTGTTTTATGACCATCATCCTCACTGCTGACTGATCTTAGCTTTAGGCTGTAGCATCCCTGATGTCCTCCCTGATGTCAGAGCCAGGCTGGGGAGGCTGTCCAGAACTGACCAGGCGCCATCACCTCCCGAGAGGCACTCTGCTGGACCCAGGGCTTTACAAGTCAACTGTGCATGCCCCTGCCCCTGGGAGTTCACGGCCCAGGACACAAGGCAGACCAGACAACACAACTCCATAAAGGCAGGTTCTGAGGGTTATGGGAGCACGTGAGAGAGCCAGGGGTATCCCTCTGTGCCCCCATCAGGAAGGGAATGTGTTTGACAGGGTCTGATCCTGTATGAAAACTTTAATGTTTGTTCATAACAGTGCTCTTCACATGTAGAAAGAATGTGAGAGATTTAGCCAACTGTGAGGTCAGAGGGTGCCCAAGCCATACAAGACTCCCCTCACCTCTGATACAAACTGCAAGTTCTGGGTGCCTAAGACCATGCTCAGGTTCGATAACGCACTGAAAGGATTCAGAAAACCCACAAAAGCTGTTATACTCAGAGTCTGTTACGTCAAAAGGACACAGATTAAAACCAACCAAGGGAAGATGTGTAAAGGACAGAGACCAGGAGGCCACCCTGTAGAGTCATGGACAGTGTTGCTTGCCCAGCATCAATGTGGGACAGTGCTCATGGAGTATCACCGACCAAGGAAGCGCACAGGAGCCTCGGTGTCCAGAGCTTTTATTGGGGCTCTATTGCGTGAGCATGAGCCTTTGCCCACCTAGCTGATCTGTCTCTGGCCTCTCCAGAGTTGGCCAATACTGTGTGACCCAAAGCCCCCACCCTAAATCACATTGTTGGTCCTTTTAGTGTGGCCAACCCCACCCTATAAATACCCCCTGTGACCAGCCCTTACCTTAAATCATGTTGTTGGACAACCAGTGACCCGAGGCCTCCAGCCAAACAAAGACACTCCCATAAGGCATAACATTCCAAGGACTTAGAGGTCACCTCCCAAAGGCAAGGACAAAGGCCAGACTTCTTTTGGGGCAAGGCTAAATTTTTTATGAGCAGAGCAGCACCTCCTCCTTCTCTGTTCCCACCTGCCCTCACCTGCCTCCCCGACTCCTCACTGCAGCAGACCAATTTCTTTCTGTGTCTGTGTTGAGGGAGGAAATGTGTGTTTTCTGTTGTTTCTGTTGCTGTTGTTTTTTAAAAAGTGTTGCCCCCACACAGATCTTGTGTACTCTTCAGCAATTCTTTGGGGCCGAAGAACACATTTTATTAGGAAAAATGGCTTGTCTTCTGCCAGAGAGTATTGTCCAAAGCTCAAGATCTCCCAGGCAGAGATGCGAAAGTAGATTACAGATCAGTCCACTTAATGGTGAATTAAATAAGAAATTCTAGAAGCCATCAAAGATGGCTAAGCTTATTATTCTTTTTTTTTTAATTAATTAATTTATTTGACAGAGAGAGACACAGCGAGAGAGGGAACACAAGCAGAGGGAGTGGGAGAGGGAGAAGCAGGCCTCCCGCCGAGCAGGGAGCCCAATGTGGGGCTCGATCCCAGGACTCCAGGATCATGAACTGAGCCGAAGGCAGTCGCTCAACCAACTGAGCCACCCAGGCGCCCTAAGCTTATTATTCTAACACATTATCTCAATCAGGTCTTTAAACTACTCACCTGTGCCACAGCCTGTGATGCTCTGTAGATGAATCTACGTCCCAGCTCCATCCCACAGGCTGCACCCCTGGCTCTAGCAACGTTCTCCTCTCGCTGAAGTGTCCTCCTGATGGCTCCATTTGCTGCTGCAGGGTTATGAGCAGCTCCATTGGGAGCAGCCAGCCTCCTCCCTCCCGCCCTCTCTCCCCTTCTCCCTCCCCGAGGCTGGGGCTGGGAGCCTGGAGGAAGCCCCAGAACCAGTTACCCCTCTTCCCTCAGCTCTCCTCTTCCTTCTGCTGACGCCGGTGGGGATGGATCTGACCTTGCAAATGGTGACCAACTGGGTACAGATGGGGATCCCAGAGCCAGGATG
This sequence comes from Mirounga leonina, assembly GCF_011800145.1. Lineage (NCBI taxonomy): Eukaryota > Metazoa > Chordata > Mammalia > Carnivora > Phocidae > Mirounga > Mirounga leonina. The sequence continues at coordinate 88,799,782 of NW_023270447.1, read as the reverse complement.
GGGACCTCGGCAAGAGTATTCCTGTTCAGTAATTCGCCTCTAAGAGAAAGGGAAGACATAGACGCAGCATCCAGCCACCTTCTAGGATGTTAACAATTCAGTGTGATTCTTAAGACTCAAGGCTCTAATGTTATAAGCTCAGTGATGTTTAGTATGACATTGAAAGACCTGGCCTGGGCCACACGGGAGCTGCGAAAGCTCCACGGTGGAACTCCAACAGAGCAGGTCCTGCACAGAGGTGCTATGAGCCAACCCAGAACCACGGCAAACACAGCCCCACCAGGCTGGGGGCCCGATGCATTCAAAGCCCCCAATTCTCTGCAGCTTGGAAATGGCTAATGCATTCATCATGAGTCTTTGCACTCCTCACTTGAAAAGCAGCAGGAGAGAACAAGCTCCGAGCAGAAAGCAGATGTGCAGCAGGAAGTCTGACTTCAGGGCCTGATTGGGCTTAAAGACATCATTCCTCCCCTGACCTTCCCATGTTGGATACCCAGTAAGAAAGTGAGTGGGTGCTTGTCTTCGATTTCCCACATTACTTCTAAGTGAGTTGAAGCCGGGAGGATCGTTGGGTGGGGCTGCATTTCTTTCAGTGGTGCTCAGGGGGTTTCTCTTTGGAAATGGATGGATGGTGCCTCCCAGGCCTGTGGGTAGCAGAGCCATGCAAGGGACTGACCCAACTTACCGGTCCCAAAGAAGCCAGTGAGCTGCCGGCCTGCGTGGGGTTGTGGCCACACCACGAGTGTCCACAGCAGAAACGTGACCCAGGGTGTCAAAGAGAGATGATCTGGGGGTGGAGGTACACATAGGTGCGTGGCACATCCGTGCTTTGCCCTGGTCACGTTTTTTGTTTTTTTTTTCTCACGTTAGCCCCTAAGGGATCTAAAACTAATGTGTCGGTTCTGCTTCCCCGACACTCACAAGATGGGTGCCATTTAAAGTGTACTTGCGTCTAATTGTGCCTTCCCTTTTGACTGCTTTTTGTCTTCTTTTGGTAACGCAGAACATGACATGACATGACAGCATCCCCTGTACGATCGTGACCTCGATAATTATTATTCCTAGGCAGTAGCTGCTTGCTTCCTTAAAAGGGGAACTTTCTAGCTCTTGTTTTTACTGGTGCATGAGCCTCATGTTTGGGTAGGCAGCAACCATCAGGATGGAGATCTCAAAGTGGTTTCCACCATAAATACCCTGTATGGGTCTCTGGACTCAATTGTCGCCTCTAAGAGAACCCACTCTTTTCTCTTTAATCGGATTTCCATGTTAAAAAAGGATGGTGTCTATTGAGTGAGAAAGCACACCATGGCAGTTTTAATAAGTGCATTCTGAGTGTACCTTTCGGGTAAACAGCTCCAATCACAAGCGTGACTCCATTGGACAGAGGATGCGTGGCAGCCTCTTTTGAAGTCTTGCTGGGTTTTCCTGCCTCAAGGAGAAGCCAGCAGTGGTCCAGGGGGCACCTGTGGTGCTCTCTCAGACCCTAGGGACCCAGGCTTCCTCAGTTCCTTTCCAGAAGGATCCTGGGGGTTGGGGCCCTGATTTGGCCAGAGTGGCCTTGAAGGGGGAGACATAGCAGAGGCCCATGAATTCTGCCCATGAAGGTCTGTAAGCCCTTAGGCAGGCAAAGAGATGCATGGAAGTGTGTAGAAGAAAGAGCTTATATTCGCTCTCACAGCCATAACAAAATACCACAGACTGGGGGGGCTTAAATCACAGAATTTCATTCCCTCGAAGTTCTGGAGGCTGGGAGTCTGAGATCAGGTTCGGTTTCTTCTGAGGGCTCTCTCCTGGGCTTGCCAATGGCGACCCCCTCACTGCGTCCTCTCAGGATTGTTGCCATGTGCACTTCCATCCCTGGGGTCCCTCTGTAGGTCTAGATTTCCTCCTATTAAGAAAAGACACCAGTCACATTGGATGGATGGGGGCCCACCCTAACAGCCTCGTTTTAACATAATCCCTCTTTAAAGGCCCTGTCTGCAAATATACCGTCACGCTCTGAGATACTGAGAGTCAGGGCTTCAACACGTGAATTTGAGGCGGACATAATTCAGCCCAAAACAGAGTTATTCTCCCCAAACGGGAAGTCTTGCCCGAAGGGGATTTCATCACTGCCATGAGGGCTCTTCTAAGGCCCCAGACACACCCTCTGAGACCTCACGGGGGCCCGTCACTCAACACCAGGGCTTCTGCTAGAGTTTTCTGACTATCTTGGCCAAGGTGTGGACTGGTTACCTTGCTCTATTGTTTGGCTAAGACAAAGTGCCAAGTGCCTTTCGGGCACCAGGCTGTGAGCTTCACAAATATCTCACCCGAGTCCTTATGATGAGCTTGTGATGTAGCCACTATTTTCATCCCCATTTTACAGATGAGCACACCTAGGCCTAGAGAACAGACCCTTCCCAGAGTGTCTGAGCTGGAAAATAGGGGTGCCCAGGCCCTTCTGACTCCTGAGCAGAGCACTCACTGCTTGGATGCTCTGCCTTCTAGGGATTTTAGGCTTCTGGTTCAAACAAAGCCCAGGCCCAGACTGGCCCGAGTGGCCCAGCTTAGGGGGCCCACAGGCCAGACATGACCCTGGCTCTTTGAGGATGTCTGAGGTGTACCTCCAGCACCCATGGGAGGCCGTCGAGTTGACTGGCATGGCTTCAGGAAGAGTGCTTGGGGGAGGGAGGGGCAACAGCCCTGTCAGCCAAGCAGCTATGTCTGTCCTTGCCTGCTTGTTCCACCTGGTTGTACCTGTCCCTGTAGCTGTGCTTTTCTAGCCTCCTGTGAGGCTGAGCAGAGAAGCAGCTAAGAGCTCCAGCTCCAGAGTGGGGGGCCCATGGGGGCTCTGCTCCTCACTAGTGCACAGTCCAGGACAAGTTACACGAGACTGCTGCCTCGGTTTCCTCCTGTGTAAGCTGTGAGAATAGCAGCACCTACTTCCCAGGCTTGGTGTAAACATGGAAAGAATGGATGTGGGTAAGAAGCGCAGTTGGGGCTCAGTGATTGTTATTCTGATGACGATGATGACAGTGTCGATGACGACGACGACGATGACGATGATGATAATGATGGTGATGACGGTGACAATGACGATGATGATGACGATGATGATGAAGATGGTGACAGTGATGACGATGATGACAATGACGACGATAACAATGATGATGATGAGGACAGTGATGATGGTGACAGCAACAAAGACAATGATGAAGACGATGATGAAGACGGTGACAATGATGACAACGATGACAGTGACAATGATGATGATGACGATGATAATGATGGTGATGATGATGATGACAATGACAATGATGATGATGACAACAACAGTGACAGCAACAAAGACAATGATGACAATGATGAAGATGATGATGATGAAGATGGTGACAGTGATGACGATGATGACAATGACGATGACGATGATAGTGATGACGGCAGCTCCCACCCCAAGAGGAAGAGTCAATCTCTCCACTCCCCAGGTGGCATCTGCTCCCTGGCCTCTCATCACCCTGCAGAGTTACTGTGCTGCACCACTTTTTCCATAAGGACCATGTTGCCCAGAGACCTAGAACAGACGGGGCCTCTGGAGAAGTGAAAGGAGGTTAGCCTGGGTGGGGTGCATGTGCTAAGGGGTCTGGGTCCTCTGGTCCCAGTTCCTCCTGAATGACTGTGAAATAGAATTGGGGGAGAGGCTCTCCTCTCTCTCTGTGTGTGATTACTGGCCATGCCTAAGGCATCCAAGCCAGCTCCCTCACCCCGCTACCGTGTGCTCGGGAAGGCAAGCTCATTTTAACAGCAGAGGAAGTAAATCGTAGTGGGAAGGAGTCCACCATTCCAAAAGATCCTGAAGTTTATCACAAAGATAGTTCTAGTCCCCAAGCCCTCCCTAGGTGCCCAGCAGGCTCTGGGTTACTCACTTTACATTCATTATCCGATTTCATCCTCTCCATGTTTCCAGCAGATGTTTCCATCCCCATTTTACTGAAGAGGACCCTGAAGCTCAGAGGAGTCAGGTGACTTGTCCTATGGCACACAGCTAGGGATTCAGACTGAGGGCTGTCAGACACTAAAGCCCATTGGGTGCTTTATCACCACACACCACCCTCACAGAAAGACTGGCCATGTATTTCATCACCTGGCCTGCACATAGTATCGGTGGTGGGGGAGGGGGGTGCAGGGAGGCAACAGATGGACCTGTATAAGCCTCTGGGGAGAAGGAGTTGGTGTTTTCACCTAGCTTCTTTGGATTCTCTTTCTGCATTATGTCCTTTAAGAGAAATCCCCAAGTTCTCAGGCTGTGGCTAATGCATCTCCTCCACCTTCCAGATTAGGTCTGACAGCCTTCCCAGGCTGATACAAATCGTAGCATGGTTTGCCCTGGTAGCAAACACCTTTTCTCCCCACTGCCCCCTTTACCAGTGTCCCCCCTACAGTTATCTACTACTGCATAACAAACACCCCAAAGCTTAGTGGCTGAAAACAACAAGCATGCATTCGTTCTCTTGATGCTGTGGGTTGTTTGAGCTCATGCATGCAGCTACATCTGTAAGACTGGTCATTTCAAATCCAGAGTCCCTGCAGCTGAAGCACAAGGGGTGATTGCTGTATCAGGTCAGGTCATGCTGGACAATACCAGCACCCCATCTACACAGTCTTTGACCTCATTTTGCAAAATAAGAAACTGAGGCACGGGAAGAGAAAGGAGTTTCCCACACAAGTAGTTAGTGGTGGAGCTGGAACCAGAACCCAGGCTGCTGACCCCAGGCCTGGGCCCTTCCCCCTACCCCCAGTATCTCCCTCATATGGAAGGCTCAGGGGCCCTGATAAGGACATTTGCAGCTCAGGTGGAGGGATTTGAGGCTCTCTACAAAGCTTACCTTCATCCCGGTATCAGCCAACAATTGTGATGGAGAACCCCAACACACCAGGGAGTTCTTCAAAGGGAACCCTGAGCTGGCAAGGGGGCAAGCAGGAATTTGACAGACTCACAAGAAGCACAATTAGATATGACCCCTCTTCTGACCTCCTTTTGCTCCTGGATGTCACCATCCCTGACTCAGTGCTTCTGCTGCTGTGTCTGTCTCATCTCCTCAAGAGCAGTCACCTGGCAGGGCCTGTCCACCTGGATTCTCTACCCATGCATCCCACACCAGGCTGGACACAAGGGGCTTGGCGAATAAGGCTAGACAGACTGGCTCAGGATAGGCCATTAGGCCCCCTGACCTTGGTATTCCTTTTCCTATCCTTCAGTCTTCTTTACCAAAGTTAATCCACTGGTCCTTTTCTATATTTCATTCTTTTTCTCCTTATTGTATATGTGTTTTACAACTATATTGAGAAATGATTAACATACCATACCGTTTACCTGTTTCACGTGTACAATTCAAAGATTTTTAGTAGACTCACAGGGCTGTGCAGACATCACTATAGTCTAATTTTCTTTCTTTTTTTTTTTTTTTTTTAAGATTTATTTATTTGACACAGAGAGAGACAGCTAGAGAGGGAACACAAGCAGGGGGAGTGGAAGAGGGAGAAGCAGGCTCCCAGCCGAGCAGGGAGCCCAATGCGGGGCTCGATCCCAGGACCCCGGGACCACGACCCGAGCCGAAGGCAGACGCTCAATGACTGAGCCACCCAGGCGCCCCTGTAGTCTAATTTTCAAAAATTTTCATTCCCCCAAAAAGGAAGCCCATATCCATTAACGGTCATGCCCCCTTCTCCCCAGCACTCCCCCCCCACCAAGCCCAAGACAACTATTCATCTATTTTCAATCTCGATAATTTTGCCTATTCTGGACATTTCATATAAATGGAATCCTATAATATGTGGTCTTCTGTAGCTGGCTTCTTTCATTTAGCATGTCTTCAAGATCTATCCATATTATACCATGTGTTAGTTCTTCATTCCATTTTTATTGCTAAATGGGTGCCCATGTGTATGGACATATGTTTTCACTTCTCTTGGATATACCTAGGACTGGAATTGTGGGGTTGTAGGACAACTCTATGATTAACCTTTTGAGGAACTGCCAGGCTGTTTTCTAAAGCAGGTGCATTTTACATTCCCATCAACAGGGGATGAAGGTTTCAATTTCTCCACATCCTCACAAACACTTGCTATTGTCCATCTTGTTTATTATAGCATTTCCGGTGGGTGTGAAGTGGTATTTCATTGTGGTCTTGATTTTCATTTCCCCAATGCCTAATGATGTCGAGCATCCTTTCATATGCTATTGGCCATTTGTTTATCTTCTTTGGAGAAATATCTCTTCAGATCCTTTGCCCATTTTTTTTTTAAAGTAGGCTATTTTAAAAAATTATTTGTAATTATTCTTTTTATATTCTAGATACAAGTCCCTTATTACATACATGAATTGCAAATTTTCTCCCATTCAGTGAACTATCTTTTTCATTTTCTTGATGGAGTCCTTTGAAGTAAAGAAGTTTTAAACTTTGAGGAAGCCAAATTTATCTATGGGTTGCTTGTGCTTTTGATGTCAGATCTAAGAAGCCATTGCCAAATCCAAGGACATGAAGATTCACCTCTGTGTTTTCTTCTATGTGTTTTGTAGTTTTGGCTCTTACATTTAGGTCTTTGGTTCATTTTGAGTTCATTTTTATACATGGTGTGAGGTAGGGGTCCAACTTCATTTTTTTGCATGGGGATATCCAGTTGTCCAGCCTTATTTGTTGAAAAGACTCTTCCTCCTCCATTATTTCTTAGTACCTCAAAGATACACTGTATATGCATCTTGCACTTATTTTTAAATTGTCATTTAGTTGAGAAGACTCCTATTTGGTTATTTTTTTACTGGAAGTTGATATATTTAGAAACTGATTTGATTTCTTATTAGATAGAAGAGGCAAAGTTATGCTGCACTAACAAACAACCCAGTCTTAGTGCTTTATTCCTCACTTGTGCTCAAGTCCAACGTCAGTTTGTAGGGCGAGCTCTACCCTTCACAATTACTCAGAGACCTGCCCAGGTAGAGTCTACATCTTTACATAAACAGGCTTTCACAGTTGCCAGGGCTGGGGAAAAGAATGTGGTGGTTCTTAGAAATTTCCCAGACTGCCTTCTTAAACAAATGGTATCTAAAACGGTAGCAAGAGTTTTTAGGTTCTTGGAGAACTATCAGAGGGGCAGAATGAGCACAGGCTCAGAACCTAAAACCCTAGTCTGCCACTTACTACCTAGTCTGCCACTTACCTAGTCTGCCACTTACCATCTGTATGTCTTTAGGCAAAGACTTCTTAAAGCCTTTCTTTTTTTTTTTTTCCTGTATACAATATCCAACTTGCAGGAGAAATAATGGCAGTGTATGTGGGTATCTAGCAAAACAGCAGGCAGATAATGGGCATCCAACAAACAAGAAGTTCCCTTCTTCCTCATCTGCACCAGGATGCCCCTCTTTGGTTCATCATGAGACCCTCAGCAGAGGTTAGGGCTGGGATAAGGACTCACCATCCCTGCTTTAAGGGGCAAAGATTGCACTTGGTCTGGGTGCTGCCAAGTGATCACAGCACTGAGCAAAGTTTTCTTTTTCCCTATTTTTAAAAACAACCCAGGCATACTCAAAGTCCCATAAAAATCTAGTGTATTAATCCACCTTAAGCACATGCATGCCTTACCCTGTCATTTCCTAACCTGCTACAAAGAAACATGAATACCCATAAGGAAAGACAACCTGTGGGTACTTGGTTCTAGCATGCTGTCAGAGCTCTGAACTTGCTTCAGAAGCATCTAGCTTACCCCACCCAGCGCCATCTGACTTTCCATGAATGGGCCCAAAGAGGGCACTTGCTCTTGTGGCCTCCATCCTGAGACAGAGGTACAGTGGGGAATTAGAGTGGCAGATCTTCCAGGAGAGTAATGGGCCCAGCAGAGGAACAGAGAAGGGACTTTCCTACTGCAGAAATGTCACCTGAGGCTGCCTGAAAGGAGAGCTCCAGACTGCTGACCCCAATTCTATCACCAGGGCATAGCGAATGTGCTGAAACATCCATGACTACCTTTCTCAGGTGTCAGGTGGACACGGGGCTGCTGGAGGAAGGGTGAAGGGTCAGGATGTCCCTCCTCAGGCAGCTAGGATGTCCAGGTCTGAAACTCTGCCTTTTTAAAACAAACCCAAGGAAAAAACGTCTCTGCCTCCAAGACAGTGAAGAGTGGAGGCACCTTCTCTTTAGCAGGGGTCCAAATACTTGAACCTGGATCCTAATTATCCTGAGTTCACTAGCACTGTAGAGTAGAAAGACAGGCATTGCCCCTCATGATCCCACCTCTCCAGTTGTTCTCTGTTGCTCACAATCCACTCAGAGCAATTCAGCAACTCTTAGCCGAGGACTTACAGTGTGCCCGGCATTGTGTAAGGTGCCAGGATAAGTTAAGACTTTGTTCCTGTTCTCAAGGAGATTAGAGTTGTCTCAGTCTCAGCTAATAACAACCAGTTTTTTAAAGCACTTTTTATTAATGTACACTATACATATGGAAAAGTTCACATAGAATAAGTATGTGCAGCTCAGCTCAATGAGTTTTCACAAACTAAAACTAGTGGCCAGGTCAAGAATGGAACATTATCAGAAACCCAGAAGCCCTCCCCTCCCCTTTCCAGTCGCCACCCTAAGATACCCTGACTTCTAGTAGCAGCAGGAACCAATTTGTACTGAGTGTATCTTATGCACCAGACACCAGTATAAGCACATCTATTGGCTCATTTAATTCTCACCCATGGATATGAAGGCACGATGAGTGGGGCACGCAGCTAGCAAGTGGGAGAGTCTAACTCTGAACCCAGATGGTTTGTCTCCAGAGCCCTCCTCCTTGACTACTAACCCTTACATTTCCAGCCCTGGAAGCAATAGATGCCGCTCAGGAAGTGCTGCCATAGGAATGCATTAACGATGCTCCTGGATCAGTTCTGCTGGGGGTGAGGGGGCTGGAGACAGGCCTTAAGGAATGGATAGGGGTGCCCCTAGCCCATAAAGGGGAGCTGAGAAGCGGTTGGGAGAGCAGGGGTCCTGTGTGGCGAGAGCAGGGTGGACACAGGTGGGGGCGGGAACTGGAAGGGCTTGTTGGAGCAAGATTCTGAACAGCATCGGGTGTTGCGACTTCGTTGGGGCAGGGAGGGACTCGCTGCAGGCAAGAAGCCACGGTCAGCCCCCAGGAGTGCAACTGTGCTGGACCTGCTTGCTTCCCTGGCTCCGATGTGTGGCACAGAATGGGACCCAGCCTCGCCAGGAGCATCCTTGGCTTGGCCTCTAACCAATTATTCATTTTTGGTTGTACAGGCTTAAGAGCTGTGCAAAATGCTGTGGTTGTTTTCACGCGTGTTGGGGCAGGGTTAAAAAAAAAAAAAAAAGACTCCGTGCCCATCTTTTGAGATTCCTTTTAACCCAGATGGCAGGAAAGAGACATAATCAAGTTTAAAGATAATGGACAAGATGGAGGAAAAAAGGGAAGATAGCCTCCCGAAAAGTCCGCGTGGGTCAAGCCCTTTGTGTGTGCAAGGCCGTAGGTGGGTGTGGGGGCGGCAGCGATCGAATAGCAGCAGGGCTACAAATGACATAGGGAAAGGAGAAAGGGTGGTGGTGTCCACTTGGGACGCCTGGGAAGGCTGCTTGGACACAGTGAGCCTTGAGGGAGAGGTGTGATTTGGACTTAGGGCGGGAGGCGAGGCGAGAGGTTGTTATGCAGAAGTATCCAAGTGAGAAAGCCAAGCCGCAGCCAGAACTTTTGGACACCAGGGTTACACCCGAGGAGTGGGCGGAGGCCCGGGAACTCCAGCTAAGGAGGTGGGGCCCTGCGCCTCCGGCAAGGGAGTCTTAAACGCTCCCGAACTCCCAGGGGACTCGCCATTCACCGTCACGAGCCAGACATCCCCGGCCCCGCCCTGGCCGACGCCCGCGCACCTCTGCACCCAGTGCCCAGGACTTGCCCCGCGCCCTCGCGGCCCCAGCCGGCTCGCCGCGCCCCTCCTTCCCGCCCAGCCTTCCGCGCTCCCCCGCTTGCCGCGCAGCGCAGCGCCGGCTCCTCCCGCGGCTGCATTGCAGACGCCGCCGCCGCAGGGCGCGCCAGGGCCGCGCCGGGAGCCGAGCCCGGGTACGCGGGGGGCCCCTGGGCGCGGGTCTCCAGAGCGGACCCGACGGCGCCGCTGGGCCGGGAGTCGGCGGGTCCACACCGCGGGGTCTGGCAAGCGCGGTCCGAGCGCGCCCCGCCGCGCGGGCCCCCGGGGAAGCCTCTTGGGGCCGTGAGCCCGGGGGAACGGGCGCGGCCGTCGGGCTCCGGGCCGTCTCTGCCCTCGAGTGGCCCGCGGCCGGCCCTCTTGCGGGCCTCCGCGAATCTGGACGGGGAGCGGGCGGCGGCGTCGCGAGGGGCCCTGGCCTGCCCGGGCCTCGCGTGCGGGCGCCCGGGGCCGCGGGGCCGCGCTCCGCCCGCACCCTCCGGGCCCGGCCGCCGCCGTCCAGCGCGGCGCCGCGCGGCTCCGGCGCAGTTCCGGCGCAGTCCCCGCGCCGAGCGGCTCCGCGCCCCACACCTGCCTCTGCCCGGCTCCGGGTGACGTAGCGCCCTCCGATTGGCCCGTGCGGCCGGGAGGGCGGGGCCGAGGCCGGTGAGCTCACCGCTGCGCCCCGCCATTGGCCCGGGCGTCGCACTCGGGCTGTGGCGGGGAGAGAGCGGTACCCGGAGCCCGAGTCGTTCCAGCTGCGGCGTGTGGAGCTGAGCGGGTTGGGCCGGGCTGGGCTGTCGGGGCCGGGCCGGGCGGGGCCGCGCGGGAGAGGAGGAGGAACGCAGAGGCGGCTCGGCGCCAGCCCGACCGAGCGGTGGCCGTGCTCTCCGAGTCCCGAGTGAGTGTGCGTGTGGCCGAGGGGAGAGTCGGCCGGGCGCGTGCGG
>NW_023270447.1:88433510-88788507 GCF_011800145.1 Mirounga leonina | reverse complement strand
GGCGGGGCGCGAGCCGCGCGGGCGCCCACGGGGCCGCCGACTGGTTTTTGTCTGCGAGGCGAGCCCTGGCGGCGGGCTTTTCAGATCCAGCGCCGGATCCCCAGGCGGGGCTCAGGGAGAGGGTGGGAGACAGGTGCCCCGAGGCGGGGAGGAGGGAGATCCAGGTGCCCCCGAGGCGAGGCGCGGGGAGAGGGTGGGGTGGAGGACAGGTGCCCTTCGGCGGGGAGGAGGGGGAGACAGGTGCCCCCGAGGCGGGGCGCGGGGAGAAGGCGGGAGGCAGGTGCCACTCGGTGGGGAGTGGGGCGGACAGGTGCCCCTCGGCGGGGAGTAGAGGGACATGTGCCCCACGGCGGGGAGTGGGGTGCTCTGGTACCCTTCGGCGGGGAGGGGAGGGACAGGTGCCCCTCGGCAGAGAAGAGGGGCGGGGACAGGAGCCCCCTCGGTGGGGCGTGGGGAGATGGAGCCGGACAGGTTCCCTTCCTTCGAGGAGAGGGGAGAGGGCCTGGGACTGGTGCCTCCTCCACCGAGAGAGGAGAGAAGATCCAGACCGGCGCCCCTTCTGCGGGGAGAGAAGGTTCGGGACAGGTGCCTCCTCCGCGGGGCTCTGGGAAAAGGGCCGGGACAGCACCGAGCTCAGCCCTAGGCGCCTCTGCAGGACTAGGCGGTTGGAGGCTGCCTTTCCTAGCAAGCCAATGGAGTGAATGAACGTTTTATTAATGTGTGCGTAGAATCCGGCGGGGAAAGTTGGTTGAGTTCAGAGACTAAGAGGTTTGGAAGAACTTGAGAGTTTGGCTTACCTGGAACCAGGACAGGAAAGGTGCATTGACCCTTGCTTCCACCAGCCACGCTCAGATGGGCTGGAATAGAGGCTCCGTGTGGCCTTCTTGCATTTACAGGATCTCCCGTGGTTTGATTTAGGTATTGCACAACTTTAAGAGGTGGCCCTGATGGTGTTCAGATGTTTGAGACTTTTTCACTCTCCGTAGGTTTCTGTAGGCATCAAAACAAATTTTTGAAAGTTTAATACTATTGCAAAGTATCTTTTTCATCAGTTTACCAGCGAATGATGACAATTTTAGTCTATTTTCTATTTTGTCCACTATTGCTTGGTATGATTTCTGTTGATTAGTCTGAGGTATGTAATTAGCAAAGCAGATTCGGTAAAGGGAAGAAGTGCTGTCAGATATTACAGAAGTGCCTCGTGTATGTGTTTGGTTCTGTGCATTATATTTCAGTCACCAGTGAAGCCAAAACCTGAAATTTTAAAACTGTGCCCCCCCCCCCAATTTTGTCATATATGGTAAAATGGCTGGCTGTATACAAAGGAAACCTTTTCTCTTTCTGCCCAAAGGAATTTTTCAAAGAGTTTTCCTACAGAAACCGTGTCATAGAGAGAAACTGCTGCCTGGGAACCTGGTAAAGAGAAACAGGTTCAGCAGTAGCACCTTTCACGGTGTGTGTTTATAGGAAAATAGTATTTTAAGACCAGAATTAGACAATAGCAAATAGCTTATGTATTTTCTTTTCTTTGTATTAGATCTAGAGAGTAACCATGTTTAACATTCTAGAAAATAACATTTATTTACAGGATATGCATTTCCCCAATAAATTTAGCTTAGTAGTGAAAACAGAGAAGTGCTATAAATATCTAAGAGACCTCCTTTCAGTCATCCTGGTTAATTATATGCCACAGAATCAAAGTGGAAACACAGTATTTAATGCAGTAGTTAAGAACAACATCGTATTAAAGATTTTTTAATCAACTTTTCTGCTTTTGTGATAGACACACACATTATTCGTTTCTTTTTTTTTTTTTTTTTAATTTATTTGACAGAGAGACATAGAGAGAGAGGGAACACAAGCAGGGGGAGTAGGAGAGGGAGAGGCAGGCTTCCTGCTGAGCAGGGAGCTCAATGTGGGGCTCGATCCCAGGACCCTGGGATCATGACCTGAGCTGAAGGCAGCCGCTTAACTGTCTGAGCCACCCAGGTGCCCCACATTATTCGTTTCTTAGGACGCTGCTGGGCCTTCCTGTGTATAACAGCAGTGTTACTGCTGCAGGCTGTTCATGGTGGACTGCTTTAGAGACCATAGACAACAGGTTGGACTGAGGATTTTTGTACTTAATGTGAGAAAGATAGTGAAGTTAAAGAGTTGGTGTTGAACTTCCCTGGCGGAAGCCCCGAGGCCCTTATTGATGGCTAAGCTGCAGGTGCTGTCTCAAAAGCCCTCATCTTCTGCCAGTGCAGGAAATGGACATTTTGGGGATCTAGAATTTCCTTTGGGAACCATCAAAATTTTTCTGATGTTTTCCGATCATTGCTGTTGTGAACTTTTCAAGCTTCGGAACTGTGCTTGTAGGCTGCCTTTTTTAAATGTCTAAGGGAAAATTGTTAATACATTTATTTAAAATGCAACTTTAGGAATCACCCAGAAAGGTCAGTAAAGACCATTTTGTTAAAGTTGGCACCGTTCTTTAGCTGGTGCAGTGGTTTCTGGAAGTCATTTATTCTTAGCAGTGTGCACTTTCCCACCCCTTTTCCAACCGTTCATTGTGGGTCTGCCATGTCTTCTCACATTTAAAGGGTTTTGCTTTCCCTGGCTTAAAGTGGCTTAATATTTGTATTCCATTGATCTTTTCAAAAAGAGACTCTCTTAGTGGTGCCAAGTCTTCATTGTTAAATATCAACCATGGCATCCTGTCACAGTATATAAGCTGAATATTTGGGAGCTTGTTTCAGTTATATATTCCCTTGCCAAAAAGCATTTGGCATGAACACGTGATGTAGTTTGTATACATCACCTCTTTTTTTTTTTTTTTTTTTTTTAATGATTTAAGGGAGCTTACAGAGATACAGGCATACCTCTTTCTGTTGTGCTTCGCTTTAATTGCATTTCACTGATAAGGCGTGTTTTACAAATTGGAGGTTGGTGGCAACCCTGCGTGGGAGGGAACAAGTCTGTCGGTGCCGTTTTTCCAGCAGCATTTGCTCAGTTCGTGTGTCTGTCACATTTTGGTAATCCTTGCAATCTTTCAAACTTTTTTTAATCGTTACATTTGTTAGCGGTGGTCTGTGATCAGTGATTAGGACTTGCTGAAAGCTCAAGTGACGGTTAGCATATTTTAGCAGTATTTTTTTTTAAGGTATGTAGGGTTTTTTTAGACAGAATGCTATTGCGCACATAATAGACCACAGCATAGTATAAAAGCAACTTTTATAGGCACTGAGAATCAAAAAAACGGGACTCACTTTATTGTGATGGTCTAAAACCAAACCCACGGTATCTCCAAGGTATGGCTGCACATGTTACACACTGAAGCAAGATAAAAATAGCGAAATTAGGGGCTCCTGCGTGGCTCAGTCGTTAAGCGTCTGCCTTCGGCTCAGGTCATGATCCCAGGGTCCTGGGATCGAGCCCCGCATCGGGCTCCCTGCTCAGCAGGAAGCCTGCTTCTCCCTCTCCCACTCCCCCTGCTTGTGTTCCCTCTCTCGCTCTGTCTCTCTCTGTCAAATAAATAAATAAAATCTTAAAAAAAAAAATAGCGAAATTAAGAAGGATAAGGCCAGAGGAAAGTGAGGGTACAGGAAAGGGAAATGGGGGCTCTAATGAAGTTAGTAACATTCATTCCGTAAAATCTTACACACTTTCTGGAGGCAGGCCATAAACTGCATTCTGGGCTTTGTGACAACGATAGATGTGATGTAGGGTTAATTTTGTCTTCCTTACAGCTGACATGGATTTTCTTACATTCTGTGTAAGGTCCGACAGCCAACCTGGACTTTTCAGTGCTGATGGGAAAAGCGCAGATGAGATGCCCTGAATGACTTTGAAGGCTGCAGGTCACTAGTAGTCACATTTAACATTTGGGAAGTGCTGAGGAGCCTGCTGGGTGTCGGCACCTAATAGCATGAGGATAGTGCAGCTCGTGAGCATGGAGACCATCACTTGTCCCCTTCCTGAGTGGATTGCCCCGAAGTCAAATGACCATCTTTCTTTGCTCTTCTCTGACACGTCTAGACATGGGTTGACTCGCAGCAGGCAGGCAAGGGGATGCCTTTACCGGCAGGAAATGGTTACACTCCATCCCCTAAGCAGTGTAGCACAGAGACTCATTACCGTCACGGCGCCGTACTTTGTAAATAGTGTCTTTGCTTTTTGTACCATTGGGGGGGGGGGGTGCATTGACAATGCCTGTGTGACCTTGCTTGATGCTTTATTTCAGTAAAGTTTTTTTTTTGTGTACTAACAAACTTTAGTTTCGAAAATATCATGGTACCACCTATAATTTTTTAATTTTATGTTGTCTTGTTAGCACCGAACGTAGAGCATAGCTTTACACATATGACGTATAGAAAGATCAATCAGTCAACACATTTTTAAAAGTACCTATTATAGGTCAACTGTTAAGCAAATTATAACATTATTACAAATTTGAGGAGGATAAAGTATGGAAGGAATTTAATCAGAGTGAACGTTTATAGGAGTTAAGCTAGTGATGCTAAACTTACATAACATTTTTGTAATATTTAAAGTAATGGCAAATAACATAAGTTCTTCCAAATACATTAAATTAACTTTCATCAGCTACTAAGATTAACTAGTTTCCATTTTTTTTCACCTTTGACTTTCACCGCTTTCAAATCTGATCCCACTTTCTTAAAGCCAGCCTTCCCCCGTCTCTCAACAACTACTCAGTATTCTAAATTCTCTGAGCCTAACCCAAGTCTTATTAATGAAGCCTTTCCCCTCATCTCCCAACATAGAGTAGTGGCTCTTTGCGGGGCAGGGTGGCACCTAAGCTGTATTCTCCCCTCCCCACCTAGCATAATGAAATCTGGGAGCTGGAGTTTCATGACTGCTGTTGACAAACAGAGTACATGTATGGTGTTATTTATTGGATAGATTGAGAAGAATGGTTTGGGAATGTGTTTCTTTAGGCCGAAGGCACACCGACCTCTGACCCTACTTGCTGCACTCAGTTCAGTCTTGTCTGTTAGTCAGTTAGACGCAAACGCTGCAGGGCAAACGCTGCAGGATCTCCCATGCAGAGCAGTTCAGGGTCCTAGGGGATTGGGGTTTTCATTTAAGCGGTCTTGAAGAGTCCTGGCCTCTACCAGTGTGAAATTGCTAGGTCTGCCACCTGAATCATCTCTCTGACTTTCTTAGGATTGACCAAACGCTCGCCGTCTAGGAATGTGTGTGGGTAAGAGCTCTTTGCTTTGAAATAATACAGTAGGATGAGTACTTGTTTTGTTTTTCAGCTCTACCACTGAGTAAATCAGAAATCTCAGGTAAATCACCTTACGTCTCTGGATCAGTGCCTTACCTGTGTTCTAAACCTATTAGGAGTGTTTCAGGAGATTAGTGGTCAGCATCATTAGTTTCTAAAATCAGAGTACCCTGCACATGGTAAGTGTGGATTTGGGAAGTTTTTGTTTCAGGGGTGTGTGTGTGTGTGTGTGTGTGTATGTACTGGGTTTAGTTCTTTCTGTGGGCCACAGTCAAAAGCTGTTGAAAGCCCCTGGACCAGATAATTCTCGAGTGCTCTTTAAATCTCAGTGTTTTGTAGTGATTATCTGCCATGGGACGTGTCTGTTATGACAGTTGATTTACTTAAGGCTGAACAAGTGGAGATGCTTGTGTAGGTATGGAATTCAACAGCAGATAGGTTTCCAGCTCAGCTGGAGCTCAGTATACCTTTTCCTGATTTCTTCAGGTAATCAAAATGTTTCAAATGAGCATGACAGCTTATTTCCACCACGATTTATCCCATGTTTTTGTAGGGCGATTCCAATGATAATTTTGCACAACCGAGGTATATGTAATGAATATTTAATTGAATATTTTTTTATTTGTAAGTGGGAGCTGACTTTCACTATTTGTTTAGTGAAAGGATCCACATTTCAGTTAATACAATCACCTTAGATTCCTCTTTTAGCTGCAAGTCACAGAACTCCACTCAAACTGGCTTATATAAAAGAGGGAATTTATTGACTCTTATGAAATCCAGTTTTGAAGATGTATCTTCAGCTACAGTTGGTTCCAGATGCTCAAGTGACAGCATTAGGAACCTGTCTTTCCCTCTCTTGACTCTACTCTTGTCCATGTTGATTTTATTCTCATTTCCACAGTGGTAGCAAGATGGTCCCCTCAAAGCTCCAGGCTTATATTTTGCCAACTTAGCAAATATCTCCGGGAAGACAGCACATCTTTGCCAGTTGTTCCAGGAAATGTTCTGTTCTTCTTGGCTCAGCTTGACGCATGTGTCCAGTCACTGGAATAAGAGGAGGCAGTATGCTCATTATTAGCAAGGCCTGCCTCTCTCTCCCTTGAAACAAGACTTGGGATCAGCACCACCTGAACTACACATAGGGCAGGAGCAACTCCCAAAGGAGCAACAAGGTGCCACAGCCAGGGAAGTGGGAAGGGATGCTAGGCAGGCATACTGTGAGGGAACTGGTACTTTTTTATGTTCAGCCTGATAGTCATATTCCTAAAGAAAGCACCATTCAGGGGCGCCTGGGTGGCTCAGTCATTAGGCGTCTGCCTTCGGCTCAGGTCATGATCCCGGGGTCCTGGGATCGAGCCCCGCATCGGGGCTCCCTGCTCGGCGGGAAGCCTGCTTCTCCCTCTCTCCCTCTCCCCCTGCTTGTGTTCCCTCTCTCGCTGTCTCTCTCTCTGTCAAATAAATAAATAAAATCTTTAAAAAAAAAAAAAAAAGCACCATTTGTTCGGAAACCACAGAAGCTCATAATAAGGCCGAGTCCATGATTTTATTCTCATGGTCTCATTTCAAATGAGAAGACACCAGAACCTTCACCTTATAATGCTGACTAACAATTCCTAGGACCGTTTTCAGAAAATATGATTCAAGTCCTTAATATATTATACACTGTGGTTTGGATTAATCAACAAAGAATTCATTTAAATATCCTTTTGTCTTTTCTAATGAAAGAAACCATTCATTCTGCTCTAGCCAGAATCCATGCCTCTGGCATTTGTGTGCATGTGTGAAAGATGTTTTACCTAACAATGTAAAAAATAGGAAGGGCCCAGCCTAAAACTGATGGTGTTCTAAAAACTTATAAGTCAATTGAATGATATTTCTCAGATAAACAGTGCAACAAATGGTAGGTATGTTCCCAGGCTACCCTGAGAAGAAAAAATCTTTTGAACCCATAATGGATACTCAGCATTTGCAGGAGAAAAATATTAAAATGTGTGCTTACGTATATCACATTATACACTGTAAAACATTGAACTATATAATCTACATAATATATACATAGCCTACACTTACATGTTCCAAAACACATGAAATAATGCACTTCCTATTTTCATATTAAATGATGTTGCTCAAATAAAAATAAAGGTACATATAAAATAACTTCAGTAAATGGAAACTTTTTGGCGAAGATTCTTTTTTTTTTTTTTTTTTTTATTTATTTGACAGAGAGAGACACAGCGAGAGAGGGAACACAAGCAGGGGGAGTGGGAGAGGGAGAAGCAGGCTTCCCGCGGAGCAGGGAACCCGATGCGGGGCTCGATCCCAGGATCCTGGGATCATGACCTGAGCCGAAGGCAGACGCTTAACGACTGAGCCACCCAGGCGCCCCTTGGCGAAGATTCTTAATTCATAGGGTAGAACCCAAAATAGTTCTCTGAAATTACGAAGTCCAGCTCCCTAACTTTTTAGAGGAATAAAATTTAAGTTTCTTGATAACAGAACCCTAACATTATTCTTATTATCAATTGTAATTACAATCTTCTTTTTATTCTCAAGTGGCACAAAGAAAAGAGAGAAACCCTTCTGAGGTATCTTGAAGGAGCAGTGGAAGGGACAGGCAGTGGGTTAACAAGGTGGTTATGTGTGTCAGAGGTTGTCTGAAGTGAGATTGACTGGGCCATCAGAGGAAGAAGAGTCTTCTAGGAAGGAAAAAGGAGATGGGAGGAAGAGATGTCAGGTCAAACAGCTTCCCATACTAGTCCCTGGGTGATGTTCCCCCTTAACCCACATAACTTTATCAGGGTCTGTGGCCAGTCGGCGTGGCATCTGAGCCCTGCCTGGTGAGTGAAGAAGGAAAACGAGGGGCATGGACCAGGAACTTCCTCACTGGACATTGTATTGGGGTATTCTTTAAGATTAGTTTTAGTTCCTAAACTCTTCTGTGGGAACATTAGTTACAGGAAATGCTTATAAGAAGCTCCTCCAAACCTATAGAGAAAGATTCAAATAAGTTTAGGAAACATGCCTACCAGCTCTCTACCAGCAATTTACAGCATCTGTTAGCATGTTAAGGTTCAGAGAAATGCAAATGTATTTAGTTGTATTTAACCTACTTACTCAAAAACATCTTGACACATTTTGTTTTTATGGTCTACTGAGTAACATCTTGTGGAAAATCTTCTACAGCATGCAGTTTGGGAAATGTTTCAGTGGACCATCGCCACACCATCATCCTGAGCCAGGAACTCACGGCCCTCCCCTCCCATGGGTCTGTGAGTCCTCTGATATTGAATGTACGATTTTGTGTACATATGTACTTTTCTAGGAAAGGGTTTGTAGCTTTCATCACTAAGAGCCAATGAGTGATGAAGGGTAGGAATCACTGTTGCGGGTTCTTTTCTAATAAGGGAAGTCGGGCGCCTGGGTGGCTCAGTTGGTTAAGCGACTGCCTTCAGCTCGGGTCATGATCCCAGGGTCCTGGGATCGAGTCCCACATCGGGCTCCCTACTCGGCGGGAAGCCTGCTTCTCCCTCTCCCACTCCCCCTGCTTGTGTTCCCTCTCTCGCTGTGTCTCTCTCTGTCAAATAAATAAATAAAATCTCTAATAAGGGAAGTCCAGCTTCTCCTGTACACTTTATGTGTGCATAGGGCCATTATTCAGCAGACATGGTGTCCCTCAGGGGCGTCAAGTGGTAGACAGGCAGCTGACTAGTCAATTATTAGGCTTATTTGTCAAATAGATTTAAACACTGGCAGCTACTCTCTTTCCACCAAGAATTGTGGAAAGAAATTGCCTATGCAGGACACCACCTTATCATTAAACTCTAGTTATATTTATTCCCAAACAAAGAAGAAGACATGTTATTTCATTGCAGTGAAGAGGGTTTGTTTTAAAAGTTGAGAGTCACTGACCTGCAGAAGAGAAATCCGTTGAGAGCTCCTTAATGATAAACTACTAAAAACCAGTTAAGTACAGAAAGCTTTTCCTTCAGGAAACTGAAAACCATCAACTCACCTACTTTTAGATTTAAAAATTAGGATCATAAAACACTGTTCAGGAAAGAGGGGGCAGTAAATAATAGACATGCATGGAATAGTTCAATCTCCCCTTGACTTAAACCGAATCCTCAGAGAGCTCTCAAGTTGGACCACACCGGTCTTTGTTGAACTGCTTCTGTGAACCAGTGTTTGGTGTCTGTTAATACAAATGGTGAGAAACAGTCCTTAAAACCCAGTACTGCCTTTATTGCAAGGATATCGAAGTCTGTGACGTCACATGCTATCCAAAACAACTGACCATGACCTTGAAACTGCCTCCCATTTTGCTCTGTTTGCCAGTTCAACCAAATCTGGGACTCACAGTTAACCATCTTGGATGATCTCTTGTGTGTTTTCTGTACAGTAGCTTTGCGTGAGCTTTATTTTACTCTTTTCATGAATCTCGATCTTACCTGATCTATTATTAACCATAAGTATTTTTGTCAGCCACCTCAAACAGGCATACCTGGATCTAGGGTTGGTGCCAGTTAGGTGAGAGCAGGGAGGGAAATAAAGAGGCTGAGGAGGGCCGGGAATGGGGCCGGGAAGGGAAATCAGGAAAATGAGGAAGAGGGGAGAAAAAGAGATGGTAGGGATATGTGCAGGGTTTGTGAGGGACGTTCCCCAGGCTTAGCACCTGCTGCCCTTTGAGCTGGTTATTAACCTTTTGTTCCATTACGTAACTACTCTGTGAACCTTTAGGCCCACTCTGCTCTGAGTGGAAGGATTAAAGAAGCCTGCTTTGG
Source organism: Mirounga leonina (assembly GCF_011800145.1). Classification (NCBI taxonomy): domain Eukaryota; kingdom Metazoa; phylum Chordata; class Mammalia; order Carnivora; family Phocidae; genus Mirounga; species Mirounga leonina. Next base: position 88,778,493 of record NW_023270447.1, on the reverse strand, counting down.
GGCTTCCATGAGGACAGCCAGACAAGGCAGCCCCCTCAACTCTATGAAATCAAGTTGCATCCCCATTTAGTGGAAAACATGATACCTTGTTAGCCTTCCCACCTAATCCAAGGGATGTTTGAATACTGGCCTCAATAATACATTCATTCACGCCTCACCAATTTGGAATTTGCAGAAATTTGAAGATTACTCTGGTCCAGGGGTAAAGTACTAATGGGAAATGTAGCACACGAGTGTGGGGGCGAGTGACATGTGGACCCAGGAGAGCAGACGTTGGTGTGTTCTGATGCGGCAGGCAGGGCCACGAGCCACACTGCCTTCCCAGGGATCACGACACCTCTAAAAAGGAGCTTAACGGTTAAAATTGTTCTAAAACTTCGTTTTTTTTCCCCCTTTTATTTAAAAAAAAATGTTTAAAATGGTACAACTTGTTTTTTTTAATTTTTATCCTTTCTTGTCAGAAAGGCCTGTGATAAACTGCAAAATAGTATTCTTAAATCGTTTTATCTGTCAAGACCTACTTTATAATACATACATTATTTTTAAGTAATATAGCTGTTTTCTCTAAAATCTGTGCATTTCTGTCTATTCATTTGGAAATAACGTCCTCACCTATAATTATTCCAGATTTTTACAAAATCTTATAGCATTATGAAAAAGTATTATCGTAGTTAATAAACTTTCAAGTTCTAGAACTGAAACCTCTGTATGGAGAATCCAGTGTTTACAAAAAAATACATATTTTTGGAACATCTTGGACTTTAACTCTCACGACTAGGCAAGACAGTTGGGAATGTCTGTGCAGATGGCATTCCTGCAGTTGGTTCTGAGAGCAAAGCATTGCCAACAGCAGACCTCTAAATAATGTATGGAGAATGAGTTGGACACAGAGAAGGACTCTTCCAGCTAGAGTCCTGAACACATGGTTTTTCAGATATTGAAACCAGGAACTCAGAGCAAATAACATCTATTATGATTAGTAAAATTAGCTGGTAGCAGCCAGGATTTTTTTTTTTTTCCTCCAGGTACCAGGTAGCACATGTGATTAGCAAAGATTTTTTTTTTGAGATTTTTACTTTTTTAAAGTAATCTCTACACCCAACATGGGGCTCGAACAATCCCAACATCAAGAGTCGCATGCTCTACTGACTGAGCCAGCCAGGTGTCCCCAAAGTCTTTTGATTTGGTTTTTGTTTTTTTATGGAGTTTTCAGTCCCCTCCCACCTCCTCAACCCCACAATGCCTCCACCCTGACCTTGTTCCGGAATGCTACTTCTGAGGTGGAAACTACCAAATATAAGAGTTATTGTGTACCAGTCTAATTAGATGTTTGTTTGTTTCCAAATGCCTGCTCCCTGATACATTCTATGGGATCAGGTAAAAGGTGGCCCCATGAGAAGGGAAGGGACCGCGTTTAGTGACTTGGCTGGAGAAAACTACACCACAGAAATGACTAATGGAAACCTATTTTGTTCCACATAATATCCTTTGCCTTGTTCTCCTTCAAACTCACATTTTCTATTTCTAACAGGTGAAATTAAATCACTTATTCAGTAAATCTGTATTGAGGGCCTACTGTGTGCCAGGCCTTGGGAATATTGCAGTGAACAGAGCGATCGTAGCTGCTGGCTTCACAGAGCTCACAGGACTTCTCTTTACCTTTATATCAGACTGAGGTTCTTGAAATGAAGGCTCCCATCGTACTGGATTTTGTATCCCTGGTGGCGACCACGACATCGTGAGCTTTCTTGCTCACCATTATATCCCCAGAACTTCAGCACACAAGTGCTGAGGAGTCATGCCTTGGGAGTGGGGATTGACTAGATATTTGCCGAACAAACCTGTTCTGGCCCTGATTCTCCATAGTTCTTCCCAAAGGATTTCACGTGTTCGGGAGTTTTTGTTACAAAAGTTGAGCACCACAGATCAACCTGCTGGTGGTTCATTAAAGTCGTCCTGCCTCCTGACACTTCCTGTGCATTTTGTAGTTCTTCTCTGCCCTGTCAGCTCTTGGGTGTTGGGATTTTTATCTCCCATTTTCCCATGCACACTTAAATTTCATTCCACCGTCACACCTTCACGTCCAGGGGAGGGAGACAGTTGCTCACCTCCGAGTCTCATTACAGTGCTTTTTCTTTAAAGACCTCATTAGTCTTAGTGGTGATATGCTCCTCTGGTCTTCACTCACTTCACTCACTTCACAATTTACTACTTTAGAATATCTCCATTTGTGCTTGTAATATTTTTGATTGTCACTGGGTACTGAAACTGTGGAGGCAGTGTTGCTTTTGGAAGTTAGCAGACTTAAAATGTTCTACTCTTCTGTAGGCTATGAGGGTAGGTACAGAATCAGTGTCAGAGTTCCTGATTTCCATTGTTCTCACACCAATCAGCTGCGGTTTCACCACACTGAACTCCCGTCGGATTTGCTACTGTATTGACCGTGCCGTCAGCTCCTGCATAATTTGGGGTGCCCTCCCATGCTTCAGGCCACAGGGCAGCACAGCTGAGCTCCGAGAGTGTTCCACCAAGCCTTTGTGTCCTTGGAGCATAGGTTTGAAATTCTTGCCCTCATGCACCTCAAGCTCTGGCATGGAGAGAGTTCAAGGGAGAGAGAATTGTACGTTTGTGTGCCTCCCCTTGTCACATTTGTTTCCTACTCGCTGTGAGCTGTTCAGCAGCATCCTACCCGGTTTTCCTTGACACGTCCAAGACTCTGAATTTGTGAATAGTGTGAAACAACAGACCAAAGAGAAGAAATACGGATCCAAAGTCACTACGAGTGAAGAAAGTCTAAGAAGAATTGCTAATTTCCATTTGTCTTGGCGTATGGAGTTGGGGAGTTTTTAAAAAGTGGAGTATGGCAGTTTTTTTCTGAGGCTAAATTTAGCCATTGCTTTGGAAAATCAGAGTGGTACAGCTTGTGCCTTATCTCTGTCCGGCCCTTACCCTTCCCTCCGCACTTGGACATCTTAAATGGCTTGCTGGAGAGGACAGCTTCATGTGCTTCGGTGGCCCCATTTATTCTGGGAAGGAATTAAGTGACTTCATTTCCCCTGTCTTTCCGAGCTTCCTAAAAAATTTAGGAGGCTTCCTAAGCAGCAATTGCAGTCCCTACAGAAATAGTTCAAGTCATGCCTCCTTTTGCTTCATCAGCTCTTCCTGCCAGTGCGGCCAAGGGCTGTAAATGGAATGAGAGACGGCCTCTCATTCCCAGTCCAAATAGCAACAGGAGGGCACATGTGCACTTGAGCTACAAATAACGCGTTTTAAAATAGCAGGTGGTATTTGACGATTGCTCCTTCATTCATTTACCTGCCAAGGCAAAACTTTTTCTCCCACTCTGGCAACAAGACCGGAGGTGGCTCAGATCAAGCAATTGTAGCAACAAGTTCTCGTGTTTGCAGATACTCGTTAGCGGGCTTTCGGACGTTCAGATCCATGCGTACTTCATGAGGCCTTCTAAAAAATCTTTCTTTTAAGACAATAAAAATTTCACGTTTATACAGCACCCTATCCCCTGATGGACGTGTGAGGCACTTTTGTAACGAAGTATAGGCTCCTTCCGTTAAGGTGGTATAGTGTGTGTCAAATACTCCATTTTGCCAGGGAAAAGTGGGAATATATAAAATTTATAATGTGAAGTTCAGTGGATAGAGAAGAGCGGCACTGCTGTGAAATCCAGTTTGTATCCGTAAAGAAGTCAGGTGTTTCTCAGCTTCTTTGCCAGAGTCTTGCACCAATGCGCTGCAGGTACATAATTTCCTTCCCTGAGCCGAAAGGAAGTGGCAGCTGACCAAGTAAACTCCTAGAGATTACTCACGTGCTTTCAAGTCATTTCTGCTAGGTTTTGATCATCCTGACCACTCTGTCCATGGGAACAAGTCGTAGGCTGCTGCTAATTGGTATGCAGCCACCTGGAGTCCCGGCGGCTAGTGGAGGTCACTCAGAGCCCTTGCCCCAGAGTTTAATGACCTCGTCAATAAATTGGCTCCCAGAAGAGGCTTAAATTAGAAAATAATTATTCTTTTCCACTGACTGAGCCCCCACTCTGTATCTGGTGCCAGGGTGCAGACAAGCTCCCTGCTTTCAAAAAGCTCCCTAGTAGAAAGTACACATGTAGGAGAACAACTCTACATTCATTTGCTAAGTACTCTTAGGACACAGGGTAAGACATGAAGGTTCGCCAGGCATAGTGGAAAGAACGTGGGTCTGGAGTCCAGCCTGTGTTTAAATCCCTGCCCTGACACTTAAAAGCAGGATGACCTTGGGCAAGCAACACGTTTCTGAACTTCAACTTCTTCATCTGTCAAATGAAGAGGAAAAGCTTTCTTTTGATTATTTTGAGGACTAGAAATAATACATGTGGACTGGTCGACTATGGATGTCCAGTAATAATACTGAAGTGATGTGTGAGCCACGCTCTGAAGAACAGCAGACTCACCAGGTGGACACAGGAAGAAGTCGGCATGACCAAAGGTCCAAGGGCATGTGAACCCCCAGTGGATTGAAGAACAGTGAGTGATAAGAGAGTCCCTAAAAAGTAGCCTGAGACAGCTGGTCAAGAGCATTCTATGCCGTGCCAAAGAGCTTCAGTTTTATTTTGTAGGTCAAAGTGTGTGTGGGGGGGGGACTTAAGTTTTTTTAACTTAATTATCTGATATAATGTCTGAAACTTCCTCATGTTGTACTGCTCGATACAGCCCTGGAAATTAATTAGCTTCCAGGACTTACAGAGAGGTAATCTAGAGGCAACAGTAGGTACAGCTAAGTGCTGAAAGCCTAGGAAGTCTGGCTAGTATTTGGTTTCCTGATGTAGACACTTTATTACATCAGATCCTTAAATACTTGGGATTCTCTACTTTTATAGAAGCAAGCACCAATCTTTCTAAACTTAGAACATACTATGGGAAATCTGACTTCATGAAATTTTCTCTGTCTTTAAAACTTTGGTATTGTTTAGGAATTTTAAGTTTTTAGGTAAATGTTAACTTGGGACATTTTAAAATGAGTCCCTTTGAGGATTGGGAATCCCTATCAGAGAGGAAGAGGTGACCCATGACCGCTGCTGTGCCATGTGACACTTTGCATAACAGCCCCTAAGGGGAGGCTGGGACACAGTGAACCCAGCAAAGGAAAAGGGGATATGAAGCCCCAGTGAACCATTCATTGACCGTCGGGCCAGTGATTGGCTGGAAGTGTTTCTTTATCTTTTTCTTGACCTTTGTAATACTCAAAGCTGTTCTGGGATTATGAGTGTTTTTTCTGTATGTTTTCTAATATTGTTGGGAAACTCTAAGAACTGGAGTATAACAAGGTAGTTGGATAAACTACTATGCTATGTTCTGTACCTGTACTTTTGAATGACAGAAATTAGACTTACAGATTTCTTTTTTGTAGTTTAATACATCAGTGCAATTTCTTTTCAGCATTTAGTATATAGGTTTATTATATCCAGATAACACATAGTTACTTCCACCATCATCTTATCTACATTGAAAGTACCCCCCCCCGCCCCAGAAGGCTAGGATGGACACTGCCGTGCTATGTTAGAGGTCCAGAAGTCAGTATGGACTCACGTTTATTTCAGTGTGGTACAGGCTCCCTGCTCGGCAGGGAGTCTGCTTCTCCCTCTGACCCTCCCCCATCTCATGTGCTCTCTCTCATTCTCTCTCTCTCAAATAAATAAATAAAATCTTTATTTCAGTGTGGTACAGATAGACACAGAACAATTACAGATGTGTTTGCATACATGGGTTTCCTCGCTCTGTCTGCTGAGGGGGCCTGGAAGCAGTGATGCCCCAGCAGCTGTGGGCACACCCAGCGCCCAGATCTTGGCTTCTAAATGCCATTCTCCAATAAAAGGAACCACGGCTCCTTAGAGAAATTGCTGATTCTAGGGCTGGGGCAGGGAAAATAAAAAATGAACCAGCGCATCTTATAATGCCAGAAAGTAAGGAAGTGCCTGAAAAAGAAGGGAAGAGGCTGGGGGTCCGTCAAAGGGCCCCAGGAGCCAGCATGAAAGAGCTCCCAGTGGCCAAAGCTGGGACAGTTCTCACAATAAACGAACGTAGTATTGGATTATGGCCAAAGTGTAAAGTAAATAGACAAATCTCCCTTTAGGAGAACTCCATATAATATATGTGGACACTCCCCCCATCCATGAAGTAGAGCTTTATTCCCATTTCCTTGAGTGTGGGCTGGACTTACTGACTTATTTCCAAAGAATAGAGTATGGAAAGAGGAAAATGATAACTTGATCATAGAGCAGTCTAGCAGACAGCACCTTAACCAAAAATCAAGGTCCACCTCAGCAGGACATCATATACCACCGATGTTATGTGATGAGCGGGGCACCCTGCCTCTTTGATATTCTTCCTGGAAACTCGTAACTCCAGTCCAGCCGTTAGAAAACATATCAGACAACTTGAACAGAGGGACATCTACAGAGTGTGTGACCAGTGTTCCTCAAAGCCGTGAACATTGTGGAACTAAGAGCTACAGAGAAAACTGTCACATCCCAGGATACAGAGGGCGTGGGACAACTAAATGCAGCATGGCGTCCGCAACTGGATCCCAGTACCAAAGAAGTACCTTAGTTCCATCGGCAGGTCTAACTCAAGTCTATGGTTGAGTCAGTAGTGATGCTAGTGAGTGTCTGAGTTTTGACAGATGTACCATGGATAGGTAAGATGTTGCTGTTAGGGCAAACTAGGCAAAGGTTTATGGGAGCTCCACGATCTTTGCAACTTGTCTGTAAATCTAACATTATTCAAAAATTTTTAAAAATGTATTTTTTAAAGATTTTATTTGAGAAAGTGAGTGAGCACATGAGGGGGCATGGGGAGGGCAGAGGAAGAGAAGCAGGCTCACCACTGAGCACAGAGCCCAACGCAGGGCTCCATCCCAGGACCCTGAGATCATGGCCTGAGCCAAAGTCAGACGGTTAACTGGTTGAGCCACCCAGATGCCCCTAAAATGCATTTTTTAATAAAAGAGTCCCATGGTATGACTGGGTCCCAGTCCAAGAATTTCTCAGACTGAAGAAAGCCCCACCACTTTAAAAAATTTCATATAAGTTTATCTCATCCCCACAAAAACAATAGGTAGTGATAGCCCATCTTTACACATGAGAAAATTGGGGTGCAAAGTGGTCATTTTCCGAAAATTATGCAGCAACAGGATTAAACCTGGAGCTCTCATCTCTACTCCCATGCTCCTATTCCATCACAGCTGCCCAGTCTAAAAATGCCACTTCTGCTAAAAAGGGGTGCAGAACGGGCTCACGAAGAGGCTGAATGAATCACGAGCCAGACTGTGGCTGCAGAGCCGTCAGAATTACTTTCTGTCTGGGGTGCAGGCTCATGTGCGCGTGTGTCTTGAATGTCACGGGAAGGAATTGCTGCGTGGTGGTTAAAAGCCCTCGTTCCCTGAAACCGTGCAGGTAAATAGACTGCTTTAGAGACAAGTGAGACACACAGACAGACACGTGGGAAGACATGGCATTTAGTCACCTGAGAGAAGAAGAAAGCAATGAGGAGGTAAGATTCGATGGGAGTGACCAAGTAGTGTCTGATTCGTTACAGAGGGCAGTGCAGGTGGGCGGAATTTAAATAGTTTCCAAGTTTTGTCAGATCTTAATTGGCTGTGTCCATGAGAAGAAAGTGAGCAACCCAGTGTTTTTGACAGAGCTCGTGTGGATGGAGCTGGCATGGTTTCCGTGAGGTCGTGTCTCATGTGTCCACCCTGGGCAGCAACCTGCGCATCTGCTCGAGCAGGGGCGTTCTTGGACCATTCTTTAACTAGCACTCAGGTGGAGAGAAGATTCATTTTTATGGAGGGAAGTGGGGTCTTAGAGTGGTTCCTGCATGTGGCCCCGGACCAGAAACATCAGCATCACCTGAGAACTTGTTAGAAGTGCAACCTCTGGGCCTTACCCACACCTCCTAAGTAAAACGAACTAGCTCTGGGACTAGGGCCCACCCATCCGTCTGGTGCTTCGGATGGCACCTAGCGTGTGAGAGCCGCCGGATGAGCGGAAGCCTCCTGTCAGGGCGGCCTCGGTTGGCAGCGAGGGGCGAGCACGGTGGCTATAGGGCACACAGACACTCAGCCATGGGAGGGACGCCCGCACGCACACCTGGAGCTTCCCCTCCAGGAGAAGTGAACCGGTGTTCGGACCTCACCTGGCCCCAGGCTTCAGAGGCAGGAGTTATAATGTGGCTTCTCCAGGGGCAGTGGAAGAGTGGGAGAACCTTTCTATGGAAGCAGCAGCTTGTTGTTTTAGTGAGACAGACGTAGCCCTAATCCTTCCAGAAGGGAACGGAAAGCTGGGGATGGCCAGGCGGGAGCTCCAGCTGAACAGCTGGCTTCGCTTGCTGGGGCCTCTGGAGTCTAAGGTGCTCGTGGAAACTGGTACTTTTGGCGTGCTTTTTGTGCAGTCTAGTGCTCACGGAGGAGTAGTTTGGTTGCTTCACTCAGACTGTCCTAAGGACATGGGGCTTGGAATCCCTCAAAGCTGAGTCACTGTTGGCTTTGTTTGAAATGTCATGGGTGAGAGCTGAGGCCAAATTTGTCAGCCCCCTAGGTCTACACATTATTTGTTTTCTCTCTTCTCACCCCTCCCTCCCACATATTAATTCAAAAATCCAGTTTATTCAGGCTGCAGAAATTACTTGTTGGCCAGCAAACGAGGGCAGGGACATCTTCACTAATGTTTAAGTCACCCCCAGTGCTTGGTACCTAGAAGGTGCTCAATAAACACTTGTACATGAATAAATCAATCTGATACCAACTTTTTTACTGTAACATCAGAAAAATTTTCTTTGCTTCTTAATAATTATATTCCCTTTATCCCATGACCACACATAATATACAATCAAGGCAATATAGCTCCGCGTGTGCCAAATATTTTACAGTAGTTTCCGCATCATCATAAAACTAAAACCAAAACAAGCATACGGTCATTGCTTTTGACTGGCCAGGAATGGAGACGTGAAGACCCTCATTTCATCCATCTGAGTAAGCTCTGTGGCCAGAGCGGGACCCTGGCCGCACTCAGAGGAGAGGAAGTGGCATCAGAAGGCTCCAGTGATTCTCGGTCAGCACAGTGCGACAGGCCCATACACGCCGGGATGCCAGCTCAATTGTTTCCATTTGAGGTTGTTTCTTATTTTAATTATCACTACCTTCCCCCTTTGGAGTTGAGAGGCTCAGAGATGCCATTATGCGTGATATAATTTTGTTAAGAGGCAAATAATTGCTTCTGAGTATCTTCATGAAGTGCTTCTCAGAGCAGCTTAATAACGTGGGAGAGCTAACTGCACGGTTAGCCATGGGGATGCTGCTGAACAGACAGCCCAGAACAGAAGCTGGGACCTCGGTGGCAGCCACGGGGTTGTAACTCTTAGTGTTTTGATCTGGAGACACCGTGCGCGGGGCCCAGTTCTGTGATGTCAGGAAGGGTCTGTCCCCATAGTGTCCATGCTGGGCAGGGGGACGGGCGCGTGCAAGAGGCTGGCCTCACTGTGGCAGGGCAACCGCCGGAACAGAGCCATCTCCCTGGGGCCGGGGGCAGGCCAGGCACCCTGCAGCACCCCACCCGGGCAGAGCACAGCCGGACACTGCTCTCTCTGCCCTTCTGCCCCTGTGTGTGACACGGGAGGTCAGTGCTGGCCACCAGGCTCCAAACAAGTGCTCGAAACCAGTGAAATGGATTCTGAACACTCGTCTAATAGGTGCAGGATTTGTAGGCTTGCAGAAGAAATCATCAGCAGGTGGCTACGGCAGCTTCCCCCGTTTCCGTAGACTGCACGAGTTTCTGTGAGTAGATACAGGGCATGATGGGGAAGAAGCAGGGACAAGGGCCCCAGGGCATCACTGCCATTCGACCTGGAGTCAAACTCTAATTAAAAGGGAGGATTCGTAGTCTTCATTTGGTTCCACATAACGGAGTCCTGCATTCTGCAAAATGTCCCTTTTAAGGGAGAGGGCATGGGATAAGGATTCTGGTACCACCCCCGAAGGCACGAGGGTCACAGGATGACAAGGACCATTCGCAGTGCTTCACACACAGACTCAGGGAACTTCCCATCGGTGACCAGGCCACTGAGATGCTCAGCACAGGGGCCTCGGTGTTTGTTGTATCTGTGTGTTTGTGTGCAATGGGCACAGAGACGTCCTCTTTCACTTTTAAAGGGGGAGGACTTTTCTTTTAGTGTGGTTCCTGGAAATAACTTTATTAGAAAATAGTATCACGATCTTTGAACAGCAGTCTTCCTCCTCTGGCTTTGTGGCTTAGTAAAGTGGAATCCGTTTGACAGCCAGTCTCGAAAATTTTCCTGTGAAACAGGTATTTACTGTCTTGTTCTTGTAAGGAAAAAGTTCTCTTTCCAAGGGTAACACTAATTCTGTGCGTCTTCTCTTCCCACAAGAGAAGCTTGTGGGGTTCTGTTGGTGTCATATCAGGGTTAAGCTCCAGGCCCCAGAGCCAGGGAGATTCGTTCTCTTTGCCTCAGTCTCCTCCTCTGTGAAAAGAGGGTGAGAACAGTACCTACCTCACGATTATTGTGGAGAGTAAATGGGCTAATATTTGTAAAGTGATCAGAACGGTGACTGGCACATGAGTAACTTTCCCCAAGTGTCGGCCCCGCCCATTGTTTTATTTCTTATAGAATCAATAAACATGACTCACTGGTGTCAGGATTTATAGTCAGGATGGCCAGGTACACTGATCAAGTACTCCCGTCCTGGGTTCTTCCTTTTCGTGATTCAGGTGGTAGCATTTTGAAAATAGTTACGCCATTAACCATCTGGGGGCTGAATAGGCTGTCACAGCTGCTCAGTCAATCCCTAGAGACATTTAACTCCTTTGTTGGAAGATGATGATGACGTGGAACTGATATGTTCTTCAAGTTTGCACAAACTCGCTCAATCCTCACAGCAACCCTGAGGTAAGTACAGTTACCATCCCCAGTTAAGAGCTGAGGGAACTGAGGCACTAAAGGTTTTGTTCAAAGCTACACGACTCTTCTGTAGCGCAGCCAAGGTTCTGAACTGCATACTGTCTGGTCCTGGCCCCCTCTCCAGCTCCATCCTCTGCTCTCCTCTCTGCTGTGGTCCAGCCACCTGCCTTCTGCGCCTCGAATGCCCTGCCTCAGAGCCTTTGCTTTTGCTAGTAACTCACCCAGCTCTTGCAGACGTGGCTCCTCATTCTGGTCAAACTCAAGTGTCGCCTTTCCTGACTTACCTAAGTTCTAGCCGCACCCTATTGTTCCTCATCACATTATCCTGCTTGCTTCCCCTACTAGAGCAGGACGAGGCCTTTTCTGATCAGTTTCCTACTAAATATCTGACACAGTGTTATTTAAAATTTGTTGAATAAATATAGGTGCTAATGATTTTAATAATGGTCTTAGCTCCTTTTCTTATGTATGCATGCAACCCAAATTGTGATATGCATGGGTGCGTGGACACGTATGTGGGTGTAAATGCACGAATGTGGAGGGAGAGAGAGAGTCTAATCTTAGTAATGTGGTACAGAACCACAGACTTCTCTGAGTTACAATCCTAGCCCCAGCGGTAATGGCCTGATGTTTTTCTTATGTAGAGGAGAAGCACTTGGTTGTATTGGTCTCAAAAGACTGTCACATGTTAAAGGAAATGTGTAAGGGTCTCAACCAGTGAATGATCAGCAAATAAAATATTTTTTTCCCCAGTGTTTAGGTAAAACAGATACTCGTCTTAAAAAATATATGTGTATATAATTTATTTATACACACTGTTTATGCACAGTGATGCACACACATCTTCCCTTCTTCCACTGATTTAAATTAAATAGTACTCATTTCATTTATTTGTTCTAGGGGCTTACCTACCCGATCTCTCCAAGGCTTCCATTGGGGAATTTGGCAAGGAACTGGGGTACCAGGAACGTGGAACCAGGACTTTAACAGAAAGGGATTTTCTATTCCTTTAGTGGAGAACTCTGAGCTACTGTAGATGCTGCAAGTCTTGTGGGAGGCGTCAGGCTCAGGCCCATGCTGGGGAAGTCTGGCCTGCACAGACCTCTGTGGTTCCGTTAGGCTGATGGCAGTCCTGCAGGCTTGACTAGGCCCCACGTCGACTGCTCTTCTTCCGGAACACGACCTCACTCTTCCCTCTTCTTCCCTAGATAACCAGTTCAGGATGTCCATCCTGGAGCGCCTGGAGCAGATGGAAAGGAGGATGGCTGAGATGACGGGGTCCCAGCAGCACAAGCAGGGGAGTGGAGGAGGCAGCAGTGGAGGGGGCAACGGGACTGGGAACGGAGGAAGCCAAGCTCAGGTACCAGCTTGCGTTGACCTTCACCTTTCGTCTTGTGTGTGTCTTATTGATTAGGGAGGCAGTGGGTCACAAGTCCTTTGTCTGGTACTGGTATCATTCCTGGACTAGTCCCAGGTTGGCTTCAATACACACCTGTGTCCACCTTTCATGATAAAGATGTGGCTGTTTTTGTTAATGCAAAAAAAAAAAAAAAAATTCCCTCCTTGCTTACTAACCCATAACTTCCATAAGCTTGTCAATGTGTCTGTTTGGTACATGTGGGGCGGCTCTGCCTGGGCCTTTTGAGTCAAGGTCATTCTACTGCAGGTTGGGATCACCCACCTGTGCTCTTTTAAGAGCCCTAGTGAGGATGACATTATATCTATCATCTGCCTTTTCCTTTTTTTTTTTTCTTTTATTTATTTATTTGAGAGAGAGAATGAGAGACAGAGAGCATGAGAGGGGGGAGGGTCAGAGGGAGAAGCAGACTCCCCGCCGAGCAGGGAGCCCGATGCGGGACTCGATCCCGGGACTCCAGGATCATGACCTGAGCCAAAGGCAGTCGCTTAACCAACTGAGCCACCCAGGCGCCCCTGCCTTTTCATTTTTGTAGGCGTTTTTTCCCGGACCTAAAAGTGAAAAAACAATGAGAAGCAACAATATTTCTGTAGTAATTGAATTTTGTGGGCTTTATTACTGGAAAAAAAACAAACACTTTTTAAATAATTCCAGAGGCAAGAATCAGGCTAGAAGTATCATTTATGTGGGGGGGATGTTCAGCAGACAGCTGCCATCACAGAGACTCAGATAAACTGTTGAGGTAACTAAGTTTGATTTTATTTTTCTTGCTTTACCACTGAATCAAGAGAAGAAAGCCACAGTTAAAATTCGTGAATTTCTCTTTCCTGTATGCCTCTATTGTTATTTATAACACTTAAATTTCAAGATCTTAGGTGCCTGGGTGGTTCAGTTGGTTAAGCGTCTGCCTTCGGCTCAGGTCATGATCCCAGGGTTCTGGGATCGAGCCCCGCAATGGGATCCCTACTCCTCGGGGAGTCTGCTTCTCCCTCTGCCCCTCGCCCGTTTGTGATCTCTCTCTCAAGATCTCTAACGCTTTCCCCAAAGGACGGGATTGTTATTGGATTTTTAAAAGTGTTTCTTTGGGGGGAAAAAAATCCCCTTCTAAGTGACTTAATTCTCCTAATGAGGAGCAAGGGAGGCAAAGGTCCAGGTGTATCCCTGGATGCAAGAACCGGGATGGCTACCCTGCTTTGCTCTCCTACCAGCCCACAGTCTACAGCATGTACTTCAACTGGAGGCTGGTGGCACCTTTTCTTTTAGTGGTATACGCTTTCCCCAAGATGGAGCCGCATGACGTTCATAATCAGAGTGTCAGCTGTGATAGACAGACTCTGGGGTTCTCAGAGTTACGGAAAATGACCCTGTGCCACGAGCGTGGCCACGTGCCGCTGAGCTGAACCAAGCACATTCTAGTCTCAGTTTCTGTGCAGTTTGGTGTTTCCCAGTGTGGGTGGCTAATCGTAAAGCATTTGTTTCTCCCACCCGAAGAGGCTGACTTGACAGGGAGAGGCCCTTGGTCCTCAGTCGTTAAGGCGAGCTTCCTCCTTCTAGTGCGCTTCTGGCCCTGGGACGCTGGGCAGCTGCTTCGAGAACCGTGTGGTTGTCGTGTGTGAGAAGATGATGAGCCGAGCCTGCTGGGCCAAGTCCAAGCACTTGATCCATTCAAAGACTTTCCGCGGGATGACCCTCTTGCACCTGGCTGCTGCTCAGGGCTACGCCACCCTCATCCAGACCCTCATCAAATGGCGGTAAGGGTGGGGTGTGGACAGCTGGAGGTCGTCCTTGCTCAACAGCTTGCAGCTTCCTCCTGAGTGTTTCCACTGGTGGAGAGAAATCTGGTCATTCAGTGAGTGTGACCATGGCCTGTGAGCAAAGGGCTTTCTCTGAGGACAGTTGCCAAGGGAATTTTATGAACTTCTGCCCAAGAAATGTGGACTGGGGTACTAACTAAACATTGTACTTTTGTTTCCTCTGGACCGCCAGTCCAAACCACCCTACAAAATTAGGGGCTCTATTTCCTCACATCAGGGATGTTAGGTGCCCGCTTTGGTTTCATTTTTGTGGGTTTTATAACATTCTGGTGTCTCTCTTGAACACTGATTCATTGTGCAGTAATTTCTGGTGCTTATCCCTTACAGCACAAAGCATGCAGATAGCATTGATTTGGAACTGGAAGTTGACCCGTTGAATGTGGACCACTTCTCCTGTACTCCTCTGGTAAGGAATAGGTTCATTTATTCCTGAACTCTTCTTAACTGGGATAGGGATATGGTAATGTTTTATGGCCCCACTGAGATTGCCAGCAAGGGCCGATTTGTCAGTTGGCAGCAATAGCAAAAGTGGAATATGTTTTTTAACCCGTACTGAGAAAGCTTGCTTTGTTTTGCTGTTTTTTAGATGTGGGCATGTGCTCTAGGGCACTTAGAAGCTGCTGTCGTTCTATACAAGTGGGACCGTCGGGCCATCTCTATTCCTGACTCTCTAGGAAGGCTGCCTTTGGGAATTGCCCGGTCAAGGGGTCATGTGAAATTAGCCGAGTGTCTGGAGCACCTGCAGAGAGATGAACAGGCTCGGCTGGGGCAGAACCCCAGAATACACTGTCCTCCAAGTGAAGAGCCTAACACGGATAGCTGGATGACCCAGTGGCACAGCGAAACCATCAGCTCTCCAGAAATACCCAAAGGAGTCACCGTTATTGCAAGTACCAATCCAGGTAAACATTCAAAATTACTACATCTCAGAACTTGACAGATTTCCCATTTGCTTTCATGCAGCTACCCTCAGAAAAGTCCATAGGATATTCACATATGTTTAAGGGTTTGTTTTTTGTTTGGTTTTTGTTTGTTTTCATGTTTCCAATTTTTCTTTTAGCTGTAAGAATGCCTACTGCTCCCCCCACCCCTCCCAAAAATAAATGCAGAAAGTAGCAAAAAAAAAAAAAAATCTGTGTCCTTTCGAGAAAGAAACACAAATTTTGGAGGAGGACTATCTGAATACAGTATATGCTGCTGGGGAATATTTAAATGTTAGGGTCATGTCTTGAGTTCCGGCTTTGCACTTTGTGTCTCTCAGGCATAGAGAAAGTGTTAATTCTTTAGGATTCCTAATTTTATCGCCTGTCCTGACTATCCTTTCTACTGTACTTTTCAGAGCTGAGAAGACCTCGTTCTGAACCCTCTAATTACTACAGCAGTGAGAGCCACAAAGATTATCCAGCTCCCAAAAAGCATAAATTGAACCCTGAGTACTTCCAGGCAAGGCAGGAGAAGCTGCTCTCCACTGCACTGAGCCTGGAACAGCCAAATATCAGGAAGCAGAGCCCTAGTTCTAAGCAGTGTGTCCCCGAGACAATCAGCCCCAGTGAAGGAGTGAGGGACTGCATCCGGGAAACCTCCCCTCCCACTCCAGAGACTGCAGGATTCCAAGCCTCTGGATCTCAGCCTGTAGTAAAGTGGAATTCCAAAGATCTTTACATTGGTGTGTCTACAGTGCAGGTGACTGGAAATCCGAAGGGGACCAGTGTAGGAAAGGATGCAGCACCTTCACAGGTGCGTCCACGGGAACCAATGAGTGTCCTGATGATGGCTAACAGAGAGGTGGTGAATTCAGAGATGGGGTCCTACCGCGATAGCGCAGAGAGCGCAGAATGCTCACAGCCCATGGACGATATTCAGGTAAGCGTCGACAAGGTAAGCCTGCAGAGGCCGGGGCGTCAGTAGTCCCTCCCGCCGTCTTCATAGCCGGTCCCCCAGGCCATGTGATTTGCTCACCAGCAGAGGGTTAAAAGTGCGGTCTTACGCATAAGAATGTGGGAGTATCTTCTTTGCGTGGGCCATGTTTTCATTCAGTGACTCAAACGTTGTTTGAATAGGGCCTGAACACCAGCGACCTGGGTCTCAACACCAGCTCCTCGGGGCTCACCCAGGGCCCTCCGGTGGTCTTCTGCTTCCCTCCTGCATCCGGGGGGACTGACTTCCTGTTTAAGTACGAGTTTAACAGAGTCACGGCCCGGTCATCACTACAACAGGAGGCCTATGGATAGAATTTGAGTGACCTAAGTGATATGATGAGCACAGCTGTCATGTGGCCTTGGTAAAGGCATATGTGGTATGAGGCTTTTGAGGTGCAGTGAAATATCCCTAAAGCTGATAATTGACTGTCCTTATAATAAACCTAGAAACTCCAGAATCCTATTGGGGCATTAAACTTGCAATAGATTGAGAGAGTATATACTGCAGTAAACTGGAGGTTAAGCTATTAAGCAGGCAAATTCCATTAAATTCAATATACTACATAGGGGAGGACCAAATGAGCAAAGAGGATGAGTTTGACTTCCTCTCTTTCCTAGTTCCTATATAACCCAAAACAAATGTAACAGAGAAAAAAGTCCCACGAGCAATTCAGTAAGGTTCTAGGCCTATAGAAAATCCACAGGAGGGAGGGGCCTGGAGAGCCCCTATCCTGGCCGGCATTCCTAGGGAGAGGTCCGATTGCTGAGCTGCTCCCCTTCATCCCAGGATCCCCTTCTTGCCACCCCAGCTGTTAGCACAGATAGGAAAGGGGGGGCCTCCACTATTTATCTGCCAACCACTGCAGTTGTGGGGAGGCGTGCCAGGGAAATCCAAGAACCTGTTAGACAAGAGGTTGGCAAAGTTTTTCTGTCAAGGGCCAAATGGTAAATATTTTAGGCTTTTGTGGGCCATACAGACTGTCGTGACTATTTAATCTGCCTTTAGAGCACAAAGGCAGCCCTAGATGATACTGAATGAGCGAGAGTGGCTATGTGCCAATAAAACTTTATTTACACAAACAGGTAGCTGGCTGGATTTGGCCACACCGCATATCAATACTAAGCAATCTAGGACAGTATTTATGAGCATGCCGACTGTGAAAACCTGCGCTGTTCACTGGTGCGCTGGGCAGTGATGGAAACGTTCGGTGTCTCTACTGACTGCCCGTTATGGTAGCCACTGGCCACATGTGGTCTCCGTAGCAGAAAATGTAGCCAGTGTGACTCAGGACACTGGATTTCTGATTTTACATAAGTTCGATTAAGTTTAAATAACCATCGGATAGCAGAGCTTGGTAGCAGTTGGCCTTTGCTAAAATAGGATTGGTGCAGGAAATACAAAATAACCTGAGAAGTTCTACTTTACATTTTCACAGAGCCTCGAGAGAGTAATATTTTGGTACCTTAAGAGCAACAGTCTCAAGACATATTCAGCCAAATGCAAGAAATGACAGTGAAAAATAATTAAGTAATTCAAGAAATAATGAAGTAATTTGAGCCAGAGTTCATGGAAGAGTGGACAATAAACCAGTAAAACTGATGCATCTGAGGACTTACTGATAGTGTGACTATACACACAGGGCACTTGTTAGGAAGGGTTGCTTGAAATAGAGGAGGAATCCTGTTTTAGAACTAATGTTCTTATTATTTTAGTAAAACCAGGGAGGTAAGGAAACGAAGAAGGTGAAGCAGCTCTCTTACTTGGGGAAGGTCGCAGACCTCATTGATAGATAAGCGTAGGCTGAAATAGGCTTGTTAGAAATGTCAGGTTAATAGATTGCATAGAAACAGACTACAGAATTTGTAAGTCATTGAAGGGGGGAAGAGGGAATTGGGGCCCATTTGGGAAAAGTTCAGGAATGGTAAAAAGTAAAAGTGAAGCAACAGAAATAATAAGCAGAAAACATAATATTATAGGAATACTTTCGAACATGATTCATTCCCACTTTGCTAACTGGCAATTTTATTAAAAGATTCTCAGATTGGATTAAAAAAAAAGAAGGCAAAACATACTATGTTCCGCTTGTAAAAGACAGAACCCAAATGAGATGACACAGAAAGAATGAAAAGGAAACTATGGGCAAAGATAGAACAGACAAATGAGTATAAGAAGAAAAAGGATACAAAGTATAATTTAAGGCAAGTAATGTATGTATCATTTGTGGAGAAGATACAACCCATCAATAGTTGTGTAACTGGGCGCCTGGGTGGCTCAGTCGGTTAAGCGACTGCCTTCGGCTCAGGTCATGATCCTGGAGTCCCAGGATCGAGTCCCGCATCGGGCTCCCTGCTCGGCAGGGAGTCTGCTTCTCCCTCTGACCTTCCTCCTTCTCATGCTCTCTGTCTCTCATTCTCTCTCTCTCTCAAATAAATAAATAAAATCTTTAAAAAAAAAAAAAAGTTGTGTAACTAACAACACAGCCTCTGAATACTAAAGCAAAACCAGTGAATACAAAGCAATGTGGCACCACACTCATAATCATAGTGTGAGACTGACATTTATCTCAGAATTTGTCAGAGTGAGTAGATACAGAAAAGATTGAAAACACAGAACAAAGCTATTAGAAAGGTGGCTTTCATAGATATATTTAATATATGTGATAGATTTAATGCAGGATATACTTGTATGTAATTATGCAGATGTGTGTAATTCATACACTTAGCAAGTATACGGATGATTTTTTTTTTTTAGATATCCTAGACACATTCATGAAAATTGCTCATATGTTAGAACACAACGAGAATTTAAACAAAACCCAAAGCTGCACATTTAAAGGCTATCTTCTCTGACCACAATACAAGAAATTTAGAAGCAGATGACGTGACTTTTTAGGTCCCGCTGCTTGGAATGTTATTGTTTTGTTTCAAGTCATTTAAATTTCCTTGCTTTTTGCAGCTTGCCGGTAAAAAGCGTGTGTGTGGCAGGCCAGCGTGTGGCACTGTGGTGAGGTTGAGGTGTTCTCACGCTGATACGTGTTCATAAAATGAAGGCCTTTGGGGCGCGACTGTAGAGTTATAGCCTTCAGTCTCCAGAAACTCCACTTGGCTTTTAATAAAATACTCAAATACTTTCATGGAAAAGATATCAGGCTAGGACTCCCTGCTGCTTGAGTCACAAGTCAAGAGGCTTAGATGGAGGGGAAAAGAAAGGCTGTAAGACTTTTTCATTTTTATTCCTATTACAAGAACTCGTCTTGTTTATTGAAAATCTGAAAATTACCCAAGATGACTTTTTTTTTTTTTAAAGATTTTTTATTTATTTATTTGAGAGAGAGAGAATGAGAGACAGAGAGCATGAGAGGGAGGAGGGTCAGAGGGAGAAGCAGGCTTCCCGCTGAGCAGGGAGCCCGATGCGGGACTCGATCCCGGGACTCCAGGATCATGACCTGAGCCGAAGGCAGTCGCTTAACCAACTGAGCCACCCAGGCGCCCCAAGATGACTGTTTTTAATAGCTTCATGAGGTATACCTCACATCCCATGAAGTTCACCCCTCTCAGCTCTCCGGGTGGTGAATGTCACTGTGCCCTTTGGAGCACTGCCGTCACCCCCAGAAAGGTTCCCAAGCCCATTTGTGGTCAGCTCTGCTCCCCTCTCCCAGCCCGAGGCAACCACCGATCTGATTTCTATCCCCAGAGTTTTGCTTTTTCTGGAAATTTCATATACATGGCATCCTAACATTTGCAGGCTTCTTGCACTTAGCATACTGTTTTGGAGGTTCTTCCACGTTGTAAGATAAGCATTTTGTCACCTTTGTATAGATCCTTTCAGAACACTTCCAGTTCACTTAAAAACTTAAACTGCTATTATTTCAATTTCTGTTTTCAAGAGACATGCAAGGGAATCTTTTAAAAACAAGACTGTATCTCCAAGTTTAATTAAATTCGTGGCAGTGCAGGGACGCCTGGGTGGCTCAGTCGGTTAAGCGTCTGCCTTCGGCTCAGGTCATGATCCCAGGGTCCTGGGATCGAGTCCCACATCGGGCTCCTTGCTGAGCAAGAAGCCTGCTTCTCCCTCTGCCTGCCTCTGTCTCTCGCTCTCTGATAAATAAATAAAATCTTTAAAAAAATAAAATAAAAAAATAAAATAAATTCATGGCAGTGCAGACTAAGCTCTGAGGATTCCTAATTCTATTAGGAATGTACTTGGGGTGTAGGTGTCAGCAGCCTAACTATAGCTTGTTTATTCTCGCTCTCTCTCTGACAAATAAATAAATTAAAAAAAAAAACAAAACTTTGCCCCAAACCCCACAGCAGATGTCTGTAGAGTCTCGTTGTCCAGACTCCTCTCAGTGTGCAGGAAGGTGGGGGGTCAAGAAGAGGATTGATTAACTCCTTTGGGTCAACCATGAGCTGGCCCCTCAGATTGGCTCATTGCTGCCCTCTACAGGACTGGGGGTCTCTAGGCAAGGCCAAGGGGGGGGAAGGGGGCGGTGGCCGTCCTTTAGGTAAACTGCTGCGTCACCATGGTAATGTGACAACTTGCTGAAGAACTGCCCAGTCACAGTGTCATTAAATGGCTGATCCTAGCTGAGAGCAGAGAGTAGGCACAAGGCAGAAGTCCTCTAAGACTTGACTAACGGTTTTTGGCCAGACTATGATTTGGAGGGAGTCAGGTCTCAGAGTATTTGGCTGAATTGTATAAAACCTTACAGTGATACTGGGTGCACTGGATTGAGGTGGGAGGCCGCCCTCCCTTGTTTTTTCTTCCCAAGCGTGGGTGGGGTGGGGGAGGGGCTGGATACCGTCTAAGATTCCCTCTTAACCTGAGTGTTTCTGTGAACTCTGGATTCCAGGTGAACATGATGACCTTGGCAGAGCACATCATCGAAGCCACACCTGATCGAATCAAGCAGGAGAGTTTTGTGCCCACGGAGCCCTCGGTGTTGGAAAGAGCAGACACTGTAGCCATCAGCAGTACCATGAGCTGGCTGGCCAGGTACCTAGCCGATGTCGATCGTCTGCCGAGCGCCACCCAGATCAGGTCAGTGGAAGACCATGGTTCACGGACCGCCGTAAATGCCTGGGCTCAGTGGGAGGCGTGGGAGGCTAATTAGAGCTGATGAATGCTCTGTAACAGGAGACCTCGGGAAGGAAACACTGGGACAAGTTCCTTCACCACCTTCAGGTCCCTGCTCACGTCCTCACCTCTTCTGTGACTTTTCTCCCCTTGTAGCACATGTGAGGTCACGTTCCGTGATGTTTCCCTCCCAATTCACCTGAAGCTTCACGAGGGCCGGGCAGCGTCTTCAGTGGGTTTAGTATTTAGCATAGCGCTAAACTCATAATAGGTACTCGGTAGGAACTTACTACCTGAAGGACAGTTAAAGTACGGGATGTGTTTAGCAACTTACTGGACTGAATGAAGGCATATTCTTAATAGTTCACAGTGGCCCTTGTCTCATTACTCAGCACTATGTAATGGATCATGCAGATCAATCACCGGTCTCTCTCCCTTGTGTCTCCTCTTGTTTCAGAAGTGCATATAACGAGCCTCTAACCCCTTCTTCTAATACCAGCTTGAGCCCTGTTGGCTCCCCAGTCGGTGAAATAGCTTTTGAGAAACCCAGCCTTCCCTCAGCAGCAGATTGGTCGGAATTCCTGAGCGCATCTACCAGTGAAAAGGTCGAGAATGAATTTGCTCAGCTGACTCTGTCTGATCACGAGCAAAGGGAACTCTATGAAGCTGCCAGGCTTGTCCAGACAGCTTTCCGGAAATACAAGGTAAAGTGGAACAGAGTCCTGATGTGACATTCGTAAGGTTGGGGAACACAGATGGAAGTCAGAATCATCCAAACTAAAACTTAAGCCTTTTTTTTTTCTTTTTTTGCTGAGTCTGTAGAATTGTTCTTTGGAATTATTATGCCACACGAAATTATTAATAATTTTCAGAAGCTTTAGGGAAATAAAACTGACCAGTAGGGTGTAGTTATCACCATCTCAATTTATTCTTGGTAATGATGACGGATACTTATTATGTAGTTAGTATAGAGGAAGTTGATACCTCTGCCACAGGAATTTATAACCTAAAGCAGGGGTTCTTAAGGGCCTGGGACTGACTGTAGGCAGCCCTGAAATCTTATGCTAAAGCTTGTGTGTGCATTTTTGGTGGGAGAGGGTCCGTGGCCTTCCACAGTTTCTCAAAGGAGTCTTTGACCACCCCGAGAAGGTGTTAAAAGCCAATAATCATCGACCCCAAAGTTAGAGTAGTTGGGGTTATATTGGGAAAGACAATGGAAATCCGGCAGCATGTAAGGGGAAATGGTACAATACCTGATTTGTTAAATACTTGGAAAATGAATATTTTTAGACCTCCTAACATCCAAATATCATAGTTCTATTCAGAAGCAAGAATCACAGATTTATCCTGTAAGTTCATTTTTTCCTAATTTCTCCTTGTAATTAATTACCACTGTATTTTGGTAAACCTGGGGCCTCCGAAAAAGTTATAAATGAGTAGTAATTCTAACTTAAGTCTGAAGAAAGTTGACATTTCTTACACCAAAGTGTTATTTCTTACACTAAATTGTGTTTTTCCTTCACTTTACCCTTCAGGGCCGACCCTTGCGGGAGCAGCAGGAAGTGGCCGCCGCTGTCATTCAGCGTTGTTACAGGAAATACAAACAGGTAAACCACAGCTTTGGTCGCAGTAGGAAGTGCAGCTTGTCCAAACAGCAACAGGCCCCCGAGGATTGTAGCATGTGGTCTGGCTAGAGAGCGCTATGTCCAGCTCCTGATTCAAAGACAGACTTTGAATTGCATTGACCAAAAACCAGAGGGAAATGTTCCAGAGCGGGGGGTAAAAAACGAACCAAAAAACCATCTGCAGTTAAACTTACCTCACAAAATAACTTCTGTTCAGATTGTTGGCCTTTCAGTATTATGAGCTATCTGAGATGTTGGTGTGACACAGAGAAAGTTATTTGCGTCTGAAGGGAGGCTCTGTGTTCCAGTAATTGTACCTGGAGTAATTGAAGAACTCTAGAGAGTTTGATGTGGTGATCAGAGAAGAGAAATAATGGCAGTTGTCTTTGACCCTGAGTTATAGAAATTATCTGTTCTCGAGCCACTTTTCCTTTCAGCTTCTTCCCATCCGTTTTCAAATGAAGACTTGGAAAAATCTCTGAAAATCTTAAGACGTCCAGAGCATCTTAAACGGCTTTTGCATTCCTTAGTTAAGAGATGCAGGAAGAATAGCTAAGTGTTCTTTCACGCAGTATTACCGTTTCCAAAACACCCTGTCAGGTTACCTAACTGCCATCACCTGGGAAAGGGCACTAAAGTGCATGGGGCCCTGAGGATGTCCTAGAGCTTGCAGCCATACCATCTCATCACACCTGCTCCCAACAGTGACCGGCGATAAACAATTTTATGTCCCTTTTAAGATGAAGAAGCTGAGGCTCAGAGAAATCAAGACAATATTAGGTTTTCCTAACCACCTGGGTGGTTAGAAAATATAAAAACTTACCTAATTGAGTTTTGACTGGCCCGTCCCGTATGATGAAGTTCAGGCCTGTCAGTAGATCGCAGAACCTTTCAGTAGACAGTGCTCTAGGTAGGTTTTAAACTTTTACTTAAGGAATAATATATGCTGAGATGTGTAATAGTCATGTGCAAGTGTGGTATTGTGTTCTCTTGTTACGATACGGGGCTCACTTTGATTTCTGATATGGGTCGCCACGTTCTTGAGTTTCTCTCGGATTAGCGCTCCTAGTGAAAGGGGGAGGGCTGGGAGGAGTCTTCAGCTTCTAGCCGGTTGAGTTCACGATCCCAGAGAATGAAGGTTTATTGTGTAAACGCTGGCACCACAGTACCTGGCTCTGTCCTCACATTATCACAAGCGAGACACATAAAGTTTCAAGTCTGTGATTACAACAGGTATTTATTCCAAAAGATGAGTCTGAGTTTTGGTTTTGGTTTTTAAAACCACCCCCCCCAGAGAAGTGTTGTCTACAACCAGAAAAACAGAAGACATGATTTTTTGAAATACTGACAAGTATAAGACAAGTATTTCGGAAGATGGAAGGCATTAATGTAGCCAGATTACTTTACTTTTTTTTTTTTTTTTCTTTTTTTCCGGTTGGGAGTTTTATTGGTTCTGGTTTTTAATTTCCTTCTATTCAGCAATCTAACGTTAATCTTGTATTTTCTGTTTCTCCCCAAGCTGACATGGATAGCCTTGAAGGTAATGACACCCAAGTCCCCTCACAAACCATTCCACCAAAGTCACAAACTTCACACCCATCACCAGCTACAAGAAGGGGCCATTAAGACGGCAGGGTCAGGAAACAGGCGTACTCCCCTTACCAGGCCACCTAACCACAGTGCATCTCCGGGGGCCACGTGGTTATTCAGTTGGAGTGGGTTTTGGCATTAACAGTCATCGGACATTTTCTTGGCCATGTCAGTCTAAAGAATCCATCCAAGCCGATTCCTGTGAGCCCAGCGAGCCACTCAGTGCATCTCCCTTCCTCCTGGTGTCCCTCACTGTGGCCCGGTAGTTTCTGAATGTGCAGTGTGCATGGGCCAGGGGGCTGAAAACTACAGGAGCCCTGTAGGCTACAGCGCCGTCCTAAAAGATGTTTGGGCAAATGAAAACGGAAAGCAGGTCAGACGAGACTAAAGAGGATTCTTGCACAAGGGTCTTGTGTCTTGAACATTCTGAGAAGTCAGTTCCCTCCCATCACTCCAGTACAGGCAGAGATGACCTTAGGCACAGGGATTTTCTCAGGAGTATTTTTCCCCATGATGGTAAGTTGCCTTCTTGCAAGCAAAGTGCTTCCTTGTGACTTCTTGTCCCCAGAGTCCTATTGTATTTCATTAGCAGTTTGGACATCGCATTTTTTAAATATGGAGAGCTCTGTAATTTTAGTGCCTAGAGACGGAAATGGAAGAGAACTCCTTCTCCCGTGCCTTCATCCCTCCCTCGTGCAGTGCTGCAGGCTGGGCGGAGGGCTCCCCGGTCCTGTGACACTTTTCCCGGTTTCATGGCTTCACCCCTGTGTCGGTCTCATGAGTATTAACTTTTTGCAGGTTAAATGTCTTAAAGGTGTCAGCGTTTCATGATAAGCCTTGTATTTGGGACCTTGCAACTCAGAAATGTGTCCTACGGAACTGTAGTTAGGAATCAGCTGCTGACTGCTCTAAGTAGGCTTGTGAGTGGTGGTGATTGGGATGCATAAAAAAGGTTATTTTAAAATGTTTCAAAATCGGATAGTAAATATTAAACTTTGAATTTGTACTTTCTAAATATGCTTTTATTATTCCTAAACGTCTACACATATCGCTATTTTAAAAATGTTTTTTCAAGAAGGGCAAAATATTTGACGTTTGTGGGGAAAGAGCACATTTAAAGCAATACATTGTCTGAGGGCAACCCTTAAACTAATATTTTGCATTTGGGAAAGATAGGTGAAGAGGTTCCTAGTCTGCCTCCTTGGTGACTGAACCCGAGACAGAGACTGCGGTGATCAAGGAGAAAGAAAGGTGTTTCCCTCCTTGCCTTCCCCGGCACGCTCAGAGGACACCCAGACTTGTGGGCTCCTGTTGTTACTGTCCTGCTTCTTCTTGTTTCCCTGCAGTATGCACTTTATAAAAAGATGACACAGGCTGCCATCCTAATCCAGAGTAAATTCCGAAGTTACTACGAACAAAAAAAATTTCAGCAGAGCCGGCGTGCTGCCATGCTGATCCAGAAGTGTTACCGGAGTTATAGGAAGTGCGGCAAGAGACGGCAGGCTCGCCGAACAGCCGTCATCGTACAGCAGAAACTCAGGTGGGTGGAGCCGTCACAGGGCGAAGCTGTCTGGGGAAGAGGGCCTTGGCATCATGGAAGGAGTGGCCCTGCCCCGACGTGAGGGGTGACACGCTTGTCGCGGGGACTTTCTTGACAGACCACGCTAGATGCTGTGACTGCGTGTAGCGATACCCACGCTGTCAGTCCGTCTTTGTCTGTTTAGCAGCTTCCGTCTCCAAGCCCCCCGCCCCCCAGTTATTTCGGTCTCCCCCCCACCCCGACTTCAGCTGGGGTGGGAGTCTGGCAGGACCCAAGTTCCTGCTCAGAGAGGGCGCTCCTCCGTTGGGCAGTCGGAATTGTAGTGTCCCTGCATGCGAGACCTCGGAAGGATAGCTAGAGGCCAGCTAGTCCATCTTAGCGTGATGGGGACCCTGAGCGCAGTGAGAGAGCCGACAGAAGAAGTTCAGGAGAGTATCAGACTCGGGCGAACCAGCTTCGCCCCTGAGAAAGCCTGTGTAAGGCCGGGACACATTCTTCCAGAAAACGAGCTCACGAAGGGTTGTGAAAGGACAGCCGAGCGTCACCGTATGTTGCACTTGGGCCCTGTGTCGCTCACAGCCAGGGGGAGGGGCTGCCACCCCCTCCTCCCTTCCCGCCGGCACTGCCCAGGCCTGCCCTGCTGTGGGGTTTGCTACCTGAACTGTTTCATTAAAGGCCCTCTGCCACTGCTCCCCCGTTTTCAGCGTGTGCCCATCAAGCCTCACGGGACCCTTCTTGTGACGGTGATATTCCGGCTTTTTCAGGAGCAGTTTGCTAACCAAAAAGCAGGACCAAGCTGCTCGAAAAATAATGAGGTTCCTGCGCCGCTGCCGCCACAGGTAACCCTCCTCCTCACCTGGACGTTTGCTCGTCGAGAGCCGCACCACCGCCCTAACCCTCCGAACCACGCGTGACCGCCTGTGCAGAGCGAGTCCCGGCATTCATCAGAGGAAACATCCCGAATCGCTGTAGGCGAGCGGAGCTCTCTGACTAGGGACTGAGCTGCCACTCCGGGCACCCGGGTACCCGTCTCAGATTCCGTGGTAAAGAGCGAGCAGTGGAGGCTCAGGCCGGTGACTTTCTGTCCTAGTTTGGGTGTGAGGACAGCTTAGCTTTTAATTCCCGTTTGTCTTTAACCTCTTATTTGTGTGCCACACGGCCGCACGCTCTTCACCCCCAGCCCTCCCCGTGCCAGTGTGTGTCCACACAGAGAATAAACAGAGTTCCTGTTCTCAAGGAAGGGCTAGAAAACCACTCCCTCCCTCCCTCCCTCCAAGTTCTCCGACCGAATGGCGGGTGCCCTCTGCTGGAGATACGCAGGAAGGGGAACCCGGCTGAGCTGAGAGGTGCATTTTCAACTAGGAGGAAACAGGCTCCCGTGACCAGGGCCTTCCCTGGAGACAGGACAGCTTCCCGCTAACTGGCTAGAGGGGTTTCTCTTTGTTCCCTCAAATTTGAGCTTCCTTTGTGAACACTAGGCTCTTTCCTTAGATTTGGGGGGAGCTCGTTTGGTGAGATCGTTTGGTTTCTGGATTAGGTTAGCATTCTGGTCTGACATCTGGGCCAGGGGCCCCCTGAGCTGTGTTTGGATGACCCTGTGTGGTGTCGTCACTTCCCTGATGCTTCCCTGTGCATCAGGAGCTGTGTGGTTTACAGAGCCGAACTCTGAAGCAAGCTCTTTGACGTCTCATTTCCTCTTCCTGTTTCATTGTACCTAAGGCCTGAGTGTCCAGATTCAATTCGATTCCACAGAGGTTCCCTTTTACTTCGGTTTTTCTTACTCCTGAACCTGTCTGCTTGCTAGCTTGGAAACTCTTTGGACTTTGAGACTTAATAGGGGTTAACTGTCCATTTGTACTTTCACTTCTGTTAACAAAAGAATTCTATGATGTTAAAAGGAAAGGTGCACAGAGCCACACGTTAACAATGATAAAAACTTTTAAAAGAACATTCTCTAGGATGTATTTGGTGTTCTCTAACTAGAATGCTATTTGGAAGAAGCTAATGCGCACCTCCTGAGCCTCAGCAAGCCATTTGCTCTCAGCCACCACGCATGACTGGGGTCTTTGCTCCCGTAATTAGCTAGCCGATGAGATTTCAATGTCGACACTCAGCTAGGAAGTCTTGTTAGGAAATGCAGATGAAAACATGAGGCGCTTGTGACATAATCACATTCGTTCTGGCCTTCCCGAGGGCGGTCTCTCTTCGCTCCCACTAGTCCTACCTTTGCCAGCATGAGAGTACTTGCAACCAGATAGGGTGGTTGATTTTCTCTGTTCGTGAAACCTCTGGGGCTTCCCTAGGCCTTTTTCCAGAGGTTCTTACATGTGCTCACACTCCTTCCTTCTTCCTCTCCAACCTGCAAAATGAAAAACAAAGGAAGATTCTACCCAGCCCTGTCCAGACTGCAGTTAATGCTTTCCCGGGACATTTTATTTTCAAGAAAATTAGCTTTATATTGCTCTTTCTTAGGCCACTTTGAACAAACCTAATGTTCACAAATCATGTTTTCCTTGTTTCTCCTAGTCTTCTCCTCAAGCTTTGAAAACACGTATAGGTAGTGTAACCTTAGTCATTATGAGCAAACTGACATAAAGTCCCACTCTCCTTTTCTTTTCTTTCTCGTCTAAAGCTGTGCCCTGTGTTTACACTGGGCGTGTTGAGAGGGCAAGCTACTTAAACAAACGTAGGTGCATAAAAGGCTACCCCCCCCAAGAGTAGACTGGGCAAAGGAATCCTTTCATTCTTGTTTTCAAAGCTCTCTTTTTATAAACTAGTAGAAAAGAAGTTCATGATTACTTTTCTCAGGTTCATATTTTAACTAGTAGTAACCTTTTCAGGGTGGCAAAGTTTGTTATGAGGAGAACATCAGATTATGGACTCTGAATTCCTACTCATTGTTTGGGATGAAATAAAGACCCCAACGGGCTCTTTTCCTTACTTGCCCTGGAATAGTTCAGAGGTTAGGAAAATTATGCAGGCAAATTTTAATGACCTTTAGATGCCGACTGTGTCAGATCCGTAGTCTCTTCCCATCCCTGTATCCTGAATATCGATAGAACTGAAAGTCCAAGCTCCTCTTTTCCCTACGATGAACATAGCCCTGTTTCCATTCTGTGGTACTAAATATTATTTTAAGAGAAACTGTCATGTGTCCTGTCCCTGAGAAGCATTAAAATAGAAAACCTCATATGACACCCTCTCAGAAAAGGTAGGTAGGTAATGGCTTCAGGAATCAATAAGTGTCCCGTTTCTTAAGGATTTTGCTAAGTCATACGACCCCCACGTTTTTAGACTTCACGATAAATTGGTGAATTTACTACCTGCTCATTTCACATACCCTGTCACCACTCCTTTCTTTCCAAAAAAGGAACCACTTTATACTCTCTTTTGTTGTTGTTGTAATAAAGCTATGTATAAGGTTTCTGTTGTGACCCTCACATGCTAATAGCTCTTTGGTGTTGTTTTACTGTCTAAAGCCCCCTGGTGGACCATAGGCTGTACAAAAGGGTGAGTTTAGCTGCCTGCTAGCCAGTGTTTACCTTTATCTTCCATTTTCAATATTTTGCTTTTTGCTTGCTTGCATGGGGCTGCAGCCTAGGTATGCCAGTAAGTTTCACATCCATTTTGAATGAAATAAGATAAAATGAAAACTAACCCTAATTACTAACACTGCTACGTGATACAACATGGAAATAGTCACATACAGCAGATGGACAAATGCATGAGTGAGAGAAAGGGAGGCCCTTCTGAAACTGCTGCAGGGCATGCTTAGAAGTTGGGGGAGTTGAAACAAGGCTGCACCATAAGAAAACATCCAGCAGGTGGTTCTTTGTGATTCAAATAATTGGCCACAATGAATTCTCTCAACTACTGCTGAGTCCAAATTTCTAAAGCAAGAAAGCGCACCAGGTGATACTGGCTTTTTTTTTTTCCTTATTTTATTTTATTTTTTTAATGAATCCATTTCTTATTTAGAGTTACTATTTCCCCGTTACCCTATTCCTCTAGTTTCATTTTCTAAATCTCCCTTTCCCTGGTGCCGTGAGGTAAGTCAGCACACGAAGCTGCCCTTTCAGAAGCAATGCAGGACGTTCATTATAACACAGCGAGCAAACTTGACTTCCAGAATTTAATGGCAATGCTGAATAAAGACTACGTGGTGTAAAGTGTCTTAAGTCTGTATATCCTATGTTGCAACGAAGACGGGATGTTCCAATAGAATTTGTATTTTAAAGAAATGATAATGGAGAGGTATCCGGTAGACACTATTGATGTCCTTGAGATTTTAGAATAGGACGCTGATTTGTAGGTATGCCCAAGAGGCAGAAGTCTCTGTCACATGGGACTATGACATGCCAGAAGTTACAGTAAAGGATTTAGGGTCAGGAAATTGATTTAAAAGCCAGGAATACCACTCACCAAAATCCTATTTGAATGTGGATTAATTTGACAACTTTTGTCTGATAGACTTAAGATGCACTTAAAAAATTAACACGGGAGTTACCTCTGCCAACTCAACCACATTCAACGCCCTCCCTTCCTAACCCTACAGTAATACTGGAGTCATGTTTAGGATTTCAGAGAAGAGATTATAATTCAAAAAATCTAAAACTTCTAATGTTTCTGGAGCTCATATTTTTCATCCAAGTACATTTATGTGGATCCTGGTATTTTGCTCGTTATATTTTAAGTCAAAGGCCAGCTAACTTTTGCTTAAGAGGCTTTAGTAAGCTAGTAAATACCTTGTGCTCTGTGGGCCGCACGGTCGCCTTCACAGCTACTCAGCTCTGCCATTGGAGCGTGCACGTGCCCGTAGCTAATACGTCCATGAATGGTTATGGCTAGTGTGCCAATAAAACTTTATTTACACAGATACTCATCGGGCTGGATTTGGCCCGTGGGCTGTAGTTTGCTGACTGACGATGACAGGAGAATTGAGTTTTTATAAGTTCTTCCTAAAACAAGATTCTATCCCTATAGGAGACTCAAAGTCTCACCTGGTTAAAACCATGGATAGTCACTGAAAGAAAATGTATTTTTTAAAAAATGAAGCAGCTACACTCTTCTGTAAATTTAACCAGTTAGTCCTCTTGAGAACCAGGCAGTTGTTTACAGTTGCCCCGTGTAGTAGAGCTGGCTCGGAGACAGTGTTTAAAACATAAGAGTAAAAGGGGACACAAATCTCCATTTCTTTCTCTTTCTGTTCCTTCTCACTGCCTACATACACAGATACTATTTCTTTCCACTTAGAAGCACCTCCCAAAGAGCAGACGCATGACCTAGGATTCAGTTGAGCTAAAAGTTGTAGTATCTTGCCTGTGCCATTAATAGTCGCCACAAGGAACCAACATTTAGTAAAAATGGTTGCTTATGCACTTTTGAGACTTGTTCGCTTCTGGTATGTCAGTGATCATTTTTAAGAGTACATTTTCCAAAGATGCTCTTCAACACCAGAATCCCTACCTTAGCTTCTTTAGCACCTGCTGCATTCCATCATAAGCTCCTAAAACTCCCCCCCGGGCGTGGAAGGTTGGAATCCCCTGACACGCCTGCACCTGCAGTCTCCAGGGAGTTTGAGAGATAGGAGCTGAGCAGCGCAGGTTCATTCTAGAGTGGTACTGTTTCTCTCCCCGTGGCTCTAATTACCAGTAAGATCTCCCTCCCTCTCTGTTCCGTCAGAGAAGCCACAGGGGCCCTTCCGCCAACAGTCCCCAAGTTGAAATGACTCTTGGGAGGCAGAGCATTCTCCGAGGAAAGTTCCTGGAGTTTATGTCAATTCCTGGAGTTTGTGTCAAAGAAGTTAATATACTTATTAATGTATGAAGTATACCATATTTAAGACATTTAAGCTTGATACATCAAAAGATAATATTTGAAAACTGAAGGAATTAAATTTTGCTGTGCAGCATTTGTCAGATATTATTGAACCCTGCCTCCTAGATGGATGAAGCAGAAGGCTATCTAGAAAGGCAGGTGATGTCGGTCATCAGAATTAAGGCACAGTAGGCTAATTCCAGGAGCATGGCAATCAGAAAATATCATCGTGTCTTCCAGTTTTTAGTCTTCACTTGGGGAAGGCAAAGAAAAAGCCCCAAATACCCTTCACCGCATCAGCTTATTTTCACACAGCCTTTCATCCAGGCTTAGCCCCTAGTTTACCCACATAAAATAGAGTTTCCAAATTCTCAAGAACTCTTGCAGGGATTTGTTTTGTCTTGGATACAATAACTGTCCTATTTAAAAGAAAACTTCTGTTATGCACAGAGATATTTAAATCAACAGTCTTAATTATTATTTCAGTTAATTTAGGTGTTCTACTACTTTCACACAAAAAATGACTGGAGGATTTCTGAGATGGAAGAAGTCTTTGAGGTGCACATTGCTGAAGACCCTGCTTCCCAGCTGGGCTTCGAGTATATTGAACAGGGTGTTATTTAGGGTCCTAGCAGAAAACCAAGTTACCTCATATGTCAAGAAATAACAAATACCTGAATTACCTGACAGATTCATCCTCCGGGTACTGAAACTAAACAGGGCAATTCCTCTTTTTCTAGCTAGAAAATGGCTTTCCACTTCTATCTTTAAGATATTTGGGTTTTGTGGGTATTAGGAAGTGTGCTTGCAGATCAGAGAGACTACTCTCTGAAAAGCGATTCCTAGACAGATTCCTTTTTTCCCCTGGGATAATATTTCCGTGAGAGGGCTTTACCACCTAGAACAGGTACTACAGGCACTATCCTAAACAGTGGGAATTCTGGTTTTCCAATAACCTGTTTTTGTAAGTTGCTGGCCTAGTACCTGTGTTCAGTAAAAGTGGGCAGAGCTATCCCACTGTCATGAAAGAACCCTAATTGGAAGAAGAAGAGGTAACACTGTCTGGTCACAAATTTTTAGGCAACAGATTTTCTCCGTATTTGACAGCTGGGTTTCCAAACACTTAACTTGGCCAGATGGTGCCAGTTATCTGGGTAAGTAGTGATCTCAGCGCTGACTCTTAAGAGCAGTCCTGTGAAATCTCTTCAGCGGGTCATTATCAAGTTCTGCAGGTCACACTTACACTTTTTGCTCTGTTGTATATACTTTAATCCAAGGAACAATTCTCTTAACGATGCCTGGAAGAGTGCTGCTTAATGGAGAGAAGTAGACAGTGCTCTAGGTCAACCACGGTGACATCACGCTTCCTTAGTTGACATGAGGCATAGTTCCCGAGTGGGGCCCCACGTATTTGGTGAGGAGTAGGAAATGAATGTGTGGGATGTGTCACCATGGATGTAATTCAAATATCCAAAGTAATTTTGTCTCACTTGCCTCTTTTAGGAAAGGAATATTTTGGGAACACAGTGGTGTGTGTTCAACTGCAGACAACATGCTCTGTGTCATTCTTATTGGGCCTCTCTGTCTTTTTTGTTTTGCAATCCAAATGAGATTTCTGGAAAATGGCAAGATCTCTCTTTTCCTAAATTCCCCACGAGCTATTGCAGCTCTCAGAGCAACAGGTAACTAATCAGAAAGCCGCATCTGGCTGCCCTGTATATTTTTGACGTCCAGCATTGCAAGAATATACCTGCTAAAATCCACTGACTCATGAAACATTTCTCTGGCTGAGCGTTCCTGAGTAGATGTAATGAAACAGCTTTGCCTTATGCTTTACCCATGGAGCCATTGTTTGCTACAAGTTTCGGAAGCAGGCCTACTTCATTTATTCATGAATTATCATTGGACGTCTGACGGAAATAAACCCTGTGGGCTTTTGCTGGCTTTCAGTGCTGTTGCTTACTACATCACTTCAGTACATTAGAATGCAGCATTCGTTTTTTTGTTGTTGTTGTTTTTCCTTCGGTTTTGTTTTTTGTTTGGGGGGTTGGTTTTGGGGGGGGTCTGGGGGGGTTGTTTTGTTTTTATTTTTTTGTTTTGTTTCGTTTTTCTTGTTGTTGAGACTACAGCAGTATCCCAAAGTGGCGATCATTTTCAGCCTAGAATGCTTGGGCAAATCCAGGATTTGTCTCCAGTTTTTACAGTTGAATGGTCACAGGTCAAAGTCTTGCTCCCCTAATTACCTCAACGCCAAGTCAGTCGTAGGAGTACTGTTTTCCAAGGTACTTTCGGGAGGCTGAGAACTGTGCTCCTTGCCCCTCTCCATACGGTAGTGAGAGCCTTGTAGCTACAGAAGTTGTAGTCTCTGTCCCAGTTAATTGTCTGTCCCGTCCCACGGAAGGCTGCTTTGCCAGTCTTCTGCATGGGGAAGTTCAGAAGCAAGCGTAATCATAAGGGGGTTTGTTTTTAGATGACCAGGACATTCTTAGGTTCTTTACTGGCCCTGAATGAATCTCGCAGGTGTAATTCCTTTAGAGAACCCAAACCTCAGGAACCATTAGCTGCATGTACCACGCAACAGAAGTTTATTGAACATCTGTATTCTAAGCTCTATAAATACAGTGACTGGATTTTCAAGCATAATTCCAACTTCAAAAATTCTGGTCTCTATTTACCAAGTTGTGCGCTGAAAAAAAATAGGCTCATAATGCAGGTAGTATCAATGACCCCGGTTCACTTAGTTGATTGTTGGTTTTGGACTATAAAATTGAATTTTTTTTTTCCTCCATTGAATTTTTCAGTTGGGTGTTTTGTGTCATGTGAATGCAACATTTGTGAGACGTGTAGTAGTAACAGATGGATAGAAAAACAAACTTTTTTTTTTTTTTGGAGAATGACGAGCAGGAATAATTATTACAGAAGAAGTGTACTCCTTGTAGCACATTTTGGAAATATAAGTAAGCCAGGAGAAAAGCCCAGAGGTAATAACAGCTAAACTTTTATGACCCTTCTCGTGGCAGATGTTATGTGTAGTTAACACGTGCCTTTTAGTGGTTATTCATGTCCTGACAGAGACAAGGCAACAACAAATTTCTGTAACTATTGGAAACATCTGTTTTTTAAGATTTGCTAACAAAAATTCGAGTATCAAATGTTCTAAATTACTTCAGTGATATAGTTAATTGTTGTGTGTTTCTTTAGAGGCAATAGATCATTCAGACATTACTTTTTGTCCAGTTGACATTTGACTTAAAATAAAATTAAAAATTAGGTACCTCTAGTCTATCCTAATAATCTGCCCTCAAGTAATTTAGAACTCCATTTATGACTTCAGTAGGGCAGATTGTAAAAGTCCCCCAATTTCATCTAAACGTTGAGAGGTAAATTGACATCCATGTAGTCTGCCAATTGGACATTGGAGGAGGATAAAAATCTTCCCTTTCCTTGATTCTTATTCCCACTATTTTCAGATCTCAGATCCATTTTATAAAATTGATAAGTGCATTTTAAGTGGAGGAATGTTTGTTCTCCCAAACACCATAGTAAAATCAACGTAAGGTCTCATAAGGGACAGCGTCTCAGAGTTGAGGAAATATAATTGTTAGGAATATAGGTGTTAGTTGTTACCAGTTTTCAAAAATGTACGCCTCTCATGCCATGGAGATTTTCCAAATGCCTTCGGAAAAACCGATACAGTAACAGTTTTTTTTCCTCATTGTTTTGTCCTCCTGAGGTATGTTGGAGGCAGCAGGGTGGAGAGGTGAAGTCAGACAGGCCTGGGCTCAAATCCCCACTCTGCCACTTGTTAACTGAATTATTTGAGGCAGGTTGCTTCATTGCTATAAATCTCAGGTTCTGCATTTACAAACTGGAGAGAATGGG
This sequence comes from Mirounga leonina, assembly GCF_011800145.1. NCBI lineage: Eukaryota > Metazoa > Chordata > Mammalia > Carnivora > Phocidae > Mirounga > Mirounga leonina. The sequence continues at coordinate 88,742,848 of NW_023270447.1, read as the reverse complement.
GATGTGTTGGGAGGACTAAACGAGGTAACAAATACTAAGCCTGTACGGCCATTGGATCAGAAGCCTTCTCTTCCTCTTCCCTAATTCCTCCTGAACATCTTTCTGTTAAAAAACAAAAACAAAAACAAAAAACTATGCCATTGAAGCCATTCGGGTATCATTTATCATGCTAACGTACTGTAAAAACCTCGTCCTGAAACTGAGAACTAAGTTCTCCACCATAGCTCAGGAGTGATGAAAGCCTAGAAATCATGTCGGAGATCAGGGCGTCTCCTTTTTCCAGTGTAGATGATCGTAGTCATCTCTGTGTGTGGACATGCATCTCTCCTTAACCTAGAACCAAGCGAGGCTATCGCTAGTTTATAGCAGAGTATTTACATGGTGACTTTGAAACCTCATGAAAACTTAGTTGACTTTTTAATTAGTTTCAAAAGAAATTGAAAAAAAAAAAAAACCCTGCAAAAACAAATGTGACCATTTTAACTAAAAGAAAAACGTTTAAGATTTACCCACTATGACCAGCTGATTACAGCTTCTTTGGTATGAGACTGTATGAAACATTTCTGGCTTATAATTCACTCTCCTTTTTCTTTCATCTCAATGATGAACTTAATCTTTTTAAAGCGTTCCTCTTCACTCTAGAAAAACTGTGGGTGGATATCTGTGTTTATGCTGTCAGATTTTGAGTTCAGAATTCTTCAGATTCTAGAAATCTCATCGGTGATGGAGTCACTCTTGCATATCTGTGAATGAGTTCTGTACTGGTGCAGAAATAAAATGTCGCATTTGAAGGAGCATGCACATTTGGCGGTGGTTCAGCAACTGGGTCTGCACAAGTACAGATATTTTGCATGCCCGGAAGTAAAGGTGGCATCAATGCATGCCTTGCATTTTTCCAGCCAAAGGGCTGTTAGTATAGATATTGCATGTTTAAAAATTGAACACACAATATAGCATGTTTCAATTTTTAAAAAGCCATTTATTTATCAAGTATGCATGTCCAAAATTAGGGACCTATAATGATGCACAATTCTGTACTGTAGTACGATCCAAATTACTCTAAAACTTAATCCATGGTATATTTAATTATAAAATTTAAAACTAAATAATACCTGGATCCAGTTATGAACAGAGCAATGTGTTCTCAATGTACCTGTTAAGAAGGAAGGATTTCAGTAGTTTGGAAGATACAGTGTTGATCAAGCTGGACCTGGTGTATTTAGTAAATAAGTCAGGCAAATAAGCAAGTTTTCAAACATGATAATTCTTTTTAGTATTAATGATAAAATAATAAAGCTTTTTTTCTGAAAGAGAGCAACTACTCTTTGAAGAGATTGTAGCAACGTTGCAGAATACTCAGAAATGATTCTGCTTGGAGGTGGTAAATTTCCTTAAATTGCTATAATAGCGTATGTGCCAGGCCTTTGAATCCCAGCCTGTGTAATATTAGCAACTTCCTACTACTTTTCAAAATGTTTTCTTCCCCCTGAGTGTTAACAAGAATCTTAGAAAGTAAAGTGGCATTTGTTTTAGAATAGAATTTAAATTGACTGGTATCACTTAAGATAACAGCAGAACCTTATCCTTAGAGAATCAGAAAACTGTGTTTGGGGGATTACTGACCCCTTATAGGCCCACGTGAGAAAAACAGATGAGACCTCTTCTTGTTGCACTGTTGAGGTGTAGGGTATACGTGTCCCGAGAAACTGCCGCTTCTGTTCGCCTAAACCCATTCTCCCAGCCCCGTTTTGGGAAACAAATGTTACTATACGGTATGCAGAGCTACACGCTGTCTGCCTTGTACCACACCTGCTGCCTTCAGGACTTAGACCCTGAAGCCACACTCGCATTTGATGATTTTGCTATTAAGGCAAGATCTTCATTATTTGTCACTAAAAGGAAATAATCTAGCTTACAACCCCTTCCCTGGCACGCCACCTACATCAGGTGGCCATATGCAAAACCCAAGACAAAGTTTTATATTGAAAACTATAGACCGGAGGGGATCATTAACACGTAATTTGCTGATGTGAACTTCCCATGACTCTGTTGATAACAATTTCATTTAAATGTGTTTGCTACAACATGTTGGATAAATAGCACAAAGTGTACCTGCTTGGTACGCACCCCGTTGCTGTCCATCTGGGAGCACTAGGGGAAGTGACCTGAACATCTTGTAGAGTTACAATGTGGAATGGGAGGAAGGTAAGGAATAACGAAAATCAGAAAGACTCCACAATACTGCGAGCGCAGTAGTCGAGCTGTGCAGGCGTCCGATCGGCTTCAAGATACCGACGGTCTTGAGTCTGTGAGCAAAGCAGTTCAATCCCTGGGTGTGTCAGACGCGAAGTAAGTGTGTGTGCAGTTTCCCTAACTTGCCTCCTGTGGGATGGCCGGCCATTAATGGTGGTCCTACCAGGCTAAAGAGGAAAGCTAGGTGAACAGTTAACTCTTCCTAAGATGAACACGTTGCTGTCACACGTGACTTAATGCTGTAGACTTCGGTTTTGCTTTGTGTTAGGAGCACTCGCTGCAGAGTAGAGTTTCAGGAAGGGTCATGTCTTCCTCCTGGAATATTTCCCCCAGTAGTGTAGCAGGAGTTTCTTTTGCCATCAGTGTTCCCAAGGGTTTTGTCTTGGTTTTTCACTTCAGAGGGAATGGTAATGGCCTTCCCCTCACCTGGCCACGGTTTCACTATATAGCTATCACCTGGTGTTCTGTTCTGTTTCTCTTCCAGAGTGAAAGAGTTGAGAAAGGCCAAGGAACTTGAAGACATACAGCAGCATCCCTTAGCAATGTGACATTGCTTTTCAGACTGTTTTCATTTCTGTTTTTAGCAGAGACAGCAACGACACGCACACGCACGCACACACACGCACACACACAATCCCTCTGCAGTTTTGGGGAGATCAGCTGCAGGATTTTAACAGGAATGTGTTGGTCATTGCATCTGCACTTTCATGGACAACTTTTAATTTGATCAGCAAGACATCTTGGAACTCAATCTTCTGTTGGATCATGGGAAAACAAGACACCACGAGGAATTGGAAGAGGCTTCCTCTTCTTAGGAAGAAGCCAGTTTCCTTCTCATATAGGGCTGTATTCAAACATCGTGTGGAACTGTACAAATATTTATACCAAAAATATAGACAAGCAAAGGTGGGGATGCACTAGCAACAAAAGAGAATGCTGCTCCTGCACCTGTCAGTTACTTCCAAGAAGCTGAATCTTTGGGATTGATTCTCAGTGGAGGGCTTAGATCATACAAATCTTTATTGGGTCCGTGTGTTCTCATTTCCTTCACTGATCTTATTTTATTTTAATTTGTGTTTGTTTTAATCTCTACAGCACACTTAATGCAACTTTTAAAATCTGCAGGTTTTTAATGTCTTGTGGAAATTTGCAGAGGGGCGGGTGTGTGGTAAACGGGTAATGCATGGGAACTAATGAGAAACAGCTTACAGAGTTTAAATTTATTTTCTTGTCCCCACCACCTCCCAAGAACCTGCGAGTATAGTGATCATCTTGTCCCTTTTGCCATGCTCAGCACTTTAATTTTTGGGCCTTACTTTCATGTGCAATGAGATTTACTTAGAGAATTGGTACAGCATGGAGCCTTTTTTAGTAACCTTGGAAACTGTAGTCATTCTAAGGAATCATAAACCTTGCCTGGACATTTGCCACCTAAAAGATCAGTGTGGTGCTGCGTTCTGGCCAGTAAATTCCATATTTTTGGCTATAATCTCATCCAAACTGAGCAGTTTCTGTGTATATATAGAAGGTAGAAACGGAAAGTGAGAAAATATTTGAAAGGGATTATATTAATTGCTAAATATTTTATTCACAAAGGTCAATAACATGGCAAGATAAAATTATTTGTATAGTTTTGTCTGAACGAGCGAGAAAATATGTGGATGTATTGTTTGTATATATTGTATATATTAAAACAAAGAGATATGTGCATGAAACCAAGAAAAAAGAAATGAACAAAAGCAAAGCATTAGTGGCTATGGTCTGTAAAATGAAACAAAAAAAACTTTATTTCACTATAAGAGTACTTTATTTTAAATGTTCTTTAGAAGAACATTTTGCTAAAGCATGACTAAACTGCAAAAAACAAAAAACAAAAAAAAGAGCTACTGTATTTAGACTTAGGATAAAAGGCAGAGTAACATTACTTAAAAAAAAAAAAGGATATGTTTACATTTAATTTTGGCTACCAGGAGTTTATTTTATTTAATTTAAAATTTTTTTGCCAACGGTGCCAAGTAATGTGAATGCTAATATTGCTTAAGAAAATTAAGTTACTTTTGCTAAACAGATAATCATAAGATGAATCTGTGTATAGCTTAACACCATCCACTCACTCCAACAAAGAACACTTAGAACGATCAAAACCTGACAAAAGAAATAGTATGAAAAGCAGGAACACTACTCACGTTTTTCCTATCTCCTGCTGGAAATCAGAAAATATATCAAAAATTGCACAAAAGTAACTAAAAATTTAAAAGATGCAAACTGGTCTCGTAGGGTTGTCCTGGTCTATTACTCTTTCCATACAATGAGGAGCCAAAGAAATCTGATGCTTTTAAAAATTAAACGACTAACGTTAAATTGAGAGAATAAAGTTCGCATTTGCTGATGCCGGTTTAAAATTCCCAGGTAAAGTTTCAGGATCAGTTGGTGTAAAGCTGAGATAACAGTTTTGTTTTGTTTTTTTCTTGGTTCTGGCTGCCAACTGTAAGTTAAAGCTCAAGGCTCGTTGTGAAGCCTAAAAATATTCACAAATAAGCTTTTAAACTGGTGTCTTTAGAAGGAAGGTAGATACAAAAAGATTGTGGTAAAAACTGGGGTCAGTGCTCTTGGTGCCTTTTCTATAATTGTACTTGTTTTTTAATTACTTCCTTTCACTGCCAACCTCGGATTACTGTACAGTATATGTCTTACCGCTTGTGATCAGCTTTGACAAGTGACGGCCCCACAACCAGTAGCCACCTGTACATTTGTAAACTGACCTGGCTCGATTTTGTTTTTAAATGTGTGGGTTATTTTGCAGCTGTTGCCCTCCCCACCCCGAAATGCCTATTATTTTACCCAATTTGACCTGTAGGAGGACACTGAGTAATTTACAAACACACAAATGTATGGTAAATGGGAATAGGAAGGTGAAAGCCAGCTCTTTCAGGATATCCCATATTAGTACTGAACTTAGATACGTTTATTCCATTTATTATGGTACAAATAACTGATCTTTTGACAAGAGTAATGACCTCAGTGGATTTGCGTTAACCCTCACATTAAGTTACTCATATTTTTTTTTTTTTTAATGTCTCCCATGCTACATTATTAGCCAAGTAAGTTAGAAACTTCTGGAAGGTAAAGACTTAACATAGAATTAGGAGGGTTCTTACGGAGGGGATAGGAAGTAGGTTCAGAACCTACCGGTGTAGCCTGCCAGTACAACTGAATCCTAGGTGAGGTACGAATGCACTTCCACTGAAACGACGCATTTCTGACCGCTTTTCCTTGGTTGTGAATCTTAATTTTGAATATAAGACGATAGGTAAGCGCAGCTTTCTTGGATAATCTGAATTCCCAAGTGCCAGGAGTAGGACTTCATTATAAAATTAATAGCTAATCTTATTCTGTCTCCTGAGGATTTAATTGCTATTCTTGTTACCCATTTGAAATCAGCTGTACTGTGTGAACGAAATAAAGACAATAACTCGGACCCCTCTCTGGCTGCACGGTCGCTTATGGCAGTTCCACACAGTAGTTGGCGCCCAATGGGGGGTCCCTGAGACTTGCATGTAAAACTAGTCTAGATGTCTTCTTTTTTGTAAGTTTTATTTTTGTAATTGTGCATGTGAAGCATCATTGAATCAATGGATCTGTTGAAGAACTCAGCTGCTGGAAACCATGCAAAATGTTTTGAATTGCCCTTAAAATATGGAAAATGTTTTCTGAATGCTTTATATTCTTTCTGCTGTAAATTAAAAATGAAGAAAATTTCCCCATACTATGTGTGTGCTTTGCTTTAACTTTACCTGATACTGAAATCCAGGGTGACCAGCCTGTTTCAAAGCCAGATGAGATCATCTCATGTATCTCCTTAGATCTAGAGACCGTGTTTTGCCATCGACTGTCACAGAGCTTCAGACATGCCCATAAAAGAAAAATGTCTTCGTAAGCCACTGCCCCTAGAACCCTTGCTTCTCAATGGTCTTCTCAGGCACCTCTCAACATACCAGTTACTTGAAACATAAAGACACGGATTTAATTCACCACTGCCGCTAAAATCCTCTGCTGTTTTTGAAAAGGCATTTTCCAACTGACTACTAATATCCATCTTCTTTTCTGAGAATTCTGTCATCATCTCCTTTCCTTTCGCTGCAGTGTCATCTTGTCTCCCTGGTAGTCCATCTTCCACGGAGTCCCGTGTGGATGCTCCTGCCAGACCAAGTCCGCAAGGTATCTCCCAACTCCACCAGGCCCCAGTGATTTCTAGAGCCCACTGCATTTAAATGACATTCTCCTTGCTTGTTTAGCCTCACTCTTTGTTCTGTCTTACTTTCACCTGTACCCCAACCTGCCCCTTCCAGTTGGGCGGTGCAAACCATGTCCATTTCCACTGCTGTCTGTGGTCATGTTTGTTCATCCCTTGCCTGGAGAGTTCTCTTCTTATCTACTTACCCAACTCAAATCCCACCTCCTCTGTGACACTCTTGTTCATTCCAATGCACACTGACCTTTCCCTTTTCAAATTATTACATTGACAGTCGGAAAAGACAGTTCGGTATTTAAGTATTTTAGTTTCCATTTCTCATCTCACCCGCCGGTTGACCTGGCAGTGTTTCTGCAGTGTTGCTTTTTTGTTTTGTTTTTTTAAGGTAGGCGTTGTCTACGTTGGTAGGATACTTCCAGTAACAACTTTAAATACATTGCAGAGTAACTCACTGCATTGGATTTGTGCCTCCGCCTACAGCCGACCAGAAGTTGCGGACCTACTGTGTGCCGGGGCCCGGGAATTTAGAAACACAGAAACTGACACAGCTCCTCATGGCCAGGCTCCCGAAAACAGATTGTCGTACGGCCTGTGCAGTGACAAATACTTGAGTCACAAACGAGCACACGAAGAGAGGGAGTCGAACCCTATCAGCGCCTGTGATAAATACCCCAAAGGGACTTCCGATCTCATTTTAACAAGTTTCCCTGGGAAGCGTGGGGTCCCCAGGACCACTGGGTTAACGCGGGACTTCAAGCAGAAGCACACCGTCAGGCTCCAGTACTGTCACGGCCAAGGAAATGGCTCCCGGGCCCAGAATAATGCACCACGCCCCCGACCCAACTTACCTACACAGTCCCCTTGCAGCGCCTAATGCGCCACATGCCCCAGCATCGCACGGGCGGCGGCGGGCAGAGCGCGCCCCGCGCACTCAGCTCGCGCGGGACCGCCCCGCGCTCTCGGGTGGCCCCGCCCCGCGCTCTCGGGTGGCCCCGCCCCGCGCTCTCGGGTGGCCCCGCCCCGCGCTCTCGGGTGGCCCCGCCCCGCGCTCTCGGGTGGCCCCGCCCCCTTCCGGCGCGCCCCTCCGCGGCCGCGCCCGGCGACGTCATCTGCCCCGCGCCGCCGCCCCGCCCAGCTCCCGGCCTTCGGTCCCGCTGCGCCGCTGTGCTGACCGTCGCCCGCCGTCGCGAAAATGTGAGTGACGCGGCGAGACGCGGGGCGGCCTCGGACTTCTGGGGGCGGTGGCCCGCGGCTGGGACCCTCCCCCGGCTCGGTTCCCCCCCACCCCCACCCCGGCAGCCGCTCGGACGCGGGCCTGCGCGGTGGCTCCCGAGGGCCGGGGTGGGCGGTGGCCCCGCGGGTGCGGGCTGCAGGCGGGCCGAGCCAGCGCCGCGGCGCAGCTCGCAGCCCCGCGGCTGTCGGGCGATCGCGGAAGAGGCGGGGGCGGGGCGGCCGGGGGCTTCCCGGAGCTAGGAAACGCCCCCTCTTTCCCCTGGCCCTACCTGGACCCCACCCCCTTCTCCGCTTCCCTTAACCTCAGCCCGAGGCTCCCGAGAGGAGCGGTGGCCACTGCCCTAGACCTGGAGCGCCCGTTCGCCGCCTGGGGCTGGGCTGGCCTGGGCTCCGGAAGTTGCAAGGGAAAGGACCTCGGCCCTGTGTAGAGCGGACTCAGGAGCAGAGCTGTGGACCTTCCCTCTTTAAGCAGAAGCCGTCTTGCAGCGGCCCTTAAAAACATGGAGTTTTCCATGGTGACATTCAGAGGAAACTGTCAAGAGTCACAAGGACCCTCTGGCCCCTCCAGCCTGTCCATCGCTCACCTACAGAGGAGGAAGGAATGGGTGCTTCCCCCGGTTTCTTTCGAGGAGCTAGGGTCACCACTCTGGAGTGTACCTGCTGAGGCTGCTGTGCCAGGAAATCAGTGGTTAAGGTCTAGATCCGTGGAACCGTTATGGGACGTGGTCTAAAGACAGGCTCCACTGCAACCAGCCGTGTTGCCTTTCTAAACCCCACTTTACACTTCTGTAAAATGAGGTTAATAGTAGTACCCCCTTCAGAGAGTTATAAGGATTAAATGAGAAAACATACTAGTACATGGTCCTTCACTACTATCAGAGAATAAAAATAAAGTGTTAAGGGCAGGCATGGGACCTGCTACATCCCTGGTCTTTGACACATGGTAGGTATGAAAGACCTTGAATCAATGGATGCATCCGTAGCTTGTGTACAAGACACATACTAGGTGCTGTCTTGGATACAGGGAAGAAACCTCTTAGACACAGGAGTCTGTAAGGCAAGACATTACAGATGACCCTTGAACAAGATGGGTTTGAACTGTGCAGGTCCACTTACACGTGGGTTTTTTCTGATAAATACAGGACTGTAAATGTATTTTCTCTGTCTTGTGATTTTCTTAACGTTTTTTCTCTAGCTTACTTCATTGTAATAACATGGTGTGTAATACATATAACATACAAATATGTGTAAACTGTGTATGTTATTGATAAGGCCTCTGGTCAACAGTAGGCTATTAGTAGTTACATTTTTGGAGGACTCAAAAGTTATATGCAGATTTTCAGTTGGGGGGAAGGGAAAGGGGTTAGCACCCCCAAACCCCACCTTGTTCAAGGGCCAAATGTGTGTGTGAAAAATCAAAGCGTGGCCAACCAAGTAATGGAAGCAATAAGGACTTCAGAGCCACAGTGGTCAAGGAGGATCTGCCTGTGGGGAAATAGGCATTCAGTGAGGATTTGAAGAGGAGTACCTTTTAAGAGAGGAAGCACTGCTTCATCTCACCTTTCCCACTCATACCACCCCTCCTCCCTGCATCTTGATGTTCCTGACCCTGTTTCTGTGAATGAATATATTTCTCCTTACTGGAAAAGTGGCATTCTGTAATTACTCGTAACTATGAAAACAATTCTTGCCACAATGAGAGATCAGAAGAGTACTGAGTGCATTTAAGTAGATGTGTGCCTTTAACCAATAAAAAATTGGGAGGTAGAGTTTCTCTCTCTTAGGATCCCTGATCTGAAGATCAGGTGCTTCAGCGATGCAAAGTAGAGCTTACTAAACCTTCACTTTAGACTCTGGTCACTTTTCACATATGGATGAATCTTGGAAATTATAGAGGAATTGGAAGAAACGTCATTAGAACCTTTGTTCATTACTGTAGGAAGGATTTCTTTTTCTGCTTTAGTTCTGAAACTTCTCACAGCGAGGTCTTGGAATAACGTCTTCATACTTACAGAAACGTATTTGGAATCAGAATTTACTCATGCTTGTGCCTTTCCATGTTTCAGGTCTACAAGTGCACCTGCAGGTTCAAGTGCTGCCTCTGGCAGCAACCGAAGACTTCAGCAGACACAAAATCAAGTAGATGAGGTACTGCTCTCAAGTATTGAAAACAGGGAATTTTAAACCAACATGGGAACACTCTGGAAAGAATTCTATTTAGAAAAAGTATCATAAAAGCATGAGTATAAAGGAAATTTTGACTGTTTCATAATAACAAATGAGCTAAACTCTGAGAACTCAGTCTTCAGGTGTCATGCTTGTTTTCCTGTGACCAAATCTTGTGTCTTAACCACAGACACTCCTCCTGAGAACATCTCTCCAAGAACCACTTTATAAGATACAGTTTGCCACAATTAAAAAAAAAAAAAAAAATGGAAAAGAAAAAAAAAAGAACCACTTTACTAAATAGGGTAATAGAGTTTTAAGGATTAGGTCGATAGATTGTTCAAGCCAAGACCAGTCGCTCTGACCAGATTTTTCATCAAAATGCTTCCTACAGTAGCCTGACGTACTGGTTACCAGGCTTGAGGAAGCCTCTAGAACTCCGTTCCAATTGTTGCCCATTCACGTACCAAAGGCAGATGCTGGCAAACTGCTCTAGCCCAACAAATCGAAATTTGTGGAATTCTTGAGTCAGAGGACCCTCACAGCATCTTTTGTTCTGCTCTGTATATGCAGACCCACAGTGGAAGACAGTGAGAAATTCAGACTAGTATTCTATAGCCCAAAGAGCTGTCAGTGTCCAACAAAGACATCTTGGTCTTTCTGCACTTAGCTGCTTTAAAAAGCAGTTAAACTTAGGTTAGATTGCATTATTAAGTCATTTGGTAATATTTTGGTCTAATGGTTTTGTTTATGAACTGAATTCTGAAAATTTTACATTTCCATGGTAAGAAACCCATTCTAATTCCATCCTGGATGAAACTTTTGTTTACTTACAAAATCAAACTGGGTCCTTTTTCTTAACCAAAGGAATTTTAAGGAGAGGTGTTTTGTTTTGTTTTGTTTTGTTTTGTTTTAATTGAGGTGAAATTTACGTAACATACAATTAGCCATTAACCAGTGGTTTTCAGTGTATTTACAATGTTGTGCAGCCATTACCTCTGTCTAATTTCACTACTTTAGCACTCCCCCGAAGAACACCCTGGACATGTGTAATCATCACTCCCCGTTCCCCTTTTCTCCCATTCCTGGTAACCTGTAATCGGCTTTCTGTTTCTATAGATTTGCCTGTTCTGGCTGCATCCTGTAAAGGGGATCATGCACCGTGTGGCCTTTTGTGTTTGGCTTCTTTCACTCAGCATAATGTTTTCACTGTTCATGTTGTTTGTAGCATGTCAGTACCTCCTTCCTTTTTATGGCTGAGTGGTGGTCCATGGTGTGTTTGTGTACATAATTCATTTTTCTTTTCATCTGTGGAGGGGTTTTTGAGTTTCCACCTTTTGACTGTCATGAATAATGCTGCTGCAGACATTCATGGACGAATTTCTGTGTGGACGTATGTTTTTATTTCTCTTGGATATGTATCTAGAAGCAGGAGTGCTGGATTACGTGGTAATTCTGTGTTTCACTTTTTGAGGACCTGCCAAATGGGTCCACAGTGGCCGGGCCAGCCTTCATTCCCTCCCGCAGTGTCCGGGGGCTCCTGCTTTTCCACATCCTCACTAACACTTGTTAGTTTCTGCTTTCTCTGCGTGTAGCTGCCCTCCTTCGTGAATATGAAGTATTTCATCATGGTTTTGGTTTGCATTTCCTTAATGGCCAGTAGTGTCGAATATCTTTTCATGTGCTCGTTGATCATTTGTAAACATTCTTTGTAGAAGTGTCTATTCAAGTCTGTTGCCTGGCTTTTAATTGGGTAGTTTCTGTCCTTGTTGTTGGGGAGTAAGAGTTCCTTATATATATGTATTCTGGATATTAAACTCTTATTAGATAAATGATTTGCAAATAGTTTCTTCTGTTCTATAGATTGTCTTTTCACATCCTTGATAATGTCTTTTGATACACAAAAGGTTTTAATTTTTAAAAAGTTAAATTTATTTTTTCTTTTGTCGTTCTTGATTTGGTGTCAAATCCATGGCCAAATCTGAAGTTTGGAAGATTTGCTCTTATGTTTTCTTCTAAGAGTTTTATAGTTTTTAACTCTTATTCTTAGGTCATTGATCCATTTTGAGTTAATTTTTATATATAGGGTTAGGTGTAAGGGTCCAGTTTCATTCTTTTGCATATGGCTGTCCCGTTGTCCTAGCACCATTTGCTGAAGAGACCATCCTCCTCCTCACTGAATGATCTTGACAGCTTTGTCCAAAAATCAGTTGGCCATAGATGTTGGAGTTGATTTCTGGATCCTCAGTCTGTATGTCTGTCCTTACGCTAGAATCGCACTGCTTTGGTTACTGTAGCTTTGTTGTAAGGTTTTGAAATTGGAAAGTCTGAGTCCTCCAACATTTCCTTTTTCAGTATTGTTTTGGCTCTTCAGGCCCCTTGCAATTTCATAAAAATTTAAGGATTGGCTTTTCTGTTTCTGGGAGGGGATGGTAGGGGGAGAAGGCCAGTGGAATTTTAGTAGAGATTGTGTTGAATCTGTATATCTGTACAGTGCTTTGAGACATCTTGCCATCTTAATAACAGTAGGTGTTCCCATCTATGAACATGGAATGTCTTCCTACTTAATTAGGTCTTTAGTTTCTTTCAGCAATGTCTTGTAGTTTTCAGTGCACAAATCTTTCGCCTCCTTGATTCAATTTATCCCCTAGGTATTTTATTCTTTTGGATGCTACTGTATATGAAATTATTTTTTTAATTTCCTTTTCATTTCTCTTGTATGGAAACATTCTGATTTCTGGGTGTTGGTCTTGTACCCTGAACCTTTACTGAATGTGTTTATTGACTCTAGTAGTGTGTGGATTCTTTAGGATTTTCCATATACGGAATCATCTGCAAATAGAGATCATTTTACTTCTTTCTTTCCAATTTGAATGTCTTTTATTCTTTTCCTTGCCTAATTGCTCTGGCCAGAACTTCCAGTACAGTGTTGAACAGCATTAGTGAAAGTGGTCATCTTTACTTGTTCTTGATCTTAGGGAGAAACTCTCCACATCGAGCATGGATGTTAGTTACGGGTTTTTCCATAAATGCCCTTTATCATGTTAGAGAAGTGCCCTTCTATTTCTAATTTGCTGAGTATTTTCATCATGAAAGAGTGAGCCACTCCCTGCTCCCTCCTTTTTAAAAGAAAGTTGTGGCTCAAAGTCATAAAGTGCTGACCTGAAAGAAAATGAGCCCATTTACCTCACTGAGAGTTTTGCTTGTTCTTCCCTTCCTTTATGTGTAACTTGGTGTGATCGCGTTCATTCAGGTAGTTGACATCATGAGAGTCAATGTGGACAAGGTGTTGGAAAGAGATCAGAAGCTCTCAGAGTTAGATGATCGTGCAGACGCGCTGCAGGCTGGAGCGTCCCAGTTTGAAACAAGTGCTGCCAAGTTGAAGAGAAAATATTGGTGGAAGAATTGCAAGGTAATTTTCTTTTTAACTGGTTTTTACGTTAAGTCACCCTCTGTATTCTCGGAGGGTCAACTAAGGCTATGGGTATTGGAGATGAGTTTGACGGCCCATACGTGGAAGACTGGATGACTCTGAGTCTGAAGCACTGACTGCATGCTCTTTCCTATCCCCTCAGCTAGGAATGCTCCATGACCCGTGGCTGACCTTAAGAAGCATATAGAACAGGAATGTCCAGAGTCAGTCACCAACCTAAGCCCCTTCCAACCCTCCACCCCTACCCTGCAAAGCCCTGAACACATACTGGCAGGAGAAGGCTGGGGTTGGTGGTCCGCTGGCCTGTGGTTCAGCGAGTGGCTCCGGGGTCACAGGATGGGGGGGTGCAGAAAGCAGCCCACAAGCAGCGTACCCCAAAGCAGACCTTATACATCTCACGGCCCCCTTACTGGTATACAAGTGACACTTTCTGATACACAGGACAAGCGTAGTAGCCCTGCCTTGTGTGAAGAACTTGTATACACAAGCAAATGCCTTTCCAGGGACCACAAGTCATTTGACCATTTTCTAAAAAGCAGATAAATAACTTCATGCCGTAATTGAGAACAGTAAATTTAGGCCTTAAAGACTATGAATTATTTCAGATTATAGTGCACCTTAACTTCTTGGTCCGTGACTAGAATATCATACTCTGCAGTGAGCACCCTTATGTCTATGTTTGGAAATGTGAAATGGTCTATGTTTTGTCATAGATGTGGGCGATAGGGATTGTCGTTGTGGTCATCATCATCATCATCATCATTGGTGAGTTCTCCTGCCCTAAATTCATTATTCAAATCTTCTCGGTACGGTCACAGCTGATTTCACATACAAGAAGTCAGAATAAAAGTTCCCTCAGAACTGTTAGTTGACTCCAAAGATTTTCATTTTCTTCAGTAAATGTTTTAAATACTTGAGTGTTACTTCATCAAAATCCAAGGGTTTTTTTAAATATAAACGTTGGCCCTTTGAAGTTAGAGGAAATGTATTCATTTCCACTGACCCATCTGTTTTCAGTCTGAGTACATCTTCATCTGCTATTTCCTTTTATAAGAAAGTATCGTCTATTGATTAAAAGCATGACTACCTGTTCTCCACCATGGCTCCATTCCCATCCAGCTGCGTGGCCTTGGGCAAGCAGTTTAACGTCCCTGATCCTCAGTTTCTTCACTTGTAAAGTGTGGATGATAAAGTACCTTACCTGCCCCTTAATGTTTGCTGTGAGGACACCACTGCTCAACATAGAAAAAGTGCATGCGATGGTACCCGGCGCATAGGAGTAATGATAGCTGCGTAAGTAAGTAAATCCACACAGACAGGCATGCGTGCACGAAGTATGATTACTGACGTTATTACTGCCGCTACCGTATATGATACTGGAACAGGCCGTTGACGTTTGTAGCCCAGGACCTGGGAACCATTTGCAAAAGCAGTTCTTCCCATCCCTTCTCGACAATGTCCTCAAGCCCTCGACAAAGTGTAGAGAAGCCACTAGTAAGAAGTTGGCCAAATTGAATTGCATATTTAGACTGTGATGTTCACTGTTAACTCTGGGTGTGCAGTGGGAGACTGAACTGTTGTTTCCTCTGCTTCTTTGTGTCTCCCCTGCGTGTTAGTGTGGAATGTTTCCCCGTGAAGAACCAGTGCAGCCCCAGCCTGCCGTTCAAGAAAGCTCTTCAAGACATTTGACTTAGAACCTGCTATATTCTCGAGCTCGCCTACTGTTCTGTCTAAACTGATTATTTTCTGTTTGTTACCGTAAAGTTTAATTTCTAGGCAACGTGCCTTTGTAATGTCATAAGCACTCCAAACTTGAAAGTGCAGCCGCCCGGCCCACACCTGGCCCGGTGCCTTCACAGATTGCACGCGGCTGACGGAGAGGATCTCTTCACTTCCCGAGTGTCATCTCCTCGAAGTCATGTTGTCTGATGCATTGGTGTTCATTCCAGTTAAGGGAATTTGTTCCAAGTTAGCTATCCTTGCCGTCTGACATCTTCAGAACCACATTCTAAACCTTTAGGTAATCAGATTTCCAGTTTGTGCCTTCCAGAAAGAACACTACTGCCTAACGCAGATCTGTAACCATAACAGGTTGTGCCTTATTTTGCTATTTTTCTGGTTCCCTAGAAGAGAAGTCTCTACTGTTCATAAGCACTACTGACTCTTGCGCTGTATTTAAAATAAGATGTGGATAGAGTTTTGGCTCTTACATTAGATATGAAGATGTTTACTTTCTTGTTACTGTTTTTGTATCACTTGCTAAAAAATATTATTTTAATCAGACATAATAGCCTCTTTAAAACATTTTTATAGAACTAGGGCTATGACCAAAGTTTCTATTTTGCCAAAAAGTTGAATGCCCAGTACAGAGTCCTTAAGTCTGTTCCTGACAGATAAATTCAAAAAAGTGACAAATGGAACTTAAGGTGCCCTTCAGAATTAGAATTACAATCTTGTCTGTGAACCCTCTACATCCTAACAGGCCTTTCTTGCCTTTGGAGTGCTGTGGTCAGCGCAGCTCCCCCTCTGATTCAGCATTGCTCCCAGGGCTGAGGGAAGGTTTAAGCTAGACTCTGACCATCTCATCCCTGGAGACTGAGTTCTACCCGGCACTTCACAGAATGTCAGCTGTGGACTCCAGTAGGTCCCTAATAATTATGTGAGCAACCATTCTGCAGCCTTCGAGTGAGACCATCTGTGAACTGGTCCTTAACTGGCCCAATCCCCATAGACGATAGTCTTTGGGAGTTTGTTTCCTATTTTTATTCATATTCCACTTCCTAAATCTGTCTTCTAAATTATGCTTTCAATTGGGCATTGGGCAGGGGTGGATGACTCTTCTTGGAGGATAGCTAACCAGAGACCCTTTCTTTCTTCAGCGTCATAGATTGCACAAGATGCTGCTCTGGAAATAGCTTTGTCATCTGAGAGACTTACTGTGTATGTGAGATGTGCATCATCAGGGCGGGTGGCTTAAGGATGGGAATTCAGGTAGGCATGCAAACAGGCAAGGAGGCGCTGAGGGACAAATGCAGGGGTATTACTACTCTGGCCCATGGTTACTGGAGGATTCCAAAATTCCTGTTCACATGCTAGCGTGGGACTTACAAAGCAACACCAGTTGAGGGGCACCAGGACACGAACTCCCTTTAATACCTGTTCCCCTGGCCTCACTGAGATGCTGCGGTGGAAGACACGCCCTGCAGGACGCCCAGCTGTGAGAAGGAAGCAGCGGGGTCAGTGTGGGGCGGGCCGTGGGCCCACCCCTCCGCTCAGGGGCTCTGGCCGGGTCTGACTCTGAAACCTTGGTGCTCCCTCCTTGCCTCGTGCCCAGTCCCATGTAACCCGCTGGCTCCTGCATTAACCCAGGGGCACCTCGCTTGTATCTGTGCATTTAGCTGGGAACTTACCCACTATAATGAACTGAATAAACTGTTTATAAACGGAATTCCGGTATCTGTGTTGCTTGTGGAAGAACAGCTGTGCATGGTCCAAGTCTTAAAAATGGCATTCGTTGCTGCTGCCCTCACCTTTCACTTAGAAACCCCAGACTCCACTTTCTCTTCTTCTCCCCAGTTCCCTCCCCGAGGACTCATTTCTTAGTCCCCAGCATTTCCCTGTACTCTAGTAAACCCAAGCAAACCCTTCCCCTCGTGAAAAGTATAGATGAATGGGGGCTGGCTTTCTCACGATTACCAGAATGCTCAGGATCTGGCTTTTGAGTTTCTTAAATATATGTTCTTTAAAGAATGACGTGCAGAGCTGGCCCTGTGTGTGGTAGAATAGCAAGCCGCCTACGTGGCCCACAGGGAAGGTAACGTGGATGGGCGAGAGACTTCTCCAAACATGGCTCTTGTTTTGATTCAGCACATCCGTCCCCTTGAATACACTTCCCTTCTTAATCTGCCATGGCTAGGGAACAATATAACAGGGGTGGAAGTAGCCTTTGCTTACAGTTGCGATAAAATGCCATTTCCTATAGAAATCTGGGAGAGAAGAGGTTGACTTCTTCCATCGCCTTGACCTTGGAGAGGTGGGCACCGCTTTTCTTGTCTGGCATGCTAATGTGTCCTGGCAAAGCACTTACAGTAGAACTGTGCTGTTCGTTCAGGACCTTTATATAATGAGATCTACATAAATTTTGGTGCCATTTTCAAGATTTTGAAGGAAAATCTACCATAAATGCGCTCTTTTCTGCCTCTCCTGTAAATGTCAGGATTCCTCAGCCAACTGGGTCCTCAGCCAACTTCTCTTTCCATTCTACCCACTCTCCCTGGTCAGTCTTACCTATTCCCATATCTCTAATCGTTAATGTACTGATGATTCCTGGCCTAGTGGATACAGGCCTCTCAAACTCAGCGTGGACCAAACAGAAGTAAGCATTCCCCGGCCGCACGCTCCTCTTCCTACCGTTAATAGTGTCTGTTCCAGAGAATGGCACCACCATCCATCCAGTGTCCACGCCAAACAAGTCCACTGGACTTGCTGATATTTTTAGTCACCATACAGATCACTCCGAATGTGCTGGAGTGCTACATAATAAACATTCTCCAAATCTCAACGGCTTAAAGTTATTTCCTCACTCGTGACTCATGTCCAGTGCCAGGCCCCAGGAAGGTTCACGTCAGTCCTCAGGGAGGGGCTTCCTGTAAACATGTGTTCAGGTTATCAGTGTGGCAGGAAGGGAGCATCAGGAATTGGGCACTGGCGCTCAAGGCTTCCGTCTGGAAGTTGGGTTAGGAGCTCTCATGTTTTACTGGCCAAAACAAGTCACGTGACCCCGCCTAACCTCAGAGGTGGCAGGGGACACATGTCACCGAAAGGAGAAATGTGATGTTTGTGAACACTTGCATTCCTGATGACAACTTTAGTCAAAGAATGGGGCGAATTCCCCTTGACTCAGAAGTATTTTCGAATGAGGTGTGCATCCTACATGATGATTCTATATTTGTATCACTAATAGAATATGTTTTTTGAAGTATGATTTTTTTTTTTTATTATTCGTTTTGAGTGAGGATTGTTTGTTTAAAATTGACTGAACTGCTTAGTGCATTTAAAAATAGCATCCTTGGCGACGCCTGGCTGGCTCAGTCAGTGGAGTGTGAGACTCTTGATCTCAGGGTGGTGAGTTTGAGCCCTGCGTTGGGTATAGAGATTACTTAAAAAGAAAATCTTTAAAAAAAAAAAAAATAGCATCCTTATTTACAACTAAGCTGCTTTTCATACTAGCAGAAGATTCAGTTTGTAAAACCACAATTTACTAAATAAACCAATTATGGCATAATTATTAGAAAATAATGGATATTCTTTTCTCATCCTTTAAATAGCAAGCTAAGTGCATTTCAAAATCTTCTACTGGTCTTTATACCGTCAAGACGACGGGCAATCCCGCTAACACAAGGGCTTGCCTTTAGCCCAGGCTCTGGATCCTGAGCCTAACAGAATCCTTCCCTCCAGCCATTCCCTGTTGTCTGCAACTCTCCCCCTGCTTCATCCCCTTCTCCCTCTCTGTTGGATCACCCCATCAGACCCTAATCGTGGCCCCCACATCCCTCCCTTGGGCAAACAAACACTTGTTCATAGCCCCACACAGCAAAACCCCTCCCCATGGCTCCCCGTGGTCACTGCCTCACAATGCACTTTTCCTCCAGCCAACACTATTGAGACATCTTTAACCAGGGTCGCCATCTTGGTGAAGCACCACAGAAATTTCTCTGCCCTTGTCTTACTCTCTGCATCACCAGCATTTGATACAGTTAATAGCTCTCCCCTTGAAATATTTTATCTAGCTTCCATGACCCAACATTCTTCTGCTTTTCTTTCAACCCCATCTATGGCTCCTTATTCTTCACCAGGGTCTCTGCTTGGCCTCTGAATCTCCATGCCTCTCTCCTCCCTCAGTCTTGGCCTTTGGCCCTTTTCTATTTGCATTCTCATGTTGACACCATTTCACCCATGACTGTAATCACCATAGGGACTCTGGCCTCTCCCAAATGTCAGCCATATCTCCATCCCTGGCCTCTCCCCTGCGTCCCAGGCTGGGAGATCCAATCACCCACCTGCATGTGTAATGCACTGCTCAAACATATCGTGTGGGAAACAAGTCTCCATTCTCCCCTCATCAAAACTTACCATCCCCACCTGTCCATCTAAGTTGATGACCCATGACACACAGCACTGCTTACACTAAAGACCCAGGAGTCGTCCTTGATCACTCTCTCTTCTTACAACATACATTCAACTCATCGGCAAGGTTCTGTGCCCCAGATGCATCCCACGTCCAGTCTCCTTTCACCATACTTCCTGGCACCACCCTAGTCCAACCGGTTCTCAGGCCTCTTCTTGTAACTAACAGCTTCCTATTAACTACTCCCTGTGTAGAAGTCTGGCTGATTCAGATCACTAGCTTGCTTAGAATCCTCTTTCCACTTTCCATTTTTTAGAAAAAAATCCAAATTGCATTCCCTAATTATAATCTGGCCCTTCCTAACTTCCTGATCTTCCCTAACACCATTCCTCCTCCCTCTGTGAATTCTCCAGGCAAAGTAGATGTTCCTTCTGTTCCTTAACAACACACCTGCTCCGTCAGGGCCTCTGCAGGTGACTTCTGCCCCCTCCATTGGGTCCACCCCCCACACAGACGCACACACTCAGGTTTCAATTCGCCTTCTCAGAGAGGCTTCCCCCATCACCAGGTTGACGTGTCTGTTGCCTCCTTCACCCTCCATCCCCGTCCCAGCTACACTTCATCCTCGTTTCACGTTCCACACATCACTCTCCACTTTCGGACCTCTACGCGCTGGCTTGTGTTTTCTGTCTTCATAAAAGGCAGACTCCCTGAATGGCAGGGACTTTTGCCACTGCTCCTTCTCAGGGGCCACAATCATCCCGGCCTAGATCATCCACTCAGTAAGTATTTGTTGAATGAACGCAGTTCGACAAAACATAACTTGAGAGGGAGATCTGCCATCATTTGGGAAAAGGAGATGTTTTATCCAATACATGATAAGAACAATTGACACACTTCACTGCCCCCCCCCCACCCCTTTCTATACAACTCCTTTCATCCATCCAATAAATACTGAAGGTTTTTCATGTACCAGGCACTGGAGAGAGGAGGAGCTCTGCACTTCGGATGAGTCGACACACAATCTAAAAAACCTTCAGACTTGGTATTTTTAAAAAGGCCTTGGCTACACCTTCCTTTTCTGAAACCGTGTCGCTTACATACACTTGTCTTCCCCCAGTTGCCAAATCAACCTGTAACTCAGGAAGACCGGGGAAATGTTTAGAGTCCGTCGTCAAAATTCCGCTTCTGAAACCCGGCTTTGATCTTCCCGGGGCTGCTCTGCTGCCGGGGCCTCCGAGCCTCAGGAGCTGGCGGGCGCGAGAGCAGGGAGGTTGAGCAAGACGCAAAAACGGAACCCGAGAAGGCGCCGACGAGGCGCTCGGTCGTCCAGTGCTTCTTCCCGCGGCCCGGGGCTGTCCCCCACCCCTGGGCCGCCGGCCCCGCCCACCTGCGCGCCCCGCCCGTGGAGGCCGGCCCGCCCCGCCCCGCCCGTGGAGGCCGGCCCGCCCCGCCCCGGCCCGCCCCGCCCCGCCCGTGGAGGCCGGCCCGCCCCCTCGTGATTGGCGGCTCGAGCGCCCTATCCCTGCCGCGCTGGCTCCAGCCGCCCCGCGGCCCCTTCCCCCCACCCACCCTCCCTCCGGCGCCGAGAAGGGGGCGGAGCACTCGACTCGCGCGGCCTTAACTCCAGCCCCCTCCGAGCCCCTCCGCCCCCCGCCTACGCGCCGGCCTGCCGGGATTGGCCGAGCGCCGCCCTCCGCCCGAGCCCCGGCGTTATGTAAGGTGCTCCGGTGTCTTCTCCCCGCCCACTCGCCTTCGGTTATGTAACCCGGGCGCCCCGACGCGGGCCCCGCCCCCTGGCCAATGGGGGCGCGCAGAGCCGGACGCGGCGGCCAATCGCGAGGCCTGGGGGCGGGGCCGCATCACGTGGCGCGCGGGGGGCGCGGCGCCGGCGGCCGCCCGGCACGCGGCGGGCCTCGGGACTGCGTGCGGCTCGGTCCGGCCCGGCGGGGCGAGCGGCGGCGGCGGCGGCGGCTGGTGAGTGCTCTGCCGGGGCGGGAAGTCTCCCCGAGTCCGCCCTTCGTTCTGGACCCGGCGGCCCGGCGGCGCCGGGCCGGGAACCTGGGGCTCCTGAACTTGGCGCTGGAGGTCCCCCCTGCCCGGGTCCGGTTTCTGGGCGCGCGCCGCCCGCAGGTGAATAGCTGCGGGTGGGCAGGCCGGCGAATGGGAAAGTCTGGCCGGGGGTCTGTCACAGCCCAGCTAACGCAGCACATCGCCGGTGTCACTGGACACCTGTCCTCTCTGTACCCCCTCCCCCGGCGCCCCCAGGCTGCTCCCGCGAGCGGAGCCATCGAGACTGCATGGAGATCCTGCAGAGGAAACTTCGTCTAGGTGACCAGGGATCAGGATCCACCGGCTCCTGATGACCGATCATTTTCCCTAAAGCAATGGCATGGACCAAAATGAGAAATTCTGTTGCTGATTGCAAAGTGAAAAGGAGGCAGGCAACAGACTGAGGGCTGCCGAGCAAAAGATGGACCCCTGTGAAGACCTGGAAACGTCCAGCGGTAAATCTCTGGACTCCAGGGGGACCGAACCTCGGGAGTTTGAAGGACCACAGGCCTGCGGCTCTGAGGCCCTGGGGAGAGGAAACGAGGAGATGTGGAGCCCACACGTGGAGAACAGCAACAGGTGACAGGACCTGATTTGTTTGTTGTTCTTCGAAGGCTAGTACAGGGAAAGGGGGGCTTAAATCGTTTTATTCTCTTATTTGTAAGCCTAAGAAAAAGTTTAGGGGGATACTCAGACAACTTGGAATGAAAAGCTATGGGAAACTGAAGAATTACCAAGAAGTACCGAAAGGACGGAGAGAGTGGTTAAGGGTTTAGCTGAGCAGGGGGCTGCAGTGGGAATGAGAAAGAATGGAAGATGTTTGATGTTTACCAGTTTCTTTGGCCAGGATCCCCCCAAAGAGGAAAATAAACCTGTGAGCTAAATGAGTTGATCCATGGGAAACACTTAGAAAGTTGCTTGGCACGTCATATGCTGTTCAGTAAACGTTGGCTGTTCTTATAATTGAACCTGTGAATTGATGGGGGTTTTGTTGTTGTTTTCTTACAGTGAACAGCAAGATCGAAACAGAGTTTCTGAAGAACTTATAATGGTTGTGCAAGAAATGAAAAAATACTTGCCATCGGGGAGACACAGTAAGGCGAGCACCGTCGAGGCCCTCAACTATGCACTTCGCTGCGTGCACAGCGTACAAGGTAAATGAGCTAGAGAAAAAGTACAGTCGTGCGAGTACGTCATTTTGCTCATAAACATCGGCCAAGCCGCAAGAGTTATCAGTGTGGTTCTGGTCCCTGAAATGTTTTGACCTTTTTATGGTGCTTGATGTGAGATGAGCAGATCCACATGGATTCTATTCGTGTCTTGGTTTTGCAAATTAGGAACATCAGGAAAACCTTGTTTGTGTCATAGTTTAGGAACTGTTGTTTAGTGACTGCCATATTTTGATGATTTGCTGTAGGAAGTAGAGTTTAGCACATTTTAAAGACTGACTTTTTATTTTTTTTTTAAGATTTTTTTTTTAAATTTATTTGACAGAGAGAGACACGGCAAGAGAGGGAACACAAGCAGGGGGAGTGGGAGAGGGAGAAGCAGGCTTCCCGTGAAGCAGGGAGCCCGATATGGGGCTCGATCCCAGGACCCTGGGATCATGACCTGAGCCAAAGGCAGATGCTTAACAACTAAGCCACCCAGGCGCCCCAGAGACTGACTTTTTAAAAGATCATTGTCTTCCAAGGGTATTGGGGAAAAAATACATTTGGCTAAATACAGCTCACCTTTCTCTGTCATCCGCATACTGTTACAGTGCATTCATGATATATCAGGAATTTGCCAAATTAAAAATGAACAGTTGCAAACACCTTTTCCTTTTTATCTCTGACCTTTCTTTTCCGGGGATTTAATAAAGTACACATTTTCTTCAGCACAAACTTCTGTGAAGTCGCATACGACACACAGCGCCTGAATACAAAAGTAATGTTTCTGCCATAAACACATCACATGCATGTATTTGGAATTTTAGGTTTTCGTGCCTTGTATGGATCTTGCTCCTCGTGACACAGAACATCAGAAAATCCTAAAATCCAAAGGCTTACGTCTGTACAATTGTCTGTGTTTTAGGTGAAAGAAAATGATCTGGTTTTAAGGCAGACACGCCGAGGTGTTCTCATCCTAAAAAATAAGCCAGCTTCAAGGGCAGTAAAAATGATTTCCTTAAGCTCTCGTGGTCACTGGACTACCTGTTTATTTTCCTGTGTTTCTTAGCAAACAGTGGGTTTTTCCAGACTCTCAGTCAGAGTGGAGCGCCTCAAGCAGCTGCGACCGCATACAATCTTGAGGAGCTGGCCACGGCTGCCTCGGGGTACACTTCCAAAAACACAGTAAGAATCCACACATTTTGCCATATCAACCTGGGTGACTTTTCCTAACAACCTTGTCTAGACGTAGATGTTGAAACCTAACACGCTGGAGTTTCATTAACCGTGATGCGAGGCAAACAGTGGAGGCGTGCTGCTGAGGAGGCATCGTGTAGTTTCTCCTGCCCTTGCGGGAGCACAGATGTAAACCCAGGTGGCGGCCCTGGGGTGGTGGTCTGCTGGGCTCCCCTCCCGAGCCGCCCCTGCCTCCTGAGCATCCCTGGGTTCTCTCGAAGTCAGAGAGAAAAACAAATAACAAACTGCAGAGTAACCGCCCTCATTTTATTTTGATCTCAGAATCGTTAATTTGTATTTATATCATTCTTAGTTCCAATACCTACTCCTTCAAGTTGTAACAACTGGATTTTATAGAACCAGGTGAGTTGAGATGCTGTCATTTTTCTGTCAAATTTGGGAAGAGACATGTAGTGGATCTTTTTTGAATCTCTTCATGTTGGCAGAATCATTCAGCCTTATGCCTTACTGATGTGATGGAGATTACTTAGTTTTATGTTTAGACCCCATACATAAAGATCTGGTAATACCGGAACAGGAGCTCTCCCTAAGATCACAGGAGTATTTGTTTTACTGACTGGGGTGTTTATGGGACTCTGGTGGGTGTGGCGGACATGGAAGAAACAAGGAAAGGTTTAAGAAAACATTTTCTCTTTAAGATCTTCAGGTAAAA
Source organism: Mirounga leonina (assembly GCF_011800145.1). Classification (NCBI taxonomy): domain Eukaryota; kingdom Metazoa; phylum Chordata; class Mammalia; order Carnivora; family Phocidae; genus Mirounga; species Mirounga leonina. The sequence continues at coordinate 88,718,272 of NW_023270447.1, read as the reverse complement.
CTAGAGAGGGGAGGACATGCCAATGTTAGCAGACACAAACAGTAGCCGATTGTAAACATTATTGATGTTTGACGGAACATACGAGAAATGATTCTTATGTAGCGAGGTTTGTCAAAGACCGTGTCTTGAAAGAAGAGACTCTTGAGCTTGGTCTTGAAGCCTAGAGTTCGCATTGGTCAAGAGAAGACAGTCCCCTCAGTTTGCAAACGAGAAGGAATCAGAAATGGATGCGCCGTGTGCACGTTTAGTCGATGTAGGATGAGCTGGTATATTGTTTGGTATAGAAATCAGACCTTCAGAGGGGAAGAATGAAGCGGGGGATCGGAAGGGTAGACGAACCATGAGAGACGATGGACTCTGAAAAACAAACCGAGGGTTCTAGAGGGGAGGGGGGTGGAGGGATGGGTTAGCCTGGTGATGGATATTGAGGAGGGCACGTTCTGCATGGAGCCCTGGATGTTATGCACAAACAATGAGTCATGGAACACTACATCTAAAACTAATGATGTAAGGTATGGGGATTAACATAAGAATAAAAAAAAAAAGAAATCAGACCTTCAGAAGATAAAATGCAGGTTTTATGACAATCATTAAGGTACATGTTGGAGACTCATGCTGCCTTTGCAGGATGTGTGCGTGTGTTGATCACATTAGGAGTCTAGAAGAAATTTACCTTTCAGGGAATATTGTTCGCAAGTGTCTCAATATTTGCATTTATTTTAAATGTTTTTCATAGGATACCTTTGTGGCAGTGTTTTCATTTCTGTCTGGAAGGTTAGTGCACATTTCTGAACAGGCTACTTCAATCCTGAACTGTAAGAAAGACTTCCTGGAGTCTTCGCACTTTGTGGAACTGCTTGCTCCCCAAGATGTGAGGGTTTTCTGTGCACACACTGCCCACGCTCAGCTTCCTCTCTGGAGCAGCTGGACCCAAAGAGGTAACGGGACCCATGCTCAGATGTTTACCTTGCCTCATAAAGATCAGGTTCATTCCTTCAGAAAGAGTACCAAAATTAACGCATTGTTTTGAACCTGCAAACTATATGGTTTTTCTTATTTCTTTATTTAAAAAATCAGAATGTGGGGCGCCTGGCTGGCTCATTTGGCTGAACGTGCAACTCTTGACCTTGGGGTCGTGAGTTCAAGCCCCACATTGGGTGTAGAGATTACTAAAAATAAATAAAACTTTAAAAAAAAAACAAAGATAAGGAAATAAGTAAATGAGAAGTCAGACGGTGTTGGAAACAGCATTTTAAATGCTTCTAATGACAAAGTTCCAATTAATAGGCTTTCATTTAGTCAAGTTAATTTTATAGGTTCTATATCATAAATATGTTTTCTTTTAAACATGGTTTGACTGCCTGTGTGCCATATAGCAGGTTAATTGTTATAAAGATTCTGTTTTCTCTAAGTTAATAAAATTAAACATTTTCCCTCTTACATTGACTTCATTATTTCTTTGCTTGGCTTTGGAGATAAACTTCTCATGGTTAGCTCCCCTTCGAGTTTCGCTTCTACCTAAAAGTTCATGAATCTCACTACTTTTTCTTCTGAAATCCTTATTTCCCTGAACTGGGGATGCCCAGTCCTAGTTTCCTTTGTGACTTTCAGACCTATATTATTTTTTAAATAATTCATTATTTCTTTTCAAAGTCATCCTTTATTACTTCCTTCATATTCTTCGTGAAGCGTGTCTTAAAGAGCTTAGTGTAGATCAACGTTTTTCTTTTGAGTCTAAGCCCTCTTCTCTAATTTTTTTGAAATTTATATTTGATTTATTATGGTAAAAAAAAAAACCATTAGGAAAATGTACCATCTTAACCATTTTTAAATGTACAATTTAGTAGTGTTAGGTACATTGGCATGGATATGAAACACACCTCCAGAACCTTCTCATCTTGCAAATCTAGGGCCCTGTGCCCATTCTGACTTTCTAACACAGGACATGGTCCAATGGAAACAGTCTCGCACGCTGCTTTTATCCATGGCAGACCTTTGCCCCGTCTTCTGGGCACAGGTTGTGGACACTTCAAAATGCACACCTGTCTTCCTTGCTTGTTTCCAGCTCTCTCCTGTTCCCCTCACTCAAAAACATTGATTTCATTTCTCTTCCTCTTTCTCGAACACATATTTTCAATCTTCAACTGTCCATGTTTGTTTCTCTGCTTTTATCGATCCTTCATCCACTCCATAGACATTTATTCGGCAAGCACTGTGGACCGGGAGCTGTTCAGGGTGCTGAGATGCATCCATGAGCAGGGCAGGTGCACCATGGCGCTGTCAGCCTGTCGTCGCGCCTCCCCAGCCACCTTCCCTCCAAGGTCGCCTCTGTGGTCTCTCTGCTCTTTTCAGCCGTGTTATCCCTCCAAATGAGTTATTGCCGTGATATTTCTCCTCCATGTAAAAACATAATATACCCTGAAATTGCTGTCTTTGGGACCTAAATATTGACTTCCTCCTTAAAGAGATGGTGCTCCTCTTGGCTACTGCTCACTCTGGGCTTTGCCTCGCACACCTCAGCGATTCCAGCTCTTCTTGAGCCATTTCTGGGCTGGGCCCATGCTGCCTCCTTCTGCCCTTCCTTTGAGCTCATAGAACATGAAGGGGACATAGGAAGCTCTAAACTCAGCAGTTGTCAGCCTTCCGCCTGGCGTCAGAGCACGTTTCCACTTTGGTTCGTTGTGCAGACCTCCCAGAAGGATCTGACCACTGTTTCTTTAGAGTGCACTTCCAAAAACAAGGATTCACCCACTACAGCTGAGGCGTGGAACTGATAAGGGGCTCGCGTCTACCGTTTCAGATCCCACGGTCCGGCTTTCCGTCCTGCACGACTAGGCGCTAGAGAGCGCAGTTGAATTCAGGTGCCTAGTGTCCTCACGCAGAGTGCACGCAAGCCGCCCTTCGGGTAGAGTTGCGGTATTTCCTATGTGCAAAGAATTTTAAACAAGGAAATGTGACGATCTGAGTTTTCAATTGCGTTTTGTCCCTTCATGAGCCAAGGGGGCCATTTAGCCTCTCACTGTAAAATCATCGTCTTGTCCTACCAGCCTGCTAACACAGGGCTGCTGCGAGAAGCAAGCACACCGATGGTTGGGAAAGCACTCTAGATGTCTGGAACGTTCTGCAACATTAGAGGTCCTCTTCGTTGCTTCCGTTCTATGGAACGGATATTGTTTGCCAGGGACTTTTCTTCATGTTTCAGTGGATTGACTCGTTTAATCTTCACAAAAACCTTATGCGGTATAGATACCATCACTGTCCCCAGTTGACAGATGAGGTAGTTGTGTTAGTTTGGGTCTGCTGAGCAGCAAATGCCAAAATGGGGTCAGCTGTGTAGACGACTTGCTGTAGGGAGTGGGGGAGGGGGGAAGCGGTGCCCTCAGCCCACAGCACGCGACTGACACCCATGGAGGGAGCGGGGACAAGGGGGACTGGGGAGGAGATGGCTTGGCCTGCCGCACAGCTCAAAAGACAGCTTGGCCAGGCAAGTCAAAGGGAAGTCCGAGCCACGGTCGCGCACGGGAGGAGCCCTGCGTCTCCATGGAATGGTCCTGTCCCAGTACCGCTCCGTGCTCGGGCACTGGACGGGAACAGCCACCCGACACGGGGCCCTGGGGCAGCAGCTGTGGCCTGTGGTCAGTTACGTCCCCTGAAGCTGGGAGCCACGCCCCTTCTCGGCCGCTGCGATCACTGAGGCACAGAGCTAAGGGACTCACCCAAGGTCATGCTGCCGGTAGGCGTGGAGCCTGGCGGTGTGAGTCCAGGGTCCTTGCCCGGAACCGCTGCCCCTCCTGACCGCGTCCATCCCTGCAGCCGGAACCGTCAATCAGGACGTCTGCAGTCACACAAGGGTGGGCGTTTGAAAGCCACAGCAAGGAATCAGTCCTGTTCATAAAAATCATCCCAAAAAATTAAGAATATTTTTGAAACATGCTTACCTTGCTGTCAGTCCTCTGCAAACTTATCTGAGCCTTTCCTGGGGGGGTTTTGATATCAGGGCCGTCAGGTATCTTAGAGCAATGGATTCGGTGAGCTGACCTTGTCAGCTTGGTTCTTTGTCACAGGTGAGCTGTAAGAACAGTCTTCTGGTTTCGGAATTCCAGGACTGTGACTTCCGTAGTGTTCTGAATTCTGACAGTTGGGTCATTGGTGCCTTTGAAACTGGAGTTTTTGCGTTTGTTTTGTTTTGTTTAATCATGTACGTTTTCCCTGATCGTTCAAAAGCCCATTTTCTGACTCTTCCCGTGATCCTCTCCTCTAAGAAGTGCAAAGACCTGGACCATGTGCCCTGTCTTGGTTCTTCAGAGCTCTCATTGTTTATGCTCCTTCAGTGTATGTTTGTAAAACATCTCCTTGGTTTTAAGCATTTCCTTGGTTCCTAAAACTGAGGATTTTTCACCCCAGTGAGCAAATGCCCAAAAGATCAATTCAAGGAGCTCTAAGCAGAGGAGAGCTAAATAGTCAACAAACACTTGGGAAAAAAAGGTTCGGCCCCTTGATCAAGGCAAACTTAAACATTTCTGAATTACCACTTCACAAATCAATAAAATTAATGCCGAAATCAATAAAACTGGTGCAACCATTGGCATGAGGGTTGTGAGAACATGTCGTTAGAGACCCTGTTGGTTGGTACGATCTTCTGTAGATCAGTGTGGCACTCCACGGTGAGAGTCCTAAGACAATCATGTCATTTCCGGGGCCCAACTTTGGGGACTTCGTCCAGGGAAAGAAAAAAGTGAAAGACATTTGTAAATCTATATGCTGTATATGCTATAAGTTGTCCAAATCGGTTTCTGAGGCATGTCCAGACTGTCACAGTGAAATAGAATATGCCCACCAAAGTAACTGTGTCCCCCGATTATTGCCTTGACCTTGGAAGGAGGAGCTCGGGTAGTTTCAGCAGTTCAATGAGGGAAAGCCCTCAGTCCCACATATCCTCACTGTCTCCCTGAAGGTCACTGCTAGAGTACCAAAGCCCCCTGGAAAATACTGGATGCAACTTGATCTCAAAGTGAGGGCAGGAGCCCTGTTTGAATCAAGAATATCTCCTTCTTTGAAAGAATAGTTTCTTGTTTGTTTGGGGATAGTTGGAGTTTGTCTTGCTGAGGGGAGCTGCTCTGGCCTATTGCCCTGGGAGGGGGTGATTAACACTTTTGTCTCTGTTTCCCGCAGCATCTCAGTACGAATTTGCTCCAGTGAAATCCTTTTTCTGCAGGATCCGGTAAGTCTAGGGGCTTGTGGGGGCCAGGATTGGTGGGTTACGCTCTGATTTTATTTGGCCCTTTTTAGATTCTTTTGTATTCAGCTAGCACTGGGTTCTTGCCACAAGAAGTTTTTATTTTGATTGAGGAGAAGAGCAGACACTCAAAAAATGACTAGATAATAATGCAGTCAGGAAAAAGAACAGAGAGATCATTCTTAGCCTGGGGGTGCTCGCTCTCTCTCATGCTCTCTCTCGTGCTCTCTGTCTAAGAACCGCTGGATGATGTTAATTACACTTTCAAATGCCCATTGTTTGGGGATCTTTTGTTTTTTGTTTGCTTTTTGACTTTTGGTCTCATTTAAAATTAATTTTTGAAATTTTACTTTATTTTTTTAATTTTTTTTTTTTTAAGCGAGCTCTGTGCCTAATGTACGGCTTGAACTCGTGACCTGGAGATCAAGAGTCACACGCTCTACCGACTGAGCCAGCCAGGCGCCGCTAACTTCTTAAATTTTGAATAACTCTAAAGAGAGTAAGATAGATATGTCTAAGAGAAGGATTTAAAAGGTCCAGACATAGTGAACTGGAAGAAAACAGACCAAAATTTTAATCGTAGTTGATTTCTGATAGTATTTATTAGTGATTTTTTTTTCCTGTCCTGAATTTACAGTGATGTGTTCATGTTACTTTTGCAATTAGAAGAAAACGTGGTTCAGTGACGTCACGATTGCCAGCATGAGTGTTGAAGTTAGTAAAGGCTCCAGATGTGGAAAACTCAAGAGAAGGCTCCTTTCCTTGTAATGGATCAGTCAGCCCTCCATGGGGTTGGGGGCCTTGAGCTAAGAGCATTCCAGTGCTTGGGGAGGGCTACCTCGGGGAAAGGGGTGCAGGAGGGAGGGCTGTGTTCATTTGTTCCTTCACAGATGAGTTGTTATGAAGCTCTTAGAACAGTGCTTGCCACAGACGAAGTACTGTTTGTGTTTGTTTTGCTAATAAATATATTTGTGTGCCTTCTCTGAGCCAGGCAAGGTTACAGATACAAAGTTCTTGCCCTCGTGGACCTTCCATTTTGTATGTGGGGGGAGACCAATAACAGACAGGTACCTACGTATGTGTCCTCTGGCGGTAAGTTCTGTGTGGAACAGTGAAGGGGAGTGAGAGAATTCTGGGCAGGGGAGAGATTGCTAGCGTGTTCAGGGTGGTTAAGGAATGTTCTCTAATAAGAAGGCTGATTGGAGCCAGAGCCTGAAGGAGGTGAGGGAGCGAGCCATACCTCTATCTGAGGGAAGAGTGTTCGAGACCAGTGCAAAGGCCCTGGGGCAGAGCATGCGTGGCCTGTGGGGGGAGTAACAAGGAAGCTAATGTGGCTGGAGCAGAGGATGGAAGGAGATGAAGAAACAGGGACCAGACCGTCGGGAGCTTTGATTTCTGAAGGAAATGTTTTCGTTCAGGTTAAGCATTTATTTGAAAACTTTACTAGCGGAATTTGCAAAATAACATGGAAGTCGAGGCAATAGTACAGTGAACTGGTATGTACTCACCATTCAGCTTCAGTAACGTTAACCCGTGGCCAGTCTTCTGTCATCTCTGCCACCGCCTGCACCTCAGCCCACCCTCCCCGTGGTCCTGAAGCAGATCTCAGGCTGTGTATCATTTCCTCCATCAGCATTTCAGAGTGTGAGCTAAAACATAGGGCTCTCGTTCATCTCCATGATGCTCAAGTGGTCCCGTCTGCAGCCAGCAGGAAGCCCTTCAGGTTAGCTCCAGTGCCGTGTGAGGGCACCCCTGTGGTCGCTGACAGCTGCCTTTGCTTCAGGCACAGTGGCCCAGGCCCCGCCTAGACGTTTCCTACCTCAGACGTGGAGTCCGTCATTTCTCCGACCATCCCTCATTCCTTGTGGTGGGAAATGGCATTACCGTATGGAGACCAAGCAGGCTCCTCCTGGCTTCTGGGAATCCTCAGTGGACAGAGATAGGACAGTTTCATCTTTCAGAAGGACGAGAACTGGCATGAAAGGACCGCGCTAGGCGCTGGGCTAGAGAAGGTGCAGGGGTGACAGGCAGCGGGAAGGGCTGTCACCCCGGGCGGCGGTGGCAGGAAGATGTGGAAATATTCTGGATGTTTTGGAGTATTCTGGATATTTGTGTACGGGAGAGTTATCGGAGTTCATTAATGGACTAGTTTTGGGTGTGAAATAAAGGATTCGGTGAAGGTGACACGAGGGTCCCTGACTCCAGTGGCCCTTTACTGGGGGCAAAGGAAACCAGGAGAGCCGCCTCCTGGAGCGAGGAGGGGAAGAGTCTGGCGCCTGGTTTTAGACAAGTTGATTCGCCCTATCTGTTGGAAATCTAACTTGCAGGGTTGACTCGGCATTGGTACGTGGGTCTGGAGTTCAGGGAGGAGGTAGAGACAGGTGCTAGAGACAGGTACTCGGGTCGTCAGCATGGACAGGACATGGAGAAGCCGGGGACGGGATGAGCCTGGGAGACGCGTGCACAGAAACAGGAGGGAGTGGGAGACACAGCACAGCTTGTGGGTCAGGCCGCTGTCTTTTCTCAGTGGCAGAAGTGGGGTCACGGTTGAGAGTGGAGGCGCCAGAGTCTGCAGAGAGGCAAGGAAGCGAGGTGGGGGTGGGAGTGCCAGGGCACGTGGACATGGACGTGGAGCTTCTAGGCAGCTAAAGACCACCTGACATCACTTCGAACAATGGTGGGAGAGGCGAGGTGTGACTCGTAGAAATGGGGGAGTATGGATTCGGTTGTGCGCACGTTGACACTCAGGGGACCATGGTATATCCAAGGAGAAATGTCCCCCAGGCAGCTGGAGCTCTAAAACAGGGTGAAAGCCTGGGAGTTGAGCCGCCCCTGCCCAGGGAGGTGCCCCACAGCCAGGGCTGGGGCTCGCCGAGCAGGTTCTAGCCCTGCTCTCCTGCTCAGGCAGGCATGTAAGGAGCGCTTCCCCACGCACAGGGCCCTCTGCCCATCCAGGTAGTAGCTGACGCTATGAGACTAAGTCAGTCCCCTGAGAGAGTGTAGGTAGGGATGGTGGAGAGCTGGCTTCGGGGGGGCATGATCACAGGGAACCCTGATTTCTGTCACGTGGTACTTGGTTTAGACGCGTGAGGTAAGACAGGTAGGGAAGTCACGTCGGGAAGTTACGGTTTGGGTGAAAAGAAAAGTCATGGGATGGCTAGTTCCGTTTTTAACACACTAAACTGGTTCTCCATAAAACCTCTTTTTCATTGAATAATGAATGAGTGTAATTATCCTTGGGTATCAAAAATGTAAACTAACATTTCTTTTTAAAATAAACACATTTAAACTTTTTAGATTTGGATAGGTCTCTCGGAAATCACCAAGAAGGCGTCTCTCCTGGCCTTGTTTCACATTGGGCTCCCTGAATGCATCAGGACTGGTTACTCATCCTTTCTGTGCTTTTCAGGGGAGGCCAAGACACAGAGCAAGAAAAGCATTACTACCCATTCCGGATTATCCCGTATTTGATGCATGTACATAGCTCTACCCAGCCAGAATCTGAGCCCTGCTGTCTCACCCTGGTGGAGAAGATTCACTCCGGTTATGAAGGTAAGTCAGGCGTGTCTGCTTTCAGATCAAACGTAACCTGACAGTAGGAGCATGTGAAAGCCTGTTTACAGCAGCCACAGAACCGGAAAAGAGTGCTGGAGGCTTCATGTTGGTCCTGAACTCTTGGGCATTTAGAGCTGATCTGCCCTGACTTCTTGGTGGTTGTCTCCTTCAAGGTCGGCGCGGCCCTAAGGGTCTAAGCACAAACTTGGCCACCAATACCTGGTCCTCTGATCCATTCTCTACTGGTGACTATCATGTGGCCTTTGGCTTCTGCCCTGTGTGAAACAAGAACATGGAACTTGGGGGCGCCTCGGTGGCTCAGTTGGTTAATAAGCACCTGACCATTGGTTTCAGCTCAGGTCACGATCTTACCATTTGTGGGATCGAGCGCCGAGTCGGGCTCCATGCCCAGTGGGGAGTCTGCTTGAGATTCCCTCCATCTGCCTCTCCCCCTATGCACACCCTCTCTCTCAATAAATAAATCTTTAAAAAAAAAGAGAGAGAGAGCATGAAAATTGTTGCACAGTGAGGTCACAAGAATGAATTTATATTTTTTACATGTCCAGAAAGCCCTTAAGTGAAAACTGTAGTTTCTATCCTCTGGTGGCAGAACTACATTTCCAAATTCATGGGTTAATACACAAGCAGCTTCCATTTGTTATTTGAAATTAAAGTCAGTTCTGCTGTAATCTGACATGTGCTTTCCTAAAAATTACCATCCTATGCAAAAAAACAACAAAAAAACCCCACACCAAAACACACACACACACACAAAACCACAGGGCTTAAGGGAAAAATGTGTTTAGGGGCACAACACTCAAAAACTTAACCACACGTTAACAATGGGCCAGGAATCTAATAAAAACAATAACACAGCTTTACACACGTTAACTGTGAAGACATACACAGATGCTACAGTGCCTGGGCGCCTCACCTTGGAGAAGCCTCGCGGGGGCTCCCGGACGTGGCTGGTGGTGGGCCTGCTCCTCCTCAGTTAACTGTGAGGGTGGAAGGGGGGCCGTCTGAAGTCAGGTGTGGACGGGCGTGTCTCCTGTAAAACACGCGGCGCACAGAGGTAGCCCTAGATGAGGTGTGTGCGTGTGTTTGTGTATTCTTGGGGGACTCCCTTCACCTCTCATTTCTTGCAGATGAAACTGTGCATGATTTCAAATCACTGCGTTTTCAAAGTGAGCTACAATCGAACTGACCGTACCCATTTTCTGACACAGATTTAAAATATCCGCGTCATAACTGACACCAAATCCAATGTACTTAGTTGTACACCACCACCAAATACCACCAGGCTTGCCGGGCCTGACCTTTCATTTCCTCCAGCTTTGACTGTGGGATTGTGATGAGTAAGCTTTCCGTGCACACAAACTCTATTTAAAATTAACTTCGGTAGGCATCGCATTTTGACCTACTCGAAATATAGTTAATAATGACAAGTATTATAATTTAACCGTAGCCTTGGCTTCTTGAAGGCCAGGGCCCTAAGTGAGATTTCTTCCATTTCATATAGAAATATTGTTCTCTCTTTAATGTAAGTGCTCAGTTAAGTGGATGACTGATTAGATATTTGCCTTAGGTGAGTCTTTCTGTTTTTCATAGCTCCTCGAATCCCGGTGGATAAAAGAATTTTTACCACAACACACACCCCAGGCTGTGTCTTTCTTGAAATAGATGAAAGGTAAGTGCTTCTTTAAGCCTGAAAGAAATTTTGTTTCTGAAAATAGATAGAAATATGAGAACATTTACATTATGTTTACATACCTCTCCATTATGAAATGGACACCTATCCATTTGCCCCTTTGATTTCTTAGCTTGAAGTTTATGTTTTAATATAAGTATCTTGCACATTATACGTCTACAGTTTACAAGTTATATTTGATTTCACAGTTGTCTGCTTTAGGTAAGTCAGGAATTATTGTTCCACGTTACACAAGAGAACAGTGAACCTGGACATGGTACGTGATTGTCCTCTAAAGGAGACCAAAACTCTAACTCTGGCCTCGAGCTCCTGTGCAAGCATGATTTCCGCCAGACAAGTGCTTTGCTAAACACCTTTTGATGAAATGTTTATGAGTCTGAAATGAGGGGGAGAAACAAAAGGAAAAAAAGAACAGTTTTTTGTTTTTTGGGTTTTTTTTGGTAAAGCTAAGTTTACTTAATTTAAAGCATCATCAGTCATTTTGAACTTCTGTCTTTTCCACTTTTTTTTGGTATTAAAGTGCTCTTACTTAAAGAATAGTGATATAGGTAGTAGTCATTGCTTATTGTTGTTTTTTAATACTTTTATTTGGAAAAATAAACATTGTTATCCCCTGGTGAGTACCCTCTGTTTCCCCCTGCCGCGTTTATTTTTGAATTTTATTTATTTGTGAAATCTGGAAATCTGGGGCTCAGTGCACCATGGCGCACATAATTGTAAAACAACAAAGTCAAAACGGCTGGCACAGTTATGATCGCTCTTAATTTTGATTTTTTAAAAATCTTAACAGCTGAAAATAGGTTTATTTTATAATGGATACCCTGAATCTAAACAGTAATTGGTGAAATACTTTGTATCATGGAGTCTGTAGAGAGTAAGAACATTTAGCTGCAGATACCATGGTAATGGCTTAAATTTATTGCATTAGAAAATGAATGTGAATTTGTACACACAGAAAACATTTATGCAGTCAGTTCTTTCCAAGTCATCCTTAAGGTTCTGCATTCATGGCTTTCCCTAAAGCTTCATCCTGCACATGTCTTTGTGTTCCTGGTGTCTATTTGTTACTACCTTATGGGAGACACTGTTTCTGTGTGGTTTTAATCGTGCTGGATAAATTTGTAGCCTGCTTTATTAACTTAAAACCATAAGCATTCTTCTGCGTTATGACGTGATCTTTGTAAACTTTTTAAATGGGGAAGGGGAGGCAATCAGAGACCCCTGAGGAACTTGCTAAAAATACAGATTCCTGGTCTTACCCCAGAAACCGTGATTTAGTTAGTCTGTGGTGAGCCTATGAATCTTTTTCTAGCAAGTTCCATAGGCGACTTTGACACATGTCCAATGCCCAGCATTTCTTAGATTATGGAACCATTTTCCCATGGTGTGGGCACTGAGGTGGTTTGCTCCTTTTATAAATGCTGGAATGACATCTTTTGCATACCTTTTTTTTTCATATTTAGAATTAAGTAAAAAAGTATTGTTTAAAGTGTATAAAGTCTGAAAATTACTTGTTGCATGTAACGTGCTCTCTGTGCTGTGTCTCTACCCCAGAGCGGTGCCTCTGCTGGGTTACCTACCTCAGGATCTGATGGGAACGTCTGTCTTAGCGTATCTGCACTCAGAAGATCGTTCTCTCATGCTTGCTGTACACCAAAAAGGTAAGGACCTGCTTCTTTATAGGAGGAAGTTTTTGTGTAACCACTCATCCGCTCCAATTCTCCATTTCATTTCTTGTTAGATCTTCTCATAAGCTCTTAATCACTAGAGCTCAACCTTTAACAGGTGAGCACTGTGTTGAAGCTGCTAAAACAATTTTTTTTTCTATTTTGACATCTGAAAAACTTACCAATAAATGCTTAGAAAAAGACATCTGCAGTAAATATCTGCATTAAATAAATTCTAATCTCGTCATATTATCTTATATAGTCTTGAAGTATGCGGGCCACCCTCCCTTTGAACACTCACCCATTCGATTTTGTACTCAAAATGGAGATTACGTCATCTTGGACTCCAGCTGGTCCAGCTTTGTGAACCCATGGAGCCGGAAGGTATCGTTCATCATTGGTCGGCATAAAGTTCGAACGTAAGTCAGTCAGTGTTCATGGTTTTAGAAGAACGTTTTTACCAAATAGTATTCTTCCACCTACTGACTCCCTTTGACTCAATTGATACATAAACCAAATAAAGCACAGATTTTTTTTTTAAGTGCTTTTAGAAGACCGTTTTGCAGTGTATGTCAAGAACCTTGAAAGATTTCTACCTCTTTGACCTCATGATTCCCTTATGGAAACAGTCTAAGGAAATAGGCCTAAATACAGAAGAGCTTTATAAAGAAAAGACACATTTGCACCATTGTTCAATCATAATGGCAGGCTTAGAGTAGCTTATATGTTGATCATGAAGTAAGTTCTAGACTATTTGTTTGACGTGTTGTATTATTGGTCAAAGGAAATTTTTGCAAAGATTATATAACATGAGAAATTGATATATATTCGATTTAAAAAGCAGCATACAAAACTGTTTATACCATATGAATATATATGTGTTCAGATGACACACAAACACTGTGAAGTAGGAAAAAGAAGAAGAAAGGAAATAAAATACAAATTTTGGCTATGTGTAGGGTAATGGGATGAGGGTTGGTTTGTTTTGGTTTTGTTTGTTTTTTTTTGTCTTTTCTGAATTTTAAAGTTTTCTTTAGTGACCACGTAAAACTTTTTATATCAGCTTCTGCTGTCAAATTCCACTTATTGATGTCCATTGTATCAAATCTTTATTTTTAAAAATTAGATGCTTTAGCTGTTATTTTCCTGCGAACACAGCTGACTCTGGCCTGTTTGATTTACTGCTACCATCCATGTAACAGAACCTTGTGAAATGAATCTGGAACAACCTGGCCTGCTACTCTTGTAGCCTAAAATACTCCCAGTCCCTTGACTTTTTGGTTTAAAATTTAAAATTGACCTGTAGGTTTCTCAGCTGGGCCATAGGTTCCCCTGTGGTAACGTTTTGGTTTTTTTTCTTTTTAGCATGGAGATTTTACTTAACTCTTTAGGATCATGCTGAGATTGAGACATTATGTCTTTTGTGTTTTGTTTTACAGTTTTGTGCACATAAGCGTAAAACTGAGAACAGTAGGTCTACCAGTAAGACTTCTTTTGTCATGTTTTAATACTGTAATAGAGGATACCTAGCCATGGTGAGAAACGGTCCCAAGGTCCTCCTGTGTCTTTGTGCTCTGGGGTTTGGCCTCTCAGCAGAGCAGGTCCAGAACCCTAATGGGAGAAATGCGCTCCATGCTGCCTTAACTCAAGAGACCAATTTGTGCTAGAAAACTAATGTAATAAGTAGGATAGGAAATATGACTGCCAATTCAGTGTTATTCATGTTGGTCAGAAAGGACTTTTTTTTCCCGGTAGGGAAATCTGTGGGGAAATGAAAATCAAATCAGGTGGTTCCTTAGTATGACCATAGGAAACCCCAGAGCAAGTGTGATTGCTCTCATGAGGTGTCCCTCTGGGTGTCTGTCCATCGGTCTGCGTGCCTTCCCTGTCAGTGCCAGAGCCATGTCCTAGATGCTTCAGGTGTCCTTTCAGTTTGATTATATAACGTATGAAATTAACTGATAAGTACTCACAGTGTTTGCAGTTTAAAAAAAAAATTATAAATTATACCAGCATTTGCATCTCAATTTCCGGGATGATGTGAAGGAAAAACTTAGAGACTAGTAAGTGTTCATCACTCTTGTAAAATAATCATCCACTGTGTTTATACAACTGTTTTAACGAGGACTTCTGGGTCACCTGCTGTGCCGGGCATTGTGCTAGACCCTGAGACTAAGATGGTAGACCACACAGACAGCATCTCCACTGTCCTGGGGCCCACAGTGCAGTGGGAGAGCCAGGACCTAGAAATGGCACATATGAGTGGAGTTTTGGCAAGTGTGAGGTTGAAATGGGAACAGTGAGGGGGGACAGGGAGGGTGTTCAGCAGGGAACCTAGCCACCTCTCTGTGGGCAGGCAGGTGATCCTACAGATAATATCCATATACTCGGCGAAAGAGTAACTTTCGCAGAGGTCCCTTGAGGAGGTGCGGAAGTGGAGACAAGAACCAGGTTTTCTCCCTGACTCCTCGAGCAGCGTCCTTCCATAGCCAGTCACCTAGCGCTGCACAGCATTTGCCACTTTCTGGTCAAGGCTGCGTCTCCACAGCCTGCACGTTCATCATCTTGAGTTACATGATTACTGACTGAAGACACAACCTGGCTTTGTAGAAAGTTTCACAGACAGGAATAGACCTCACAACACAAAGCAGTTGGATCTATTTCTGTTCCAGAATTTCATTTGACAGACAAACCCAAACGTTTCTGGAAGGTATTCAAGCTCATAGTGCGTGGACGTATTTATCACGGGTCAGATGTACCTGACCCCCAGACTGCTCCTTCCCTGATGGATTCATTCTTGTATGTGCCTGTTGGAGGTACCAGAGGGGTGAACACAGCAGGGCAGAGAGCCTGACCCCACAGAGCTCACATGCCAGTGGGAAGCAGGGGGGCACAGGCATTAGATGGGCTAAGGGGGTGCCGCGCACAGTGTGTCAGGCGGTGCACTCAAGCACAGTTTGCCGTGTACGTTCCACATGCCCCAGGCTGTGCCGATAGCTGTCGGAAGGCACCACCAACGGTCTGCCCGCTGAGTGAGACGACATTGCCACGGGGGTCTGCACAGAGAGGGAAGTAGTCTCCAGAGGCAGAGCTCTTCCTGACTACTTCTATGACACTGCTAATATCCTGTGGTTTTTTTGATAATTGTTTCTTTGGGAAAGTGTGTTTTTAGGGAATTGGGTTGTGCGTTTAAGTTGTGAGAAACAGCAGGATGGCAGAATGGAAAAGGGAAGGCACTGGCTTTGGAGTCAGGCCTGTAGATTCAAACCCTGACTGCTGCTTCTCAGGTATGAGAGACAGCAAGTAACCCAACCTCTCTGGCATCACGATGATTCCTGCTTTGTAGGGTTGGGAGGACTCAGGAGATGACAGGTCTGATCAGTGTATCACGTTAAGAGTACTTGAGTTACTGAGGTGCTGAGAGGCAATACGCTGTGGTGGCAAAAGTGCACCCCGAAACCTAGACTCTGGTCCCTTCATGAATACCTGCGTAGACTTTACCAGCTGGGTGACTTTGAGAAGTTTTCAACTCCAGTGAAGGAGGGAATACTTGCTAGAGCACTTGGGACGGTGTCTGGCACCTTGTAAGGATTTTAAAAATGTTCTTCTTGCTGTATGTTCTAAAAGCAGCATGGTTCCTGTCACATAGAAGGTCCTAAATGAACATCATTTCCTTCTCTTCTTTGTGATGTTTTCTAGCTGGCACACCTGCCTCTCACTGTGTTCAGGTAGAGTGTTTGAAACACTCTAGTGTA
Organism: Mirounga leonina; assembly: GCF_011800145.1. Taxonomy (NCBI): domain Eukaryota; kingdom Metazoa; phylum Chordata; class Mammalia; order Carnivora; family Phocidae; genus Mirounga; species Mirounga leonina. The sequence goes on along the minus strand of NW_023270447.1, from coordinate 88,702,348 downwards.
AACAGGACTGCAGGTTGTGACAGCCACAGTTTCATCAATAGTTGGGTTGCTGAAGCGATCCGGTACATTAAACATTAAATGTTGTTTGGCGGACCTAGGGTCTTAAAATTTCTACAATAGGTTACTCAGTTAATGTTAAATGTTGAGACCAGTGGTTGTTGAAGATCTTTTGGTAGCTAAGGAGGTTGCTCGTCACTGATTTTAGATTTCTACAAAAACAGTGCTGACACAGGTGTTGAAAGACTAGAGCTCTAGACAATCCAAAGAAGCCTCTTAATGTCTTAGTATTTTTTCTGCCTCCACAGATGGGATTTAGCTTTATATTTTCTATTTGAAGTCAAAGAGTTGCTCTGTAGAAGTATAGATTTATTATTTGAACATTCTGTTTAAAAATCACTTTAGACTTTATTGTAAATTTTGAATTGCCTGACTCCATCTTGCACTTGGCACTTTGTAGGAGTCCACTGAATGAGGATGTTTTTGCTACCAGAAAAAGAAAGACGAACAGTAATGACAAAGACATAACAGAATTACAAGAACAAATTCACAAACTTCTCTTACAGGTAAAGTGAGATTTTAAAAAGCAAACAAAATTTCCATAATCATGTTTTATTTTAACAGTCGATCTTAGTGAAGTCACCTCACAAAAATACACCACAAGGAGAGAAATCTTTACCCTCTGCGTTCCAGGAATTTTTGTCTTCCTGTTTTTGTTTTTATTTATTTATTTATTTATTTATTTTTTAAAATTTATTTATTTATTTGACAGAGTCATCGAGAGAGGGAACACAAGCAGAGGGAGTGGGAGAGGGAGAAGCAGGCTTCCTGCGGAGCAGGGAGCCCGATGCGGGGCTCGATCCCAGGACCCCGGGACCATGACCTGAGCCGAAGGCAGTCGCTTAACTGACTGAGCCACCCAGGCGCCCCCGTTTTTGTTTTTAAATTCAGTTTTATTCATCTTGTTTTCCTTTTCCTGAGTGAAATGCACAGAACATTCTTGTAAGATCCCATTCCAAGAGAGCAAAGCTAGTCAGCAGGTCAGACAGGGAAGCTGCTTCTAAATGAGAGCATCCTTCATGTATTCCGGACGCTACCGTGTGTCAACCTCTGGCTTTTGGCTTCGGTATTTCAAAAAACAATTCTGGGGCGCCTGGGCGGCTCAGTCCTTAAGCGCCTGCCCTCGGCTCGGGTCATGATCCCAGGGTCCTGGGATCGAGCCCCGCATCGGGTTCCTTGCTCGGCGGGAAGCCTGCTTCTCCCTCTCCCGCTCCCCCTGCTTGTGTTCCCTCTCTCGCTGTGTCTCTCCCTGGCAAATAAATAAGTAAAATCTTTAAAAAAAAAAAAAAAGTCTATATTGTAAATACCCAATATTGGGGCGCCTGGGTGGCTCAGTTGGTTAAGCCACTGCCTTCGGATCAGGTCATGATCCTGGAGTCCCGGGATCGAGTTCCGCGTCGGGCTCCCTGCTCGGTGGGAAGCTCGCTTCTCCCTCTCCCACTCCCCCTGCTTGTGTTCCCTCTCTCGCTGTGTCTCTCTGTCAAATAAATAAATAAATAAATAAATAATAAAAAATCTTAAAAAAAAAAATTGCAATTTTAAAGGTGGGGGCAGAGGGATGGCAGGTCTCCGGACCTGGTTGTTACAAGGCAAAGGTGGGGGAGACTACCTGTTGAAAACAAATGCCAATAATGATTCGTATGGAGATCCCGTTAATTAACCAGAAAAGCGTGTGCGGATAGTGACCCCGAGAAAACTGTGAGCCCCGGAGCTTCCACACGGTCTTCCCCAGAATCTCTAGGGTTCGCGAGTGAAGTTCATGGCACAGAGCGTGGCGTGTATTTAATTCCTTGGGTCTGCTCTAAACCCTGCGTAAAGAGCTAGAGTTCATCTCCACATTTCGTTCAATCTGTTGTGCGGCTTGCTAAACATTCGCTGTTCTAGAAACGCCCGCCTAGACTAGACAACGAGGCCCTGCCCTGCAGGATGGCTGAAGGGAGAGAGGAGGGCCCTCCTGGTCCGCGGCCGCGTTAAAAGCGTCGGCCTGCACGCGCCCGGCTTAGGGGTTCGGGGAGGTCCGCGCTGGCTCTCCCCGCGGCCGCGGCCCCGCATCTCCTCCTTCCTTCAGCGGCGCCTCCTTCTTCCCGCAGCCGGTTCGCGGGAGCGCCTCCAGCGGCTACGGAAGCCTGGGCGGCAGCGACTCGCAGGAGCCGCGCCTCAGCCTCCCGTCGCCCAGTGAGCGCGGCGGAGCGCGCGCCGAGGCGGCGCGCGGGGAAGCGGTACGTGGGCGGCGTCGTGCGTGCGTGCGAGCGTGCGTGCCGGCGTGCGTGCGAACGTGCGTGCGTGCGGGCGGGCGGCGTCCTCTGCGTCCCTGCCTGGTGCGGTGAGACGGGTCAGCACCACTTCCGCGTCTGAGCGCGTGGGGCGGCGTGTTGTGTGTCCTTGACCCGCTGGCCCCGTGTTTGGTGAGCAGACGTCCTCGTCCGTTTTGGGTCGGAAAAATGCCTGTGAAAAGAAAACAGCCCCTTTGGGGCGCCCGGGTGGCTCAGTCGTTGAGCGTCTGCCTTCGGCTCAGGTCATGATCCCAGGGTCCTGGGATCGAGCCCCACATCGGGCTCCTTGCTCGGCAGGAAGCCTGCTTCTCCCTCTCCCACTCCCCCTGCTTGTGTTCCTGCTCTCGCTGTGTCTCTCTCTGTCAAATAAATAAAAATCTTAAAAAAAAAAAAAAGAAAAAAAGAAAACAGCCCCTTTGCAAGGTGGTATTTGGGTTCATCGTGTGCTTCCTAACAGTTACGAACTGGGGACATACTTAGGTGAGGTTGCCTCTGTACCGGGGTGCTGCGGCCCGGGGGGAAGCGAGTTCGCGTTGTCACTGTGCCTTTAGTCGTGTCCTCAGAGAACCGGGGGTTAACGTGCTTCATCTTTTAATGTGTGTCTTGTTTGTCTTTTAATTTTCTGATTTTTTTTTCAAAGATTTTATTTATTTATTTGAGAGAGAGACTGAGATAGAGCATGAGAGGGGGGAGGGTCAGAGGGAGAAGCAGACTCCCCGCCGAGCAGGGAGCCCGATGCGGGACTCGATCCCAGGACTCCAGGATCATGACCTGAGCCGAAGGCAGTCGCTTAACCAACTGAGCCACCCAGGCGCCCAATTTTCCGATTTTTGAAACCTATTCTGTCGTTCTTTTCCCTCAGCTGACTTTGCAGCAGGTCTGTGCCAGTGTGAACAAAACCAAGAACCTGGGTCAGCAGCTCTACATTGAGTCAGTGGCCAAGTTAGCAGGTGAGCGAGTGACGGGGACGCGCGCCGGACGGCCTGGCGGTGAGTCAGCAGGGCCGCCCCCGACCTCCTGGCGCGGGCCTGCCCTCTCCTGCGTGGGCGCGGGGCGTGCGAGCACAGAGCCGCGACCCTGTGCTGCCTGCCGCCTTTCACGTTGACTTGCCCAGGTGATGACTGAAATGATGCTAATGGTAGCAGCGAATACTGCTCTGAAAGCTGAACGGTATGAGAGTGTGATTTCTGTGTGTTTCCACTGAAGAATTAATGTTTTTGATAATACCAACAGATTCATAGATTCTCCCCCATGAGGCATCTGTCAACAGAAAGAGTTAATTGTAGAGTGCGTCTCATAGTAATCCCTTCTTGTCATTTAGAACAAATGAAGGATATTTACGACCTAAATTGAAGGAAAAACTGGGGACTTTTTTTTTTGATACATGTTTACTTTTCTCAGATACGACGAGGTAAGGAGCATTCCGAAGGAATTGGATCACTCATGATAATTGACGTTTTTAGAAAAGTCAACCTACTGGCCTTATACAGCAAAAGAAAGATCTGTGATGTAGAGATCAAATTATATTAACTCTTTAGTTTAGCTAGCTTTCCCTTCATTTGTTTTCCTGAACGTTAGTATAACCTCGGAAGTCTTTATCGGTTTGGTCCCCTGAATGCTGTTAATGGTTTCTATCATTGTCACATGTGGGTATTTTACACAGTAGGGTGAAATTTCTTCTCTAAGGTCAGTAAAAATTTTTAAAAAATAATAGCTATATTTTCCAGGGCTTGCCATAATTTACAAAACAAAAACATCCACCTGCTGCTCCTACAGATGATATCATGGGGAGCCTCTAGGCTGCCCTCTGGATAGAGCATGTCCAGCCCTTGAGTTTTTCTTGTCTCCTTGGCAGGAGGTTTAATATTCTGCTTGTCTCTTTTGCCATAGATGCAAGGGCACGAGATAGAAACAACACCTTTTCTGTCCCTTGAACTTATCAGATTCTCTCTCTGCAAAAGAATTTATTTGAGTATCTTCCTTGCTGTATATCCTTGTCCTATGTGCTGGCATTGGAACTTCTTTAGGGGGATTTGAAGACTGAAGTTTCTAAATGTTTTCTTTTTTGTCTGGTCCACTTTGTGCTGCTCACTGCTGCTTGGGCCTAGGACCTCACGTTAGGGCCACGATTTTATGTCCTGACCTCTGTATTTCTTGTCAGAGTACAAATTGTTTCTCACCTTCTGTTTTGTTCCATTTCTTATCATCTACCATTGGTCTGGAAATGCTATCAGTACCATGGTTTGAAGGCTGTGTTTTTAAGCAGACATCAATATTCCATCATTCACCATTTTACAAAATTTAAGCTATAACTAATTCTGTGTATTTGTGATGCTATTCTAGAAACTGATATTATTCTCCTACTTAGCTATGTGCTGTATTGGACTCTAACACACATAGGATGTGACTTTTGGGGGCGAGGGAAAATCTGCCATTTAATATTGCTTGGGGGGAACTATTGTTACTTGGGCATCTTGATTTTATTAGCATTTTAAGACCTACAAGTTCAAAGAGCTAGTAAAATATTTTTATTACTCTTTACTCAAGAGAAACAAGTATGCAACTTAAAGATAAAAATGTTGTAATTTAAATATTAGAAATAGCACCACTCTGGGGCGCCTGGGTGGCTCAGTCGTGAAGCTTCTGCCTTCGGCTCAGGTCATGATCCCAGGGTCCTGGGATCGAGCCCCGCATCGGGCTCCCTGCTCCGCGGGAAGCCTGCTTCTCCCTCTCCCACTCCCCCTGCTTGTGTTCCTGCTCTCGCTCTCTCTCTGTCAAATAAATAAATAAAATCTAAAAAAAAATAAAAAAGAAAGAAAAAAAGAAATAGCACCACTCAAAAGGAAAATACTAAATAATCATTGTATACGTGTTTTATATACAGGCTGTCAGAGCCAAAAAGAACATAAGGTTTTAAGTTTATATTTTTACCTTTCTTATGAGGGCAGGTTTGGCTTTGAAATAGAACAAGAAGGGAAATTTTAGAAGTTACTATGGAAAGGCAAGGAGTAATGAAGATCTAAAGCCCCTTCATCAGCTACACATACCGATGCCAGCTGCCAGAAGCAGTTGGGGAACCTGGGGAAAATGGACTTTTCCACTTCTAGAGTGTCAGCGCCTGAGGGAGAAACATTGATCCATGAACTGAACTCACTCAGCGTGAGCATGCTTTGCTTTGTGCTCAGGGAGAGCTGGAGAGAGCATCATTCCAAACTGACAAGGAAAAAAGCTATATGGCAGTGAGTTCATGAGCTTTCTTGAACCCATCAGAGTGCTGAGGCTCCAGGGCAGCCAACAGGCCTAAAATCTAAGAGGGACACATGCTTGCAGGCAGACGTGAGATCAAGCCCCGGATACTGGTGCACCGGCTGACAGGACAGTAACTCGCAAGAGACAGGCCTCCGAGGCATAATGCAAAGGGAAGATCATGGGCTGCAAATGGAGCAAATATTGGCAAAAACCCAAAGTTCTCTAGCACACCAGCCACCACATAAGCACAAAGTGTCATTAGAGGGATTTGAAAGCTGTGATACATTGAGTGAAACCATAGCAACAACAAATCTCAGTCCTGGCCAACAAATTAGTTAGGTTAAATGTCTTCAGAGGAAAACTAAAGCTGTTAGCCCAGAATTCTCTACCTAGTGGAAAGTGTCTTTCAGAAGTGAAGGAGATCTAAAGAGTTTTCAAACAAAAATGGCGGGGTGGGGGGTGGTGTGTGTATTGCCAGCAGATCCATTCTATGAGAAACACTAAGGGAATTTCTAAAGGTGGAAGGAATATGGTACCAGATGTAAAACTTGAATCGACACAAAGAAATGAAAAGCACTGGAAACAGAATGAAGAAATTTTATTTTTTACTTATTTTTGATTGCCCTAGAAGGTAACTGACTAAAGCAGAAATACTCTCCCGCATTTATGACCTATGTAAAAATACTATAAAGGATCAGGAGAGGCACTGGGAATGTGCTGCTGTGGAGTCCATACACCAGAAGCAATGTTATTTGAGGGTAGAAACTGATTCCTTAAAGGTGTATGTTGTGAACTTTAGAACAATTATTAGAATTCGTTTTTAAAGAAGTATAAATAATATCAGTAGAGGAGACAAAGCGGAATTTAAAACATTTTATGCAAAATGAATCAGAAAAGAAACAAAAACCCAGATGGAATAAATGGAAAACAGCTAGCAAAGTTGCATACTTTTAATTCAGCTGTTTCTGTAATCACATTAAATGTGAATGTTCTCAGTGTACCAGCTGGAAGACTGACATTATCAGTTGGATGAAAAAAGGTAAGAAGCAGCTGCATAGTATCTACAAGAACCCATTTTGCAAATAAAAACATAGGTTAAGAGCAAAAGGTTAGAAAAGATATGCATGCTAACAGGGATCCAAAGAAAGCTGAAAAGCTGTATTAATATCAGGTAGTGTAGATTTTAGGACAAGGAACATTACCAGGGTTTCAGAGGGGTATTGCATGACAACAGAGGGGTTGATTCTCTGAGAGCAGGTAACAGTCCTAAAAGGTTATACACCTAACATCAGAGCTTCAAAATACATGAAGTAAACACTGATAAAGACTTTGAGAAATAAATCTGCAGTGATAGTTAGAGACTGTAACACACCTTTCTGTGTAATTGATAAAACAAGTGGACAGAAAATCAGTAAAGATGTAGAAGACCTGAACAGCACTGTCAACAAAATTGGCCTAATGGACATTGATGGAACACTCCAATCAACAACAACATGATGCTTATTTTTCTCAAGGGCACATGGACTGTTCATTAAGATAGACCTTATTCTGGGCCATAATACGAGCCCTATCAGTGTTTTAAAAATATAAATCATAACAAATATATTCTCTGACCTAATGGATTAAACTAAGAATCAGTAACAGGAAGGCTTATCTAGAAAATTCACAAATGTTGGGAAATTAAAGAACACACCTCTGAATGACCCAAAAGGGACCCTTCCCTTTAAGAGAAGTAAAAACATTTTGAACTGAATGAATTGAAAAAAAAAAAACAAAAAAATCATGGAATGCAGCTAAAGCAGTGCTTAAAGGGAGATTTATAGGATTAAGTGTTTATATGGGAAAAAGAAGAAAGGTCTCAAATCAATAATCTAAGCTTCCTCAAGAAACAATAGCAAGAAGAGCAAATTAAATCCAAGCTAAGCAGAAGGAAAGAAATCATAAAAACCGCATTATCGATGGAATCGAGAACAGAAATCAATAAGAGATAATTAATGAAATCAAAAACTGATAAGAATAAAATTAAAAACCTTTGGCCATACCAAACAAGAAAAGAAGACAGAAATGCTCACTATTGGGAATGAAAAACCCCACAGATGTTAAAGAGACTACAAACAACTCCATTCCCAAACTTTGGTCTATTAATATCTTGAAAGAAAGAACCTATCAGAACTCAGTGAAAAAGAAATAGGTAGCTAGAATAGACTTATGTGTATTACAGATACTGAATTTGAAGTTAAACACCTTCCAAAAAGAAGTTTAGGCCCAGCTGGTTTTACTGGAGAATTCTATCAAACATTCAAGGAAGAAATAATGCCAGTTTCTACATAATCTTTTTCAGAAAATAGAAGACAGAAGAAAATAGAAGAAGGACGTTTGGAAAGGAAACTCCCAGACTTCCTTTTATGAGACCGTTATTACTCTAATACTGAAACAAGATAAAGACAGTTCCAGGAAACTACAGGCCAGGATCCCATGTCAGTATATTTGTAAAATCCCCAATTATATATCATCAAATCAAATCCAGCAAAGCATAAAAAGGAGAAATATATCACAACCAAGTATGATTTATCCTAGGAATGCAAGGCTGGTTCAGTATATGAAAGTCAGCCACATTTATTCACCGTATTAACAATAAAGAAGACAAACCCAACAGGTTATTTTAATAGATGGAGAAAAAGCCTGTGACAAAATTCAACATCCACGCATGATAAATGCTCAAAAATTAGAAACGGAAAAGGGATTTCATTAATCTAATAAAAAAGGCATCTACAGAAACCTATAGCTAATGTTTATGCTTGATGGTAAGAGAATGCTTTCACCTTCACCTGGAGAACAAGTCAAGGGTATCCACTCACCATGTCTTAACATCAAACTGGAAGTCCTGTGCCCAGTGCAATAGGCAAGAGAAATAAAAGGCATAATAGATTGGAAAGGAAGAAATAAAACTCTTCACAGATGACAGGATTGTCTACATAGAAAAATTCTAAAGCATCTACAAAAAAAGCTCCTACTGGTGTTAGCAAGGTTATAAGATACATGTCGGTATATAAGATCAATTAAAGTTCTGTGTACTAACAAGGAACATTTGGACCAGAAATTTTTTTTAAACTACCCAAAACTGAAATTCTTAGATAAAAAATCCAACAGAATATGTGAAACAATACATATACAGAAAACTTCAAAACACTGATAAAAGAAAAACTTTAAAATAAAAAGTACTAAGTAAATGAAAAGATACATCAGGTTCATGGTTTGGAACACACGATGTTGTTGTCAGTTCTCCCCAGCTTGATCTGTACATTCAATGTCATTCCAAGTAAACTCTCAGCAGTTTTTTCTATGGGGGGGGAGAAACTAAAACAGCCAAAACAATTTTGAAAAAGAGTAACAGTGTTGGAGGACTCACTCCATCTGATTTCAAGACTTAGATGTGAAGCCACCATAATTAACACAGTGTGATACTGGTGAAAAGATCAGTGGACAAATTAGAGAGTCCCAAAACAGACCTGCACAAATACAATCAGTTTTTGAGGTGCAAGATCAAGTCAGTGGATAATAGGTAAACTTTCCAAAAAAACAACAAAAAAAATGGTACCGTACAATGAGACATCCACATATGTAAAAAATGAACCTCAACACATAGCTCACATGTTGTACAAAAGTTAACTCAAAATTGGTCATAGACCTAAATATAAAACTTAAAACTACAAACTTCTAGAAGAAAACTTAGGAGGAAACCTTTGTAATCTTGGGTTTGGCAAAAAAGTTACTAGATACGACATCAAGTGTGATCTGTAAAAAAAAAAAAAAAAAGAAAAATTGATGAGGTGGACTTTATCAAAATTAAAAACTTCTCCTTGAAAGACATTGGTAAGACAATGAAAAGACAATGTAATATAGACAGAATAAAAAATTCATATCCAGAATATGTAAAACACTGTCAAAATTCAATAATAAGATAATCCATTCAAAAAATGGTCAAGAGATCTGACACTTTTCCAGTGAAGTACACACAGATGGCAAATAACATGGGAAACGACACTCAGTCTCAGTCATTATGAAGTTAAAACCACATGAGATACCATCACACACCCATTAGAATGGCTAAAAGTAAAAGAAAAAATACTGGCAGTACCAAGTTCTGGCAAGAATGAGGAGTAACCGGAGCCCTCAGGCAGTACTGAAGGCAATGTGGAATTGTACAGCCACTTTAGAAAAGTTTGGCAGTTTCTTATAAATTAAACATACTCTTTACTGTATGACTCAGCAATTTCATTCTTATTTACTCAAGCAAAAGAAAAACTCAAATTCACATATAAACTTGTCTGTGTATGTTTATCACACGTCGTTTGTACTCATCCAAAATTGGAAACAACCTAGGTGTCACTCAACAGGTAAATGGATATATGTAACCAATTTTTAAGCATTTTTAAATGTCCAGTTTGGTGGCGTTAAGTCCATTCACCACTAGGTTAAAGTGTAAGAGAAACAGGATATTTGCATGGCCTCAAAATGTGCCTTTGAAATTACATCATGTATTACATGTAAAAGAGTAACTTTACGTGGAGGAAACCTGGCAGACAGCACCTTAACCAGTGATCAAGACTGACACACCAACAGTAAACATGTCAAGGTCATGTCCTCCTGGCTGAGGCACTGAGAAGGGCATAGCACCTCTGCAGGACTCTTCCCAAGATGCACACCCTCAACCTCATCATGACGGAACATCAGGGAAACTCAAGTTGAGGGGCATTCCCACAGAATTCCTGTCCTGTACGCCTCACAAGAGTTGAGATCAAGAAAGACAAGGAAAGACAGACAACTGACAGCTGAAATCACCATGAGACCCCAGGTTGGACCCTGGAGCAGAAAATGACATTTCACGGTGAGGTGGGTGACATCCACATAGGCTGTAGTTCAGTAGCTGTGCGCACTGTGCATTTCCTAGTTTCATTCCTTCTGTTAATAGTTCTGTAAGATGTTACATTAGTGGAAGCAGAGTGGAAGGTATTACAGGAACTCTCCTGTTTCTGTAACCCTCTTCAAGGTTAAAATTATTTAGAAATTACAAGTATAGGAGCTCCTGGCTGGCTCGGTTGGTGGAGCGTGCGACTCTTGATCTCAGGGTCATAAGTTCAAGCCCCCTATTGGGTGTAGAGATTACTTAAAAAAAATCTTAAAATAATTTTTTTTAAGTTTAAAAGTTAATGAGTGACAGTTAAGCAGGCCTTTTTCTGTAATCCCCTCTGGAAATGGAGCACCGTCTTCCAGGCAGCTAAGATGACCTTCACTAACAACGACAATGGTAGCTAAGTCAGCCTCTCAGCAGCGTTTGACGTGACTGGTTCCTCTTTCCTGGAACTCATTTCCCGGCTTGGTTTCCGCGATGCCATGTTGGCGGACTCTCCCTTACCTTTCTTTTTTAGTCTCCATTCTTGGCTCATCATTCTCCACATGAGGTTGAAGTTCATCAGGGTTCCAACCTGAGGCCTTGTGTCTTCTCTCTCTACCCCTGCTAACCAGTATGGTAGCTACTAGCCACACTCTAAATTCAAATTAGTTACAAATAAATAAAACTTAAAATTCAGTTCCTCGGTTGCTGTAGCCACATTGCAAAGTGCTTAATGGCTACCTGTGGTGTTGGTGGCCACCGTGCTGGACAGCACAGATGAAGGGCAGTTCTGTCACTGCAGAAAGTCTTGTTGCACACAGGTCTACAGGGCAGTGCCTGGTGCTTCACACGGTGTCTGGTCACCCCACCCCCAGTGATGCCAACATCGGTCAGTTGGCAGGTAGTGTCAGCTCAGTATCATGAAGTCCCCATCAGCCTTCCACCTGATAGTTTTATTATTAATCTTTGCCTGCAACGTTTGTTTCATTCCTTTTTTGTAAAAACAGGAATCATTCATGTAATCATTCCGTATGGATATCTTTCTGTATTGGTGCATTTTTTTAGATCTGAGCTCATCTTTAAAATAGCTACATAATATTCTCTTGAATGTATACATGCTAAAGGACCTGATCTAATTGTGTTGGATAAGTTCTTAGGCATATAATATTTTTAATTATGTATCCTTTTGTTATGTTTCAGATGAACAGAAGGCCCCATCTGCCGTCCAGACATTGAAAAACAATAGCGTGCCCACGGAGTCCTGTGAAAACTGGGGAGAAGACCAGCATAGCCCATCCTATCAGCAAATAAACTGCATTGACAGTGTTATCAGGTGTGAGACACAAGTTTTGAGAACATGTCTGTTTTTCCAAAAGCACACATCGCCATTGTAAGCTCACACCTTACATCATTTTTAATATTGGTTGTCTTGATTTTTCACTCTAAGTCAATAGATATTTACGGAGTGCCTACTTACATATAGTTTATAATAAATTGAACATTTCAGGGGATGCAAAAAAATTAGAAGATGGATCCCTTCTTTGAAGGAGCCATGGTGTGGTTGAGAAGACAAGACCTTGATCATAAAAATTAAATGAGGCAAGATTTGGAGATCAACTCAAGGTCACAGTAAAAGAGATACGACAGGCCAGTGATTGAGGCTGGGATGGTCAGGGAAGACCTCATCAAAGAAGAGAGTACAAAGTACCCACACAGAAATGGGAAGTGGCAGAGTTAGGGGACAGGCAGGCATGCATGACCTAATTCTGTTGTTGCAGATACTTGAAGAGTTACAACATTCCAGCTTTGAAAAGAAAGTGCATATCCTGTACCAATACAACCTCTTCATCCTCAGAAGAAGACAGACAGAACCACAAGGCAAATGATGCCGAAGCCTTGCACGGTAACACGGATGCCCTCCTAGCTAGACAGACGACGATTACAAAGCCATCCCTTTCTCTTTCTAAGTTTTTGTCTTTACTTATTTTGTTAATCACAAACAAGCCTAGTTTCATATTGTTCCTTTATGGCCAGTAGGTTTTAGCCCATCAGTTACAAACATCTGCAAATTGAGTCTTTAACATACGTTTCCCGTGGGGATTTTTCTTTTCATTGTCAATTTCTCTTGTGCCCCCAGTTGTGTCTCAAAGCCCAGCCGGAGCTAACCTGGAGATGCCGACTGCCGGGCGGGCCGCACACGTTGCAGGAGGCGCTCCGCGGACACTGGCCCCTGAGGCGCTGAGCCTGGGCTCCCGTGTGAGCAGCGACAGCAGCACCATCGGTCATGCCCCACCCCCAGAGTCAGGTGCCACATTTACCTTCTGCTCTCCAGTGCACTCGGTGTGAAATACACTACTGTGAGAGAACAAAAGCCCTTAACACCAGTTACTTAGGAATGACTTCTTAAATTATAATTATGTTTTCCTTTCTTTGATTCAGTTAAAGTACTTTTGGAAATATCATCATGTTTGTATTGGTTACATAGTTGGGACTGTATTTCTAAGTCATTGTCACTTGTTGTCACATCAGCTGATGTGTGGGAAGCGCTTAGAAACAGTACCTGATAACATAGTAATAAGTCCTCAGTTAGTGTTAACTATCACTGTTGAAGTTTCCTGTGGGGCTGCATTAGGTCACTTTGTTGCTGCCCTTGAAAGAAGGTGTCCTTATCAAACTTTGACTGTGGTTGTGACTAGATTGACCATATATACGTCCAGATTTTTGTATTGGCCTGATGACAATGAGGAGAGTGTGTTTAAAACTCTCTTCCTTTTAACAACATAATGACTTGGTAAATTATTCTGATGTCTTCTTTTTGTTCCTTTTTACTGCCTCCTGTCCTTTGACTTTGTTGTTAAAACAATTTGGTGGACGAAGAACTGGCGACCAAGGCGTTAAATCAGGTTTTCAGTTCTCTCTCATTTCTGTTTGCTAGTCTTCAGTGGCGGATTCGTAAACGTGTTGAGCTATTACTCTGTGCCGCCATCTGTCCTGAGTCCTTCATAAGAATTAACTCACTTGATCCTCACACTGACCCTTGGAGATGGAGAGTGTAGTATTGACAGGTGGGCTGGGCGTCAGTGAGAAGACACAAGAGTCACAGCTGTTGTGAGATTAGATTATGTTTCTAATGAACTGAAAATAGTTTTATCGGAGCTGAGCTAGCTCCTCAGGAAGGGGCAGATGCACATTTTTTAGTGTCCCTTTCTTAACACTTTCGATGCCCACGTGGACATACAGCTGCCAGTGCCAGCCCGCACAGGGTGGGTCTCACCCAGTGGCGAAAGAATTTTTTGGTTATGCCTCTAAACTTCTTGTGCTCTGGTGTATATTACCATTTTGAAAGAACTCATATTGAAGTCTCTAAGCTTTCCTTTAAGGGAATATTTACTGATAATTGTTTCTCCTGATCTTAAACCAGTCTCAGCATCTGCGGGGCCCATCTTTATTCCAAGGACAGGAAACAGAATCAGGGGATCTGTAGAGTATCCATATATCTTGTACTGTCTGGAAAGCCTATATTCCTGCAGCTTACACCGTGACTCTACTAATGAGTGGGGTCTGAGGACTGTGACCACAAACGCATTTCCCTGCCAGTCATGATCTCCATTATGTATACGGAGCAGTTAAGGCACAAACAGGTTAAGTCCCTTAACTTGCCCAAAGTCACACAGCAGATGAGTGGCAGACTAGGGAATCATAAGTAGTCTCCGGAAACCATTCCATTAACACATGCTTTTGAATCTGTAGTAGGGTCAAGTTGGAGTGTAAAATAAAGCCAAGAGATAAATTAAAATATAATTTTAAGAAACAAATAAACCTGGGGCATCTGGGTGGTTCAGTCAGTTAAGCATCTGACTCTTGGTTTCAGCACAGGTCATGATCTCAGGGGGTGGGTCGTGGGATCAAGCTCTGTGCTGGGTGTGGAGCTTGCTTGGGATTTTCTCTCCCTCCTCTCTCTCCCTCCCTCTGCCCCCACTCACACATGCACACTCTCTCTGTCTAAGAAAAAATAATAAACACACAAATAATCCAAAAGAAGGGCAGAAAAGGAGGAAGAGGGCAACAGCCATCACCACCGGAGGGAATATGTCATATTAATAATAATCACTCTAAACCCAACTATATCTACTCCCATTAAAAGGCAGAAATTGTCAGAACAGATAAAAAAAAAAAAAATCAAGACCCAGCCGTATATTGTCTGGGAAGTATAGTTTAAATATAAATCCACAAATGGATTGAGAACAAATGGGGAAAGAGACACAATGCAAACGAGAAGCATAAGAAGGCTGGTGATCCAGTATGGTTCAGACTTCAAGACAGGGTCTTCCCAGAGACGCTTCATGGTGCCAAACAGTTCATCAGGGAGACATGGCAATCAGAATACATTGTGCATATTTGCTACTAACAGAGCTTTCAAGATAGGAGGTAAAAATGGAAAGAGTTAAAGAGAGAAATAGACTTTCTATAACCATAGTTGAAGAATATAACACCCCTTCTGTGCAGTTGATAAAACATCTAGACAGTTAAATAAAATTAAAAAAAAAAAATGTAGACCGAAAATGAGTAAAGCAGATAATCTGAACAATGCTATCAACCACGTTGACCTAGTTGACCTTCAGGGAACACAGCACTTGATACCTGCACAATACGGATTCTCAAGCGTACACGATATGTTCGTTGAGTTATAAAATACATCGGGCTGTCATATGTCTCAAATTTAAAATAATTCCATTAGGAATCAGTGAAGGCATCTGGGGTTAGAGTTTTCTTAGCTAAGTGTTTAACTGCAGATTCAGTTTCTGTCATAGACACAGGGCTGTTGAGGTTTTCTACTTGTTGAGTGAACTTTGTTAGTTTGTGTCTTTCAAAGAATTGGTGTATTTTGTCTACGTTGTCAGGTTCATTGGAATATAAGTGTTCATAATGTTCCTTTATTCTTCTTTTCACACCTGTATGATCTCTAATGATGCTCCTCTGTCATTTCTGAGGTTGGCACCTTCTGTCTGTCTTTTCTTTTTCCCCTGATCAGTCTGGCTAGAGTTTGATCAATTTGATTGGTCTTCTCAAAGAACCAGCTTACAATTGCACTGGCTTTGTTCGTTGTTTTCCTGTTCCCTATGTCACGGACTTCTGCTCTGGTCTTTGTTATTTCCTTTCTTCTGCTTACTTTGGTTTTATCTTGCTCTTCTCTTTCCAGGTTCTCAATGTGGAAGGTGAAATAATCGATTTCAGACATTTTTCTTTCCTACCGGATTTTAGTACAAATGTTCTTTTTACCTTTTGCTGCATTCCATGCATTTTGGTGGATTGTGTCATTTTCATCATGTTCTAATACTGACTACTACCCCCCAGCTGTCTCATTTGAAATCACTCATCATCATGTGTCTGTTATCGTACATTACTTCAGCACCACAGATTTGGGGGTTTTCCACGGCTCTGTTACTGATTTCTAATTTAATCCCATTGTGGTCAGAGAAAATACAGAACCTGAATTCTTTTATATTTGTCGAGCCTTGTTTTATGGTCTGTGATATGGTCTCTCTGGATGACTGTTCTGTGTGCACTGGGAAGAATGTTTATTCTGCTGCTGTTGGGTTGAATGTTCTGTGTAAACCAAGTCAGGGTAGTTGTTACTGTTGTTCAGATCCTGTCTGTCCTTACCAGGTTTCTCAGTACTTGTTCTGCTTCAGGAGGAGAACGGAAATCTCTGACCATAATTATGGATTTGTCTGTTTCTTCTAGCGATACTACTGGTTTTTGTTTCATGCATTTTGAAAGCACTCTTGTACATAAATGTGTCAAGTCTTCTTGATGAACTGGACTTTTTTGTCTTGTGAAATGACCTTCTTTATCCTTTGTACATTCTCTGCTGTAAAATACAGTTTGTCAGGGTGCTGGGGGAGCTCAGTCAGTTAAGCGTCTGCCTTTGGCTCAGGTCATGATCTCGGGGTCCTGGAATCGAGCCCCGCATCAGGGTCCCTGCTCCTCAGGAAGTCTGCTTCTTCCTCTCCCTCTGCCTCTCCCCTCAGCTCATGCGCTCTCTCTGTCAAATGAATAAATAAAATCTTTTTAAAAAATAAAAAATAAAATACACTTTGTCTTGTATTAATGTATTCACTGCAGCATTTTTTATTAGTATTAGCCATGTTGTATCTTTTCCACCTTTTTACTTTTAATCTGGGTATGTTAATATTTAGAGTGGGCTTTATTTTAGTGGTTGCTTTGGGGCTCATGGTATACACATTAAATTGTTCACAACCCATCTTCTGGAAATATTATACCACTTCATGTATAGTGTAAAAACCCAACAATAGGGTACTTTTGCTTCCCCCTTCTGGCCTTTGTTGGCTTATGTTTTCCTTCTACATATGTCGTAAATCTCACCCTATGCTGCTGCTGTTCTCATGTAGGTGGTGGTTATCTCTTCACCTGTTTACCCATGTAGTTACCTCTTCCACTGCTTTTGTTCTGTTTTGTCGATTCATCTAGGATCATTCTCCTTCTCCCTGCATGAGTTCCTTGACTAGTTCTTTTCCCATGGGTCTAGTGGTGGTGAAGCCTTTCTGGTTTCGTGTGTCTGAAAATGTCTCTGTTGTCCCTTCCTGTTGCAAGGGTATTCTGCAGAGCATAGAATTCTGGTTGGCAGTTTCATCGTTCAGTACTTTAAAGATGTTGCTCCACCGTCTTCTCAAGGCACTGTTTCCAACAAGGAATCTGCTGCTATCTTTGGTTTGTTTCCAGCACAGCGTCTCTCTGGTTGCTTGTAAGATGTTCTGTCTCTCTCTCTCTCTTTATTTTAATATTTTATTTATTTGAGAGAGAGCACATGAGAAGGGGGAGGGTCAGAGGGAGAAGCAGACTCCCCACCGAGCGGGGAGCCCGATGCGGGACTCGATCCAGGGACTCCAGGATCATGACCTGAGCCGAAGGCAGTCGCTTAACCAACTGAGCCACCCAGGTGCCCCTCTTTTTTTTTTTTTTTTTTAAAGATTTTATTTATTTATTTGCCAGAGAGAGAGAGAGTGCAAGTGCACAAGCAGGGGAAGCAGCAGGCAGAGGGAGAAGCAGGCTCCCCACCAAGGAGGGAGCC
Source organism: Mirounga leonina (assembly GCF_011800145.1). Classification (NCBI taxonomy): domain Eukaryota; kingdom Metazoa; phylum Chordata; class Mammalia; order Carnivora; family Phocidae; genus Mirounga; species Mirounga leonina. The sequence continues at coordinate 88,684,782 of NW_023270447.1, read as the reverse complement.
TGATGTGGGGCTCGATCCCAGAACCCTGGGACCATGACCTGAACCGAAGGCAGATGCTTAACCCACTGAGCCACCCAGATGTTCTCTTTATCACTGATTTCCATGGTTTGAGTATGTTATGCCAAGATGCGCTGTCCTTGTGGTTCATCGAGCTTCTTGGATTTGTAGGTTTACAGTTTCCATCAAATTGAAAGTCTTCCCTCCCCTGTTTTTTCCAGTACTGCTTCTCTCTCCTCTTTTCCTGGGACTCCAGTTACATGTGTATAGGCCGCTTGCAGTTGTCCCATAGTCTACTGATGCTGGGTTCAGTTTTCCAGTCTTTTTTTATTTTCCCTTTAAGTTTGATTTTGGATAGGCTCCTGAGGCGTCTTCAAGTTCACGAATCTTTTCTTTTTTTTTTTTCTTTTTTTTTTTTTTTTAAGATTTTATCTATTTATTTGAGAGAGAGAGAGAGCACAAGAGGGGGGAGCGGGAGAAGGAGAAGCAGACTCTCTGCTAAGCAGGGAGCCCGATGCGGGACTCAATCCAGGGACCCCAGGATCATGACCTGAGCCGAAGGCAGTTGCCTAACCAACTGAGCCACCCAGGCGCCCTCACGAATCTTTTCTAATGCGATACCTGTCACTTGTATTCCATTCAGTGTATTTCTTATCTCACGTATGGTAGTTTTCATTTCGAGAAGTCCTGTTCAGGTCTTTCTTTTGTTACATCTTCCATGTTTCTAACATGTTTGATCTTCCCTCTAGCAGTATGGAGTGCAGTATAGTAGCTATTAATGTCCCCGTCTCTGATTCTGACATCTCTGCTAGTCCCGAGCTGGTTGACTGACTTTTCTCCATCTTATGGGTTGTATTTTCCTTGCTTGTTTGCATGTCTGGCAGTTTTGGATTGGATGCCAGATATTGTGAATGGGTGCTAGTGAGTATCCATTCCCATAAATATAGACGAGCTTAATTCTGGGACCCAGCTAAGTTACTTGGAAATAATTCGATCCTTTTCAGATTCATTTGGCAGAACTAGAGCAGTGTATAGTCTATGGCTAATTACTGTCTGCTACTGAGGCAAGGTCCTTCTGAGTACTGTACCCAGTACCCCGAGAGTTAGGAGATTTTCTAGTCTGGCTGACAGGAGCACATGCTCTTCTCCGCATAGTGTGAGTTTCAGTGATTGTTTCTTCTCTTCCTCCTCCTGTGCGTGCACTGGTGAATACTCCAGGGGGTTCTCTTTGGCTCTGTGGAGCCCACTCTCTGCAGCTCTCCTCCCCAGTACTCTTCCCTGAAAACTCTAGCCACCGACCAGACTCTTCAGCTCTGCCTCTTCAGCTGGGGGGGGTTCACAGGCTCCAGCTGGTTTCCCCACCCTGCACCTCAGAAACTCTCAAGGCAGTAGGCTGGGGCAGCCCCAGGGCTCACCGTTTGTTTTCCCTCCCTCAGGGGTCACTCTTTTGTTCACTGATGTTCGGTGTTTTGGAGCTTATTGGTTCATATGTTTTGTCCATTTTCTTAGTTGGTTCAGGCAGGAGGGTAAATCCAGTCCCTGTTACTCCATCTTGGCTGTGCTGTGTTGATTTAAACGAATTAGAGTCCACTTCTGGAAGTGGAGTGGGGCACACAAACCCACACTGCCTGGAGACTGCACAGAGGGGAGAGGTGGAAGGGATGTTGTGGGGAAGCCCACCACTGTGTCCACCATGAAATCTCTTGTACTTGGGAGAAGTAATGTTTAGAAGCAACTAAAAGTCTGTCTACTGGTGTTTACTTTAATAAATTGTGGTATACACATGAAATGGAAGCCCTATGATACAGAAAAAGTGTAAGACAGCTGCCATTGTACTGGTAGAAGGGACACCATTAAGTGAAGAAAACACACTATAGATAGTGTACATATTACATGCCTCTGAGGTAAAAATCTATATTCATGATTCTTTATAGGTGCATAAACTGAACTGATAAGAAAATGAAAGAAATGGTTTTCTGTGAGGAAAATCAAGAACTAGGCACATAGTAGACAGGAGTGGGAAGGATTTACTGACTGCCTTTTCAAGGCTTTTTGATTTTTGAACCCCATGAATATATTACAGATTTGTAAAATTAATTCAAAGATAAAAAACATTTGGAATAATCTAAGAAGATAAAATATTTGCAATAAGATTTTAATAAATATGTATGTACACACTGAGTGTTACAACTCTGTACAATGTATATACAAGTGTACAAAGAGTATAAAGAAAGGCAGAAAAAGTAAAACCGATTTATTTGCTAGGTTGATGAAGTTTTATATTCCAGCTATTGTAATAATGGTTGTAAGAATTTATTGAAAAGCAAATTAGTGAAAATAAATAAATGCAAATAATTGGTAGCAATTAAGATGAAATCTATCGAAGATCAACAAGGAAATAAGGACTTTGAATGACACACTGGACCAGGTGGACTTCACAGATATATTCAGAACATTCCATCCCAAAGCAACAGAATACACATTCTTCTTGAGTGCACATGGAGCATTCAGAATAGATCACATACTGGGTCACAAATCAGGTCTTCAACTGGTACCAAAAGATTGGGATCATCTCCTGCAAGTTTTGGACCACAATGCTTTGAAACTGGAACTCAATCACAAGAGGAAATTTGGAAAGAATTCAAATATATGGAGGCTAAAGAGTATCCTACTGAAGCATGAATGGGTCAACCAGGAAATTAAAGAAGAATTCATGGAAACCAATGTAAATGAAAACACAACTGTTTAGAATCTTTGGGATGCAGCAAAGGTGGTCCTAAGAGGGAAGGTATATAGCAATACAAGCCTTTCTCAAGCAACAAGAAAGGTCTCAAATACACAACCTAACCCTACACCTAAAGGAGCTGGAGAAAGAACAGCAAATTAAGCCTCAACCCAGCAGGAGAAAAGAAATAATAAAGATTAGAGCAGAAATCAATGAAATAGAAACCAAGAGAACAGTAGAACAGATCAACAAAGCTAGGAGCTGGTTCTTGGAAAGAATAAGATCAATAAACCTCTAGTCAGACTTATCAAAAAGAAAAGAGAAAGGACCCAAATAAATAAAATCACAAATGAAAGAGGAGAGATCACAACCAACACCAAAGAAATACAAACAATTATAAGAAAATATTACGAGCAACTATATATGCCAACAAATTAGGCAATCTGGAAGAAATGGATGCCTTCCTAGAGATGTACAAACTACCAAAACAGAAACAAGAAGAAATAGAAAACCTGAACAGACCCATAACCAGCAAGGAAATTAAAACAGTAATCAAAATTCTCCCAACAAACAAGAGCCCAGGGCCAGATGGCTTCCCAGGGGAATTCTACCAAACATTTAAAGAAGAATTAATACCTATACTTCTGAAGCTGTTTCAAAAAATAGAAATGGAAAGAAAACTTCCAAACTCTTTCTGTGAGGCCAGCATTAATTACCCTGATCCCAAAACCGGACAAAGACCCCACCAAAAAGGAGAATTACAGACCAATATCCCTGATGAACATGGATGCAAAAATTCTCACCAAAATACTAGCCAATTGGATCCAACAGTATATTAAAAGGATTATTCACCACAACCAAGTGGGATTTATTCCTGGGCTGCAAGGGTGGTTCAGCATCCACAAATCAATCAACGTGATGCACTACATCAATAAAAGAAAGGACAAGAACCATAAGATCCTCTCCATTGATGCAGAAAAAGCGTTTGGCAAAGTACAGCATCCTTTCTTGATTAAAACTCTTCACAGTGTAAGGATAGAGGGAACATACCTCAATATCATAAAAGCCATATATGAAAAGCCCACAGCAAATATCATTCTTAATGGGGAAAAACTGAGAGCTTTTCCCCTAAGATCAGGAGCATGGCAGGGATGTCCACTATCACCACTGCTGTTCAACATAGTACTAGAAGTCCTAGCCTCAGCAGTCAAGACACAAAAAGAAATAAAAGGCATCAGAATCAGCAAAGAAGTCAAACTCACTCTTCTCAGATGACATGATACTCTGTGGAAAACCCAAAAGACTCCACCCTAAAATTCCTAAAACTCATACAGGAATTCAGCAAAGAGGCAAGATATAAAATCAATGCATATCTATTTAGAAATCAGTTGCATTTCTATACACTGAGACAGAAGAAAGAGAAATTAAGGAGTCAATCCCATTTACAATTGCACCCAAAACCATAAGAAGATACATAGAAATAAACCTCACTGAAGAGACAAAGGATCTATGCTCAGAATACTATAGAACACTCGGGAAAGAAATTGAGGCAGACATGAAGAAATGGAAAAACGTTCCATGCTCATGGATTGGAAGAACAAATATTGTTAAAATGTCTATGCTGCCTAGAGCAATCTGCACATTCAGTGCAATCCCTGTCAAAATACCATCAACTTTTTTCACAGAGCTGGAAGCAATTATCCTAAAATTATATGGAACCAAAAAAGATCCCGATTAGCCAAAGGAATGTTGAAAAAGAAAACCAAAACTGACGGCATCACAATTCTGGACTTCAAGCTCTATTACAAAGCTGTCATCATCAAGACAGTATGGAACAGGCACAAAAATAGACACATCGATCAATGGAACAGAATAGAGAACCCAAAAATGGACCATCAACTCTATGGTCAACTAATCTTCAACAAAGCAGGAAAGAATATCCAATGGAAAAAAGACAGCCTTTTCAACAAATGGTGTCGGGAAAACTGGACAGGCACATGCAGAAGAATGAAACTGGACCATTTCCTTACACCATTCACAAAAAATAGACTCAAAATGGATGAAAGACCTAAATATGAGACAGGAATCCATCAAAATCCTAGAGGAGAACACAGGCAGCAACCTCTTCGACCTCGGCCACAGCAACTTCTTGCTAGACACATCTCCAAAGGGAAACAAAGGCAAAAATGAACTAATGGGACTTCATCAGGATAAAAGCTTTTGCACAGTGAAGGAAACAAAACCCAAAGACAGCTGACAGAATGGGAGAAGATATTTGCAAATAACATATCAGATAAAGGGCTAGTATCCAAAATCTATAAAGAACTTATCAAACTCGGGCACCTGGGTGGCTCAGTTGGTTAAGCAACTGCCTTTGGCTCAGGTCATGATCCTGGAGTCCCAGGATTGAGTCCCATATCGGGGCTTCCTGCTCGGTGGGGAGTCTGCCTCTCCCTCTGACCCTACCCCCTCTTGTGCTCTCTCAAATAAATAAAATCTTTAAAAAAAAAAAAAGAACTTCTCAAACTCAATACCCAAAGAACAAATAATCCAATCAAGAAATGGGCAGAAGATATGAATAGACATTTCTCCAAAGAAGACATCCAAATGGCCAACAGACACATGAAAAAGTGCTCTACATCACTTGGCATCAAGGAAATACAAATCAAAACCACAAAGCGATACCACTTCACACCAGTCAGAATGGCTAAAATGAACAAGTTAGGAAAGGACAGATGTTGGTGAGGATGTGGAGAGAGGGGAACCCTCTTACACTATTGGTGGAAATGCAAGCTGGTGCAGCCACTCTGGAAAACAGTATGGAAGCTCCACAAAAAGTTGAAAATGAGCTACCCTATGACCCAGCAATTGCAGTACTGGGTATTTACCCCAAAGATACAAATGTAGTGATCCGAAGGGGTACCTGCACCCCAATGTTTATAACAGCAGTGTCCACAATAGCCAAACTATGGAAGGAATCCAGATGTCCATCGACAGATAAATGGGTAAAGAAGATGTGGTGTATATATATATAATGGATTATTACTCAGCCATCAAAAAAATAAAAACTTGCCATTTGCAACGACGTGGATGGAACTAGAGGGTATTATGCTAAGTGAAATAAGTCAATCAGAGAAAGACAATTATATGATCTCACTGATATGTGGAATTTAAGAAACAGAACAGAGGATCATAGGGGAAGAGAGGAAAAAATAAAGCAAGACTGAAATCAGAGAGGGAGACAAACCATAAGAGACTCTTAATCATAGGAAACAAACTGAGGGTTGCTGAAGGGGAAGGGGGTGGGGGGGTTGAGGTAACTGGGTGATGGACATTAAGGAGGGCATGTGATGTAATGAGCACTGGGTATTATAAAAGTCTGGTGAATCACAGACCTGTACCTCTGAAACCAATAATACATTATATGTTAATAAAAAGATAAAATCTGTCTCCTTACCTCAGCAGAAGTGATTCCAGCAGAGGATGGTGCCCCAGCGTGTGAGCCCTGGACCCCAGGCACACACCCAGCTCCACTAACCTCAGAAGAATTTAAACACATAGGGCTCACGAAGGCTGTTCTGTCAGCTCACACCCAGAAGGAGGAACAGAATTATATTGATAAATTCCGGAAAAAGATCCTCTCATCACCCTACAGATCCTGTCTTCAGCAAGAAAGCAGAAACAAAGCTAAACATTTGTGTGTTCAAGGTACTTATATTTTAAAAACTGTGTTTCATTGATCAATTTTATAAATATGTGTAAGTAAGTACTGGGAGGTATGGAGTAAGGAATAGGGGTTTTGCTTCTAAGAAACTGAGAGATGCTGACAGAATAAATTCATACCAACTTTGTTATCTGGGATCTTTCTTAGATCCTGGATCCGAGAAGCTGATTTTATAAGCAAGTGATTGAGAGATACTGAAATAAGTTTATTTTACAACAACAGCTTTTATCCAGGATCTTGCTCATGTTTTCAGTGTAAGTAGGAGTGGACATGGTTACTATTGACAAGTGTCTATTCCTTCCTAATCTACTTATAATTACCTGCAAGTGGCATTCCTGTCTTCTTTTTTGGTTCCAGTTTTCCATAATATGCCTCCCTCTCTCTGCTTTCAGGAGACTCTGCTTCCAAGCAGGCCCAATCAGCTGGCTACACAAAGGAGAAGCACAGGCGGAAGAAGCCGCGGGGACTGTGGAACAGCAGGGGCGCTCAGGACACCTTCTGTCCCCGCTTGGGAGGAGATGGCCAGTACAGGCAGCCCTGGGGCCCTTCCCTTGCCTCCTCTCCACAGGCCTCCAGCCTGTCCTTCCCGGCTGCCCTGATGGTTCCCAGCCTGGCTCCTTACCTCATCCTGCCCCGCCCCGCCCCGGCCCTGCCCTCTGTGGGAAGAGAGCACGCAGCGTCCCTGACCACACTGGACCAGCTGCCTAAGCCCCCTTTATGGAACGACTTGCAGTCTTTTCCTGCTCTCCCTTCTCCTTCCTTAGATACTGTGATGACCATTTTCCTGGCTGTCCCCTCTTGTCACCATCCTTCTGTCCGTATGCGTTCCTGGGAGCAGCGGGCTCTTCTGGAACACCGCCCTCGGTATCCGCGGTGACTCCACACCTGGAGCCGCCATCCTCTGTCTTCAGCCAGAGGTGGGCAGAGGGAAAACGGGAGACGCCATGTGGAGAGCACCCCTGCATTAACTCAAGGAGCAGCTCACCACTACAGCTAAACTTACTGCAAGCAGACATGCTCAGATCCTGTGAATCTTCAGATCAAATGAGAAGGGATATTTGCCCGGAAGCTAAGTATGTAAGTGATCCCACCTCCAGCACATGAGCGAGAACATAAATGTGGGTCCTCATTAAAATTAAGGTTCTTGCCCTGGGGCTCAACACTGAAGGCCTAGAGGGTAATTGGCACCACAGCTGGGGTTGAGGCAGCTTTGTTTTCCAGAAGTATGCACTCTATCTACCTGCCCTTACCCCTGCTCACATGCACACATGTTCAGTCTCTCTCTGAAATAAAGAAATAAAATTTAAAAAAATTGATATCCAGACATTAAACTTAACATATCTGTTGCCTGTAAAATATATTGTCTTACTTACAACTGGGGTTACGGTGTGGTAAGGCAGGAGTAAACCATATTGACAAGACCTGAATGGAGTGAGTGCGCTCTTGCAGGTACAGTTGAGGGATACCAGGTATGGACGGAGGGCAGGGAGGGAGCCACTTTCTGCTCATTACTGCTCAGTAAAGTAAGCAACTAGTTCCACACTTATGCACATCATTTTCAAAACCAAAAACTGCATGGTTATTTTCCTTTAACTTTTCATCTCTTTACCTAAAAATCATTCTCAGAGGTATGTGTCCAGTTAAACTTTGGTGAACAAGATGTTTCTCTATTTAGGTATAGGATTCAAGACAAGTGTGAATCTTTACGGTTTTTCTTCAGTCTTCCCTTCAAGGCATAATACCCTTTTTTGACAAATGTTCACAATCTGATGATCCAAAAAAGAAAATATGCTGAAATTTCAAAGCCTGATATTAGTGCACTTGCTAGAAATGTGCAAGGCAGTGTATCCCAGTGAGCAAAGCCGGGCTGTGGAACAAAACAGGAATGCAGACACTCTGGCCCTTGTTTGGCGTGTTAGCTGAACCAAATCAGTCAGCCTTCCTTCTTTGTTCCTCACTTGAAAAATGAAGAGATTAATCCTTGATGGCTTATTCTGAGGATTAAATGAAGTAATATTCCTATAATCCTTCCCATGCAATGTAAGCTCAGGATAGCTGGACCTCTGTTTTGTTCACTATTCCTCAGTTTTGGGAATAGTGCTTAGAACTTACAAAACGTTCAGTATATATTTTTGGAATGACAAAACAAAAAAACATACAACTGTATGGTGCCTGGTGTGTAGTAGGTGCTCAGAAACCAGCAGTATCTTTAATATTACATAGAAAGGTCAAAATCACATTCTTGGGGACAGGCTAAACTGTTTGACCTGTGCCTTATGTATGCACTTTATTCTGTTTAACATGTGAAGTTGAAGATCTGCCGGTTATTTTGTAATATGATGCTTGAGAGGTTACAATCTTTTCTTATGCCCTTACTTTCTGCAGTGTGTCCCGGGCAATAGTGGGAAGAAGAGCTGTCGTGTTACCGCCAGCGAACTGTCCAGGGCATTACTATACGAGGAGTCGCCGTCTGCAACGGGCTCTGCGGCATCAGGTAGTGGATCAGAGTGATGAGTTCTTCCAGCTCTGTTGCCAGGAGCTCACTGTGTGCTGGTTTTGGTACTGATGTGGGAGTGAAGTCTTTTTTCTTTTTTTATAAACTTTATTGGGGTACATTTACCTACAGTAGAATTCACCAAATTTGGGTGTACAAAACAAGAATTCTGACAAATGTATACATTAGTGTAGCCAGCACCACAATTACCACATAGAACATTTCCATCATCTGGAAGAGTTCTTCTGTGACCCTTTAGAATCAGTTTCTGCCCTGATGCTCCAGCTCCTGGCAACCACTGATTTGCTTTCTATCACTCTAGTTTTGATTTTTCTGTAATTTCATATTAGGTGAATGGTCCAGTATGCAGTCTTTTGTATTAGGGTTCTTTCAGTTAACACAGTGCTGCTGAGATTCGTCCTTATTGGTATGTATCAGTCACTTGTTCCTTCTTATTATGGAGCAGAATTAATTTGTATGGAGATCCATTCACCGCTTGATGGTTTATTCAGTTGCTTCTAGTTCGGGGCTATTAAGAATAATGCTTAGCCTAGCTCCTGAACTTTGAGTCTGCATCCTTTTGTGGACATACGTTTTCATTTCTATTCAGTAAATATCTAGGAATGAAATTGCTAGGTCATGTGTAAAGTGTATGGTTAACTTATTTTATTTTTATTATTAAAGTCTTGTTACATACAACATTATATTAGTTTCCAGTGTACAACATCGTGATTCAACAATTCTATCCGTTATGCGGTGCTCACTATGATAAGTGTAGTTACCATCTCACCATACAACATTATTACAGTATTATTGACTATATTCCCTGTGAAGTAGTTTTCATCTTCATGACTTGTTTGTTTATGACTGGAAGTTTGTACCTCTTAATCCCCTCACCTATTTTGCTTATCCCCCAATCCCCTCCCCTCTGGCAACCACTAGTTCTTTGTATTTATGAATCTGTTTCTAGTTGGTTTGTTCTTTTGTTTTTTAGATTCCACATATAAGTGAAATCATATGGTATTAGTGTTTCTCTGTCTGACTTATTTCTCTCTCTCTGACTTATTTCACTTAGCATAATACCCTCTGGGGTTATCCATGTTGTCGCAAATGACAGGATCTCATTCTTTTTTTAAGGCTGAGTAAGATTCCAGTGTCTGTGTGTGCATGTGCATATTCATGCGCATCACATCTTTTTTTTTTTAAGGTTTTTATTTTAATTTCAGTATAGTTGTAATTATATACTATACTATATAGTATATATACTATATACTGTAACTAATAACTTACAGTATTAGGTTAGTTTCAGGTGTACAATGTAGTGATTCAGCACGTCATATAATACCCAGTGCTCATCACAGCAAGTATACTCCTTAATCCCCATCCCTGTGACCTCCCATCCCCCACCCACCTCCCTTCTGGTGACCATCAGTTTGTTCTCTGTAGTTAAGAGTTTGTTTCTTGGTTTGTCTCTCTTTTTTTTCTCCTTTGTTCATTTGTTTTGTTTCTTAAGTTCCACATGAGTGAAATCATACGATATTTGTTTCTCTCTGACTGATTTTGCTTAGCATATACTCTCTGGCTCCATCCATGTTGTCACAAATTGCAAGATTTCATTCTTTTCTATGGCTGAGTAATATTCCCTTGTGTATATATACCACCTCTTCTTTATCCTTTCATCTGTTGGTGGACACTTAGGTCACTTTCATATCTTGGCTATTGTAAATAATAATACAGCAAACATGGAGGTGGATATATCTTTTCAAATTAGTGTCTTTTGTTTTTTTTTAAGATTTTATCCATTTATTTGAGAGAGAGAGCGGGAGCAGAGGCAGAGGGAGAAGCAGACTCCTCACTGAGCAGGGAGTCTGACATGAGGTTTGATCCCAGGACTCTGGGATCATGACTTGAGCCAAAGGCAGAGGTTTAGCTGACTGAGCCACCCAGGCACCCCAGTGGGATTTTTTCTTAATTTTCCTTTCTGCTACTTCATTATTAGTGTATAGAATGTGACAGATTTCCCTGTATTAATTTTGTGCTCACGACTTTACTGAATTTATTTGTTCTAATAGTTTTTTGGTAGCCTTTAGGGTTTTCTATATATAGTATCATGCCATCTGCAAATAATGTTTTATTTCTGCCTTACTAATTTGGATGCCTTTGATCTCCTTTTCTTGTCTGATTGCTAAAGCTAGGACTTCCAGTACTGTGTTGAATAAAAGTTGGAGTGGGACACCTGGGTGGCTCAGTTGGTTGGGTGTCTGCCTTTGGCTTGGGTCATGATCCCAGGGTCCCGGGATTGAGTCCCATGTCAGGCTCCTTGCTCAACGGGGAGCCTGCTTCTCCCTCTGCTTGCTGCTCCCCATGCTTGTGCGCTCTCTCTGTCTGTCTCTCTGACAAATAAAATCTTTAATAAAAGTTGGGACATCTTTGTCTTGTTTTTGATCTTAGAGTGAAAGCTTTCAGTTTTTCACCATTGAGTAGGATATTAACTATGGGTTTGTGGCCTTTATTATGTTGAGATATGTTCCCTCTAAACCCAGTTTGTTGGGAGTTTTTATCATGAATGGATGCTGAATTTTGTCAAATGCTTTTTCTGTAATTATTGAGAGGATCATGTGGTTTTTATCCTTTATTTTGTTAATGTGGTATTTCATGTTGATTGACTTGCAGATATTGAACTATCCTTGCATCCCTGGAATAAATCCCACTTCATCATGGTGAATAATCCTTTTAACAAATTGTTAATTCATTTTGCTAATATTTTGTTGAGGATTTTTGCATCTGTGTTCATCAGGGATAACATGGACCTGTAGTTACTTGTTTTGTGGTGTCTTTGTCTGGATTTGGTAGCAAGGTAATACTGTCCTCATTGAATGAATTTGGAAGCTTTTCTTCCTCTTTGATTTTCTGAAATAGTTTGACAATAATAGGTATCAGCTCTTCTTCAAACGTTTGGTAGAATTAGGGGTACCTAGCTGGCTCAGTCAGTGGAGCATGTGACTCTTGATCTCAGGGTCATGAATTCAAGCCCCACATTGGGTATAGAGATTACTTAAATAAATAGAACTTTAAAAAATTTTTTTAAATAAATGTTTGGTAGAATTCACCTGTGAAGCCATCTGGTTCTGAACTTTTGTTGGTTGAGGGTTTTTTGATTACTGATTCAGTTTCATTACAAGTCATCAGTCTGTTCAGATTTTTATTTCTTCCAGATTTTGTTTTAGAAGTTTATGTTTTTAGGAATTTATCCATTTCTTCCAGGTTGCCTTAACTTACTGGCATATGGTTTCTTGTAGTAGTCTATCTTAATCTTTGGTATTTCTGTGGTGTCAGTTGTTACTTTTCTTTCATCTGATTTTATTTGAATCTTCTTTCTTTTTTACTGATGAGTCTGGCTAAAGTTTTATCAGTTTGTTGTTTTTTTCTTTTTTTTTTAAGAACCACCACATGGTTTCATCAATCTTTTCTCTGTTTTCTTAGTCTCCATTTCATTTATTTTTGCTTTGATCTGTATTTCCTTCTTCCTACTAACTTTGGGCTTTGTTTGCTCTTTATCTGTTTCCTTTAGGTATTATGGTTATATTATTTTGAGATTTTTCTTGTTTCTTGAGGTAGGCCCTTATTGCTAGAAACTTGCCTCTTAGAACTGCTTTTGCTGCTTCCCGTTGGCCCATTATGTTTACATTTTCATTTGTCTCCATGTGTTTTTTTTATTTCTTCTTTGATTTGATAGATTGGTTTTTTGGTAGCATGTTGTTTAGCCTCCACGTTATTTGTGGGTTTTTTCCAGTTTTTTCCTTATAATTAATTTCTAGTTTTATATAATTGTCAGAAAAGATAATTGATATGATTTCAGTCTTTCTAAACTTATTGAGACTTGTTTTGTGGCATAACATGTGATCTGTCCTAGAGAACATTACATATGCACTTGAAAAGAATGTGTATTCTGCTCTCTTTGGATGGGATGTTCATATGTATCTGTTAAGTCCTGTGTGGTCTAATGTGTCATTCAGAGCCATTGTCTCCTTCTGTCTGATCTGTCCTTTGGTGTAAGTGGGGTGTGAAAGTTTCCCAATATTATTATATTATTGTCAGTTTCTCTCTTTATGTCTATTAATGTTTGTTTTGTGTATTTAGGTGCTCCTCTGTTGAGTACATAGACGTTTACAAGTGTTATAGCCTCTTGTTGTATTGAACCCCCCTTATCATTATGTAATGCTCTTCTTTGTCTCAAAGTCACTGATAGTCTCCTATTTCCTTTTGAAGTTTTATAGGTTTATCTTGTTAAACAAAAAAACATTTAACTATGTAAATGTGAAGATCAAATTGGCATTGCTCAATGATTCATGAATTGAGCAGCATCCCATCTAGCAACAGAAAGGAGTTCTGAAGAGCTATACAAAATGGAATGGTTTTTTTGTTTTTGTTTTTGGGGGGGGTTTGTTTTGTTTTGTTTGGAAGAAAGGGGGCAGGAAAAAGGAAGTTACTACTAAAGAATACATAATTTCAGACAAGGTCACAGTCCTAAGGGAAATGGAAGGGGTTTATCAGGTAGATTATCTCATTAGTCCTGACCAGGTAATTCCATGTTGACTGGTTAAAAGTTACATTCCTGGGAAGATGAAACTGCAGTTAGGTTAGGTATTAAGTCTTGGTTTGCTGACATGGGCCAAGCACAGGTGACTCCATTTGGGGCTTGTAGTGTCTTTTTGTGTGTGTGTGTGAGAGAGAGAGTGTACATGCACAAATGGGTGGGTGTGGGGCACAGGAAGAGGAAGAGAGAGAATCCCAAGCGTGGGGCTCAATCTCACAACCCTGAGCCAAAGTCAAAAGTCAGACACTTAACTGATTGAGCCACCCAGGTGTCCCTGCTGTGTCTTTTTTAACAATCTTTTTTTTTTTTAAGATTTTATTTATTTATTTAAGAGAGCACGAGCAAGGGGAGGAGCAGAGGGAGAGGGACAAGCAAACTCTGTGCTGCGGAGCCCAATGTGGGTCTTGATCCCACAACCCTGAGATCATGACCTGAGCCAAAACCGAGTCTGATGCTCAATCAACTGAGCCACCCAGGCACCCCTGTTTTAACAATCTTCTGTAGCTAGGTCTGTGATCCATTTTTAGTTAATTTTTATATGTGGTGTGAGGTAAGGGTTGATATCTTCTTTGCGTGTGGATCTCCAGTTCCTGTCCCGTTTGTCGAAAAGATTAATCTTTTCCCCATTGGATTACCTTGGCACCTTTTTTGAAAATAAATTGGCTGTATATGTTGGGTCTGTTTGGAGACTCTCTTTTCTGTTCTATTTATCTTTATGGCTAGCTTTAGGGTAATACCATATTCTTTTGAGTAATATAGCTTTCAGATAAGCTTTATTTTGATTAGTGTTTATCTGGCATATTTCTTCCTTTTTTTTTTACTTTTAACTTATCTGTTAATGTGTATGGTTGGGTGTTGATTTTTTTTTTTACTCATATCACAGTCTCTGCCTTTAAATTAGAATACTTAGACCATTTACATTTAATGTGACTATTTATATGGTCAAGTGTAAATCAAATCTTCCATCTTGCTAATTGTTTTAGGTTTGTCTCATCTGTTCTTTCTTTTTTTCTCCTCCTCCCCTCTTCCTTTTTGATAATTATGTGTTTTTAATGATTTTATTTTTCTCTCTGTTGCTGGCTTCTCAGCTATACCTCTCATTGTTTTTTCTTTTTTTAGTCATTGCTCTAGGATTTACAAGTTCATCTTTTATCTGTCACAGTTAACCTTCAGACCTCATATGTATTATATCACTTTATGTCTAAGAACCTTAAAAGAGATGTGCTCTGGTAAGCACTGTGAATTGTGCAAGACTATTGAATCTCAGATCTGTACCTCTGAAACAAATAATGCAATATATGTTAAGAAAAAAAAAAAAGAAGAAGAAGAAGAAGGTAGCAGGAGGGGAAGGATGAAGGGGGGGAAATCGGAGGGGTAGACGAACCATGAGAGACAATGGACTCTGAAAAACAAACTGAGGGTTCTAGAGGGGAAGGGGGTGGGAGGATGGGTTAGCCTGGTGATGGGTATTGAGGAGGGCACGTTCTGCATGAAGCACTGGGTGTTATGCACAAACAATGAATCGTGGAACACTACATCTAAAACTAATGATGTAATGTATGAGGATTAACATAAGAATAAAAAAAATTAAAAAAAAAAAACAATTCAACCAAAAAAAAAAAAAGAACCTTAAAAGAGTGCTTCCATTTCTCCTTCGTGTTCTGTGCTGTTTTTGCTTACAAAAAATATTCTTTCTACATGTATTATAAACACCACAATAAAATTGTTATTGTTGTTGCTTTAAACAATTACCTTTTAGGGAGTTTTTCTTTTTTAAGTGAGGAAAAACATCTTTTATATCTGCCCATGTAATTTTTTTAAAAATTAGAGAGGTACTTTGGGTTTTTTGTTTGTTTTATTGTTTCAAAGTTGATGAAAAGGATCTAGAAAGGTCAGATGCAAGATAGGAAAAGAATGATCTGCAAGGCTCCATAGCAGCCATAAAGGGATGGGCCGTGGGATGGATGGATAGCTTCTCTGTTGTAACAGGAGGAGGTGAGGAGAGAGTGTAGATATGAGTAAGTTTACATTTAGTGTCAGGATAATGAATTCCGTTTCTATCAGAAGAGAGTGAGGGAGCAGAGGTGTAGAAAGTGGTCCTTGCTAGGACAGGCTGGTGTGCCGGCCAGAGACCATAGCAGAGTTACCCAGCATTTGAACGATCCTTTTAATGATGATGAACCAATGTACCCTATTATTTATGACTTTTCTCCATATCTTTGGCTACTAGGGTTTACATAAGAACAAAATTGACAGTTGGCTTTATGACAATTGACATCTGGATAGTTGTGAAAAGTCAGAGGGAAAAAGAAATCTCGGGTATTGCAAAGCATGTTACTGAATGATGGGTGCTGGGCTCTGAGCTGAAGGGCTGAGGCACGGTTTCAGATTTGTAGTTGACGCACTTGAACAAGCAGACTAGCAAGTAAAGCTGAGTAAGATGTTAGTGGTTTGGGAGATGGAGCTGACATGGAGCAGTTGCAAGTGATAAAAAGGATCAAGGTATGGCCTTGAGCGTGGTCAGCTCAGGAGGAGTGAGAGGGAGATCTAGGGAAGGTGGAGGAACTGGGAGGTGAAGTCACCCAGGACCGTGGCTCGGCTGCGTGGTAACAAAGACTGTCAGCTGGTTGCCAGAGTCTTTGAGGAATAAGTTTGGCAAATTGGCCCCTAAGAGGTATCTCCTAACCTGTAATTGTTGTTGATCTTTGTTAGGAAGCAGTGAGAGCAGTATGTACTTCGCTAGTACTGATTATTCTTCTGAAATCACCTCAAACGGGCAGCAGTCTCAGGATGTACAAAAGGAAACATTTCCCAGTTTAGCTGAAGAGTCCATGTGGAGAATGATAAAACAAACTCCTGAGTGCATTCTAATGACATACCAGGTACCTGAGAGGTAAGAAAGCACTTCAGAAGACCCACTTTTATGAGGGTTTTTTTGATGATTTCTTAAGTATGTTGTTTAATGCAAAATGATTTTTAAATTATGTTTTTTATACATGGCTCTTAGAGAACTAGATTTTCACATTCATTCATTTGAAGTCAAATGATGAGTGATCCTAGGACAGTGGCCATGGTGGTGCCACACACACAGTCCGATCCACACCAGACTGACATGTTGTGCATTGTGAGACCAGAAAGTAGAGTAAGGCAGCGCTTCCATGATGGCACCCAAGTACCAGAACTTTTCTTTCTAGACTCCGAATTTTTCCCATTCTACAAGAAGAGAGGAGCTCAGGGGAATCCGTTTCTTCGGTCTGCCTCATTCAAGCACCGTGCAGATGCTTTCCAACAAGAAAAAGTGCTCTGGCTTCACCACATTATATATTAGCAAGAGATATAAAGTATATCGCAAAGCCAAGAAGTGCTTGTCTTGGATAACAGAAGAACCCTGTGCCTTCTTCAGGACTAAGGTTGCTCGTTTGTCCTCAGGGTGACAGAGGCTGTCCTGAGAGAGGACCTGGGGAAGCTGGCAGGCATGCGGGGGCGGCAGCCCCGGTTCTCACGCGGGCAGAGGGAGGAGCTGGTCAAGGTGCACTCTTGGATGCAGAGCCAGACAATCCCTCAAGGTATAGACATCCAAGTAAGCACGGTGACAACAGCTGTCTTATATGATGTTTTTTTGTGCCAGACAGTGCCCGAGGCACTTGATACACATTGCAGTGAAACCACTGAAAATCACAGCCCTCGCAGATCTTTCTACCTCACCAACAAACAACAAAATAACGTGTACAGTTATTAAATAATTTATATATGGTTGCACAGTCCCTCTGATTTTGAGTCCAGGTCTTTTGACTGCAAGTGTGTTTCCTGGTTGGAATGTTACAGGGCACCTACTCTGATGTATGATTGACAGGGGAGGAGAGGAGTAAGAGATTGGCATTTCAGATACGCGAGTGTGTTTGAATGGAGTTAAAACGCAAGATGTGGGATTCACATTAGATGTAGTATTCATATCTAGCAGGATCCTCCGTGAGACCCAGGTGGTCTTTGGCCGTTACAAGATCTTCTCAGTGAGATCACACGTGCGTGGCCTGGCCGATGGAGCTCTGATTTGCCAGTGGTCCCCGTGGCGGCTCTGTGGAACGGTTGTGACACTTGTACCGGGAATGAGCCCTTTATTGCCTCAAGTGTCAGGCTTTTATGTGGGAGGTGACAGTGTGTGAAGTTAAAAGCTATAGCAAGAGAAGAAAGCTAGGTGTTCAGAACAGTGGGGTGTTTAGGCTTCTGAAGTAAACAGGTGCTGGTATCCTCCCACCCTCCTTTTTAAAGAAACGAATGCGTTCCCGCAACTTAAGCCTGGTTAGAGGTGGCATTGCCAAAAAGCAGGAGCTGAGCCCGTTACTCATTTCAAGTGTCCTTGTTCTTAAACTACTGTTTTTGTGGGTTTTGAGTAGAAGAGTAAATGAGTGAGTCCCAAAGTAATGTAAGCAACAGTGTGTAAATAATTGTCATGTTCCTTCTAACAACAATTAGGAATGAACTGTCACATAGGTTCTTCTTAGACATGAATTGAATAAATTGGGGACTAGACATAAGGTGCTTGGCCAGCACTTTACTGATTCTAAACTTTCCAAATGACATCATGTCATGCTGCCCGCTCTTGTTCTTTCTCGGAGGGCTGCGTCACTTGCGAAAGCCAAGACTCCCTCGGCGACGCCGCAGAACCCCGTGGTCAAGCTGCAGCAGCGAGCAGCGGTTGAGTGGCCGTGGAGGCGCGCCCCCCGGGGCCCGCTGGACAACCGGGCCTCTTCGTGTGTCTCTTTAAACCCCGACTCTAAGTGGCCATGAAGTTGTCACTGAATGTTAAGGTTTTCCCTTCTTGACTTTTTTAACAGGCATCGTTTCTCTGAAGCAGACGTCATACATACAGTCTTTTATGTCCGTGTTCCTGGAGTCTTATAGCTGTCAGGTGGTTTTCTAGTGTAGCCGTCCTCTGAGGAGATCGGATGGCCTCGAGAGAGAGGGGTGTGCACAGGTGGCACCCGAAATAGACGGCAGTCAGAAGCAGAGCCAGAAAGAGCCCCGAGCCCTGGCCTCCTTCGTTTTGTTCTGTTGTTACAGAAAGCGTTTTCCCTGTGAGAGCACTTGACATCCCCCCTGCAGGCCATCTGGTTTTCAGAATGGTTCCCAGAAACGCGGTACTTTCATCTGGTCCTTGGGCAGCTTGGCGCGTCCTTCCGTAGTTCAAATGAAACGTTCTCATTTGCCCACAACGCGAGTCGCTTCTGTATTTACCAGTAGTAGCAAATACCACCCATCGGTACACCGGACATACCTGCGTGTTGGGGTTGGATTTTGAGCTTTGTTCATGTGGACGCTTTTCCTTTTAATTTTCCACCTTCCACTGAAATTCCCAAAGTCCTGCCTTAACAATCGACTTACCATGAGCTTATTTGTCAGAGAGTTGAAGTTAGCTTTTGCATGTGTGACATGAAAATAGAAAGAGCTCCTCACTCATCCAGTGGTATTCCCCTTTCTAATGTTTTGGTTTTAAAATAATGACTGTAAAAAGTTTCAGAAGTCATGTCAAAAATAATTGGTGTTTAAATGTTGTCTCACCCAAAATTAACAGTTAACTCTTCCTTTCCAACCAATTTACACAAGAGGTCTGGCCATCCTTGTTGGAGGTTTGTAAGTGCCGTGATGGGCTGCACGGGGACAGCAGCGGTCCATGGGGACAGCAGCGGCCCGTGGGGGCTCCACTGTTCTCGCTGGAGTGCAGAAGCAGCCAGAGATCAGTGCTTCCTGTGCCAGCCGTGATTGTGTCTTCTAGGAAGTGAGTGGGTTGTTTACTGGATAAGTTAGCTCCGTGTTCTTTAGAGAAGTCCATGATTCCTGCCCAGACTCAGTATGACCCACGCAGATCAGAAAGAGGACTAGAAGCAAGTGAAGGAGCAGTAACCTTTTATCTTCTATATAACAGACTGATTTTTCTTTTTTTGTTGTTTTGTTTTGTTTCCTATTTTGTTTTAAAAAAACACTCTTCCTCTTTTCAAGTTTTATACTTTTTTATAAAAGTGCATCCTGATAATAATTAGAAGACTCAACCTTTTTATCCATGATTCCATGGTGATTGCAGGGCCCTGATTCTTAGTTTCCGTAGCTCGGGTTTCCTTTCTAAAGTAGGTTTTCCTAGAAGGCAATTCTATGTGTCATTTTCAAATGCTAAGCTGTTTCATGCAACTACTCCAGTGTTATGACTGGGGAGCTCTTATATTCTACTCCATCCTGATCGCTGAGTGATTTCGAAGCCCTCGTCGTGTTGGTTAGGTTGTGTGGTATTTTTGCCCTTGGTGAAAAATCAAATTTTAAAAAACTAACCAGCCAAGATATTATCCATCAATGTACTCATCATGACCTTCTGCAGGGACAAAAATTTTAATTTGTATAAATGAGAAATGACATGTGGCTGTTAGAGGTCACTCAGCTTCATGCCGCACGTTTTATACCTTACATTCTCCAATCACGTAAGCACCTCTTTTTCATTCTTTCTGGATATTGGTTTTATCTGAATTTGCTGATCTCTTTGCCTTAGTACACATTTTATGGAGTGCATATTATGCCAGACTTGACATGAAACTGGTGCTCGTTGTAGGTAGATCTGTAATACCGTTTATAACTTTCATATGTTGACAAGTAGATTAGTTGGCGTGTTTAGGGATTGGACCATGAACGCTCGCACTGCTGGAGGGGAGAAATGAGGCTCAGCAGTGACGCTGCTGCCCCCCGAGGGGGCTGTACCCACTTTTACACTTTCTTGTTCAAGTTTATTAACTTTTTGTATTAATAACTACAGAAATTGGTAATAAAAATGTGTATTATAGGTTTCCATGTTTACATAAATGTTACCCAAAAAGCTGCATTTTCTTGGGTAAGAGGTCAGGATTTATGAAAAACGGAATGCTGTGTGAATGGAGTTGTTTTGCAATTAAGTAAAACTTTGTTATAATTCACAAGGTAAATTTAATCTAAATTGAAATTCCATTTCGACTGAATTTATAATTGTGTGAATTTACTTGTTTTTAATGGTTATTAATATTTCAACCAGGTATCTTTTTCAAGTAAAAACAAACTGTACATGTAGAACCGGAGATATTTTTGCATCGTGTCAATAAACCTTTGCCTTGAATATTTTTTATCATCATGAAATGTTTATTAAGTTGCATTGCAAGGGGCAGGATTAACATTGGTTTTCTCAGCAATGCTGTGTGTTTGCGTTGTCACAGCGTCTGAGCTCCTGCTGAGCTTTCAAATCCATTACCTCATCGAGCCCTCGGGGCAGCGCTGGGTCCTCAACATACATGCATATTTCTAACACTGACTGAAAGGCCTAACTCACAGAATTCAGCGTCAGCAGTATTCTTTCCGATTCCGTAGAGTGCACCTGCGTGTCCGGAGCAGGGATGGGAAGGTTCGAATCCAACCCCAGAGTCCCGTCCGCAGGGGTAATTGCCTACACCACTGAAACGCAGGCCAGGGCTCCCAGTTACCCCACATGGGTATTCCACAGAAGCTCTTTCTGGCCTCATAAATATAAAACAGTTCTGTGGTGCCAGCGTTGTGTGTGGGAGACCCAGTGTTAGCTTCGTGTCAACGGCGCGAGACGCCACAGTGTTACCACAGCTACTTAATGTCAGCATGGTCCCCGAGGTGACACATCCGTTCTTCGAGTTTGAGACCTCTTTCCCTATGGATTTGTCCTTGAGATCTTAAATCCAGAAAGTGAAAGCTTTTTTTTTTTTTTTTTTTTTAATAAAATTTTGTTTATTTGAGAGAGAGTGTGCACCCGCCCTTGCACAGGAGCAGGGGGAGGGGCAGAGGGAGAAGCAGGCTCCCCGCTGATCAGGGAGCCCCGGGGACACGGAGCTCGATCCCAGGACCCAGAGATCGTGACCTGAGCTGAAGGCAGACGCTGAACTGACTGAGCTGCCCAGGTGCCCCACTGATTTTTTTTTTAAGTAATAATATATGTTGTCATGTTTAAGGTTGAGAGGACATGGAGGTAAGATAACATTTAAGCAGTTTGTAGTTGAGCTATTTTAAATAAATTTTACTTTTGCCTCTGTTCACTTACAGCTTTACTTTTAAATTTTCAGAGAATTCAAGAATAAATTGATGGAAAGAAAAGTTATAAATTTTCAGGACACGTTTATAAGTAAAATGACCACTCATGATATTTGCAAAACATAGAGGATTTATTTTCCAAATAATAATGGACAGAGTCTAGTTTGCTTAGATTTTTTTTCTATACTATTTTCAAACCAGGCATTTTTGTTTTTAAGTTTCTAAGATGGCTGTTTTTGAGTTGACTAGTAGATGTTCATTTCACTTCAGACACAGTATTTCCAGAAGCATTCAGAGGGAGACCCACGCTTCTTATCTTGTTTCCTGTTCCTGTCCAAAAGATGACTCAGGAAAATGTTAAGATCTTGTCCAGACAAAGCCTGAAACCAAATCCACAAACAAAAAAACATAGATTATCAATGAATTAAGAACCCTACAAGAAAGAGGAGCCGTAGTTAAGACTTAGGGCCCCTGAAAAGTGCCTGCTCTGTCGTGTGGGGTGTAATTGCAGTAGGAGCCCGGAGTGTGGTGGCTCTGGAAGGGCTCCCTGCACCCCGCCAGGGATCTACTCTGTCAGTCCTCTGATTGCCCTGAGGTTCCCCAAGCCCTCACTGACCCATCTCTATTTAAATAATCAACCAGTAACATGTTCTGTCCGTTTATTATCTTCTGTGTGAAACATCTTCTATTTCCCCTGAAATGAACTTCTCTTGAAGCGTGGGCCCTTAGTTTTGTTTCTACTGCAGAACTGCATGAGCAAATCCTATGAATCACCTTTGTGATTTTAGAGTTTTTAACTGTAATCCTTCTACTCAGAAGAATATATACGTGAATGATTACTTTTACTTTGTCACAGGCAGATACCACACGGACCCCTTCTGGGTGGTTTTGCCCAGTTGGGACCTTAGGTGGTGTCTGCCATCTCTGGGATGAAGTGTGTCCAGTATATTTTTATAAGGATGTTAGTGGGTACTACACCAAAAAAGATGTCTCTGGCCAGAATGTTTGGGAAGTTCTTGATTAATATTAAATAAGTTTACGTTGGGATTTCCTGGAGGTTTTGATGTGCTGATGTACACACAGAATCAGCGAGGCGGGAGAGGCTAGAACAATAGGCATGGTAGATTGGCTGGTGGGACTGGTGTACCCAGAAACCCTTCAGGAAGCACTTAGAGTTTGGGGGTGTTGGTGATGGTCAAATGCAGACTTTTCTTTCAGCATCTGAGGCCCTCTGGGAATTGCACGCCATTTCTAACCATCTAATATTATCTGTCATTCACCAATTCCCTATCCCAGTCTTTCCCCCGCACCCAGATTAGCGTCCGTGCCCTGCCGTCTACCGCCCATGTTCCACCTCTGTGTTTGAGCACAGCATTCTTCCACTTAGATGGTACATGCAGCAGCTTCCACACTTGAATGCGAATGCGAGTCACCTGGGGTGCCTGCTAGGATGCGGATTTTGATTCAGTAGGAGATTCTGAATTTCTCACGAGCTTCCAAGTGACACCAGGGCTGCTGGCCCCTGGGCCACATGTGGGGATGATGAAAGAGCTAGCAGAGGGGTAACAGACTGGAGAGCAGGGACCTTATCTGTTGTTCATTCCCTTAAACTTGTTAAAGTAATTTTTACCCAAAACAGGCACTGGACAAGTTCCTGTGGTCACATATGAATCAGAATTTAGAAAAATGAATGCTTTGAAATAACACTGATTGCCCAGTTACTTGAAGGTATGATTTCTACCCAGGACACTACCCAGTTCAAGCATTTTGGATCTTCTAAAGTCAAGGTATAAAATGCTTCGCCTAACTGTCGTAAATAGGGTCACTTACCTTTCTCAGACTTCCTCTAGGGTTAGCAATGTCAGTACTGAGACCTGGAAAACAATATTTGGAAACCATTCATCATCAGATCTGTGATTTCCAGTTTATGCTTGTTTTTCTTAGAATATTATTAAGTCATAATTAATTTCTGATCTTCCTGTTTTGTTTTGGTTTTTTTTAAGATTTTATTTATTTGACAGAGCACAAGTAGGCAGAGAGGCAGGGGGAGGAAGAAGCAGGCTCCCTGCGGAGCAAGGAGCCCGATGCGGGTCTCGATCCTAGGACCCCAGGATCATGACGTGAGCTAAAGGCAGACGCTTAACTGACTGAGCCACCCAGGCGCCCCTCTGATCTTCCTGTTTTCACTCTGCAGCAATATTTACTTGAAGGCAGCTTCTTTCTTGCTGATGGGAGTTCACAAAGGGCACTGCATTCTCCCCAAAAAGTTAGCAGTTCAGTAGTTTATTGGAAACATTTTAAATGAACGAACTTCTTTCTCTTAAACAATGTCTATTAAAAGTCTCCATTTGGGGGCGCCTGGGAGGCTCAGCCAGTTAAGCGTTGGACTCTTGATTTTGGCTCAGGTCATGATCTTGGAGTTGGGCTCTGTGCTCAGCAGGGAGCCTGCTGGAGACCCTCCCTCTCCCTGCCCCCACCCCCTTCTCAGAAAAAAAAGAAAAAGGCTCCATTTCATTTCCAGAATGTCCTGAGCATTTGTATCTGTGTGTAGAGTCAGAGAAAACAGTAAAAGCTGACAGTTTCTTGGTGGCTGTGTGTGACTGTGGAGAGCAGTTTACCTCATTTTCTCGTTGCCTTCCCAACAGCCGTGTGAGATGGGTATTTGTACAAATCCTGTCTACCGATGAAGAAACTGAGGTACCAGATGCTTACGTAGTTTGCTTAAGATTTTAGCAAGGGGGAAAGCAGGATTTCAAATTGCACTTATTGGAAACTGGGATAATATCCTCCTTCCCCTCCAAATAATCTGTGCAGAAAAAAATATATATATATGCTGAGGTGCCAAGGAGAGCATGATGCTTGCAAGGAGTTGGTGAGAAATGAAAACACAAGATTGCAGAGGAGTCTTTACACCAGAAGGGGAGAGTGTTGGGCAGTTTATTAGTCTATTTTATCAGTCATCTTTCTATTCCAAAACAGGTTTTTACCCCATCTAGTGAATGAGAATAGAGAGTAATTCGGTAGCAATAAAATCAGACCACCTATACATGCAAGAATTATTTTACCTGCTTCCCTAAGACCATCACCCCTCTCTGCCCCTGACATCTCCAGCAGCATTTGCAGGAGGGACACTCTTTCCAGTTCATCCAAGGCTGATCTTGCATCTCCATCAGGTGCTACACAGAGTAATAATAAAGGTTAGTAACGTTGTTCATTCTTCAGTGACTTCTGTTCCCTCTTGTCTTGGGGGAGCTCTGGGGCAGGGAGAGAATACTAGAGATGCCTTCAATGGCAATGTTTGTGACTTGTCAGTGGTATCTTAACAGAGAAATGGGGTGCTACGGTCCGATTTGCAAGCCGGCAGGACAGAAAATCAAGAGCAGTGGGTCTAATTCTGACTCTCTACACCCTTGTGTGACCTTGCCAAGCCTCTCAACTGGCTATTACCTTTTACTTGTAGATAGTTGAGTGATAAAATTGGAGAGGAAAAATGAAGGGTGGTTTTCTGAGAGTCACGTGACGACTGTTTATGTTCTTCTGATAAACCAGATAAAGGGCAGCACTCCTTACCTTTCCGGCCTTCCAAGATTTGAATACAGTCATCATTAGAAAAGAGTCAGCCTTTAAAATACTTTTTAAAGACTTTGATAGTAACATTATTTAATGTGAGATTTGGTCAGCTTAATAGAAGTATGGCAAGTGTGTGTAGGATGCGTATGGGATGTGCATGGAAGGTGTGTGGGACGTGCGTGGAAGACGGAAGGTATGCTCAGCGGAGACTTGGCACCAGGATAGCTCTCTTGGCCAGCTGCCGCCATGCTGAGATTAGAGGCTCTGGGAGTCCCAGAATAGCAGCACGCTTACAGCTTACAGATACTGAGCTACAACCTCAATTGGAAGACAATGCATTGAAACCATTATAAGGGCATCTGAGCACATTCACAATTATTTCTGAAGAATGTTCATGAAAAATCTGTAAAATCCGGCCACATGTAAGTGTGTGTGTCAAGAGGCTCATTTATGTAGGAACAACTAAATTAGAAAAACTGAGATAAGAACCTGAAGGGAGGCCCTCACCTGTTAGGGTTTGAGTAAGATGTTGCACCCATCTGAGTTTTAAAAAGATTATAATAATATGTACATTTTTTAAGAGGACAGTGATAGAGTCAGTCTTGATTTCATCTCGTGCTTGCTTTTCACTGTTCTTTTTAAATAACAGAGATTCAATAAGGTTAATGCCTGTTTTGGGCCAGTAACATGACAGGAAGTCTGGGCTGTAGCCACGGACAGGCACCCGTGAGTGGCCAGCAGTGCTTGGCCATCATCAAAAAGCCTCTTGGGAGAAACTTTAGAGGCTAGAAATGATAAAATCAATGGTATAGAAGAGTTTTTTCCTTAAAAAAAAAAGTCTAAAGGTACCCCAATTTAAAGACAAGATAAAATCCATTTAAATTTTAAATGCATCAGTTGTTTTATTCCTTAAACTAAATTAAGAGGAAATAGCCAAGTAAGTATTGACTGATTTTTTTTTTTTTAATTCAACTTACACTTAAACTGAATGAAACATAAAAAGGATAAGATACTTGCCCTGGAAACCGATGTCATCTCTAGCTCCAGATTGTCCCTTTTTAATTCTTTAATAAACATTTGTGTTTCATGTAACACATGTCAGATGATTACTTTTAACTTAAAATAACATAAAATAGTTTTCATCTACAACTGGAACAACCAAATTCTACATCCGACCAGTTCATTTAAAATAGAAACGAAAAGTAAATTATGCTTACAATGTAGTACAATTTTTTAAACTGAAAAAAAAAATTTTTTTTTGACCAAAGCAAGAGTTTGGGTTACAGGAATGACGTGAAATAAAGCTACCCTTTTTTTTCCCTTACATTTTAGAAAGAAAAAAATCTAAAATGTGCTATAAGGGTCCTCTAGTATTCTATCCATAGCTAGGACTCAATTTAACAAGACTCCTGCAAACAAGAATTCCCATTCTTATCTCTAACTTTGCATTTAAGACCCTTGAAGACTCTTCCAAGACTAACAGAAGGGGAACAAATTCATCTTACCTGAGAGCTGCAGGCTCTCTTCCCTGGAGTCAGGGACAGGCAGAGAGAGGAGAGGATGTAAGCATCCTATGAAAAGCAAACACCAGGAGATGAGCTTATACATGCTGGGCAAGAGACACAGTCTCCTTTCTTGGCTTCCGTTGCTCAGAACTTCCAACTTGCTCCTCATTCTGTGATCAGTGGTTATATATATGATCCTATGACTCATATCACCCCCTCCAAAAAATTAAATTTATTGTCTGTGGAGGCTAAAAGGCAATCACTTTGCATTGATGTAATTTTTCAAGGTAACAACTCATAGACAATAAATTTGCTGTCATTGCCTAGTGTACAAAGTAGGTATTATATAAAGACAGAACAGTTACATTTATAAATCTGGCCAAAGGAGTAACTGAGAGCAATAAATCATGAGTCAAAGAAAGGGTCACACATGAGTTGAAGTGGCCAAGGCAAAGACATGGATTTATGAGTCCTAGCAGGAGTGATGCAGGGCGTGACATGGAATGTGTTGGTTTCCCTTTTCTCAATCTTCCAAGAGTGATAGATGAACTGTCCTGTTGTACTGGGGACTGCCATGCCCGAAGAATAACAATGTGCAGATTAAAACTTAAAACCAGTTCTTCAGTGAAGCTAAGTTAAAATGCACAGCAAACCTTCAGGCTCAAAGCAAGTCTTAAATTTCAATACTGTTCATCAAGGAGGGATGGAACACAAGCCTGAAAACCTCGCTGATGAATATTTCCCAAGTCTGACTGCTGTTTCTCGCTCCCACTCTGCCGGCCCGGCCCCACCTGGACGGTCACATGGCTTCCCCGTGAGTGCCCACAGGTCTGCGCGCCACCCACCAGCGTCCACACAGCACAGCGGTGTCTCTGACGCACAAGTCGGCTCATGTCAGGTCCTTGCTCAGAACCCTGTATGCACCTGAAGGAAAAGTTAAAACTGCGGAATTACAAGAAAAAACATGAACCCCCCTTCATGACCTTGAGGTAGGCAGACATTTCTTAGCTGAGACATCAACCACATAAGCAAGAAATGGATAAATTCGGCTGTGCCAGAATTAGAAACATCTGCTCTCTGAGAGATACTGGTAAGAAAATGAAAAGACCGGCCACTGCTATGAGAAAAGTCACAATACACATTCCTGATGAAAGGTATAAAATGTATATACATATATATATATATATACATATATACATATATATACATATAAAGAACCAATACTCAGTAAGCCAACAACCCAATGAAAGGAATGAACACATATTCCACAAGAGAAGGTGTACAAGTCTCTAATGAGGACATGAAGAAATACTCGATATCGTTCTCATCAGAGAAACGCAAATTAAAATCACAGTGAGGGGCTACCACAAGCCCAGCCCAGTACAGTGGCTGCAATCAGAAAGACCGATGATCCCAAGTGTTGGCAAAGGTGCAGAGCACCCAGGAGGAGTGCAAAACAGCACAACCTCCCTGGAAAACAGTTTGTAACTTTCTCATAAAGTTAGATACCCATTAAACTGTGCAAACCAGAAATCCCTCTGCTAGGTCTCCACCTACTCAAGTGAAACGAATACATCGATCCAAGAATCACTTGTACACAAACATTCATAGTAGCTTTATTCATAACAGTGGAAAACTGCAAACAACCCAAGGTCCATGCACAGATGAATGGATAAATAAGCCGTGCTGAATCGTAGGATGGAATTCTACTTAACGGTACAAAGGAACTGCTGATAAACACAACAGGATGGATCTCAAAAATTTTGTGTGGAGTGAAATAAGCCAGACCGAGGAGAGTACCTGTGACATGATTCCATCTAAATGACATTCTAGAACTTGTAGCGCACTGCAGCGGGAGGTGGAGGGTTGACTGTGCAGGGAGGAGGGAACTTTTGGGGGTAATGAAAATGTTCTATGTCTTGACCAAGGCAGTGGTTGATTATATATATCCATGGACCAAGACTCATCAAACTGTACACTTAACATGGGTGCATTTTATTGTACGTAACTGATACCTGGTAAGATTTTCTCTTAAATCTCCCTTGGCTCCTGTTTCATGTTTCACTTCTTCCAGTGCTGCTCTCCCCTTACAGCTAAACTTGACTGCTTCCTGCACACATTCCTGCCTCAGGACCTTTGCAATGGCTGCTCGCCACCTGAAATGTTCTTTGCTCAGATGTGTGCCTGGCTCTCTTCCTCGCCTCCTTTGAGTGTTTGCTAGAATGTTACATCCTACATGAGGCCTTCCCTGACCCTGCTACTTAAAAATTGCAACAAACCTATCCCCAGCATTACTCATACTCTTGCCTCTCTCAACTTATCCCATTGCACTAAGCCTTCCAGCATGGTTACATATTTTAGGTCATAATTGTACATAGTAGGCACTTGGTAAATACCTGTTGAATCAGCGAATGGGGCACCAACCATGTGTCGGACCATGTTTCGGGGAAAGAATGGTGAACGAAGTAAGTTTCTACTCTCATGAACTTTCTCACTGGAGGCAACAGACAACAAAACGAATATTTGTTATGATAATTTTTTATTGCTATGATGAGGAATAAAGCAGACTAAAGAGACGGTGCAGCGACGCAGGTGGTCAGATGGGCAGTCAGGAGGCCTCTGGGAAGGGGGACACGTGAGCAGAGATCCAGGTAGAGTCAGGCAGCCATACATTTGAAGTATCTCCCAGAGGAAACTGAGGAATGGCCTGGAAGCAGGTGGAGCGATAACAGAAGAGACCCTGCGCTGGTGGGGGAGGAGGGGCATGCTGCTGATTGGCAGGAATGGTCCAGCACAGACCCCTGGATGGGCAGCAAGGGGTTGTCAGTGCCTGGACGGGGATAGGAACAATGTCAGAGCAATTTCACATGCTTACAGGTCTGGTGGGGCAAAAGGTGGTCATCTTCAGATTCATCTATGCATTCAGCAGACATCTCAGCACCTACAACATGCCGGCACTGCCAGGTGGGGGACACAGCCGTGGACCAAGACAATAGAAAGAGGCTCTCAGCCTGTTGGGTTCGTGCCAACAGAAACCACTGTTGCCTGCCTGCCTCCCTCCCTCTGGCTCCACACTTCCTTGCCTCGATATCTCTCTGCCCATTTTAGCTCATTCTTTTTTCTCTTTGCAGAACTGGCTTTTCTTTTCCACATGTATTTGACCAGACATACACCCCATTGCCCAAAGTTTGCCTTTCCTCAGTTTAAGAAGATCAGCTCCAACACATTATCTTTAAATCCAATTTGCAAATTCCTAGGGGAGAGGATTCAACTGGCCCAGTTCAGCAGGGCTTTTGCTGAATGTCCCCATGGAGGGTGCCTGGGACAGCTATTGCACAAGAGAGGACTGTGGCCCCAACAGACATCCCAAAGAGAATACAATATGGCAAGAGCAAAAAAATACACTTGGTAAGCCTGCTTTGAGAAATATACCCTAGGGAAATAATACAACAGAAGCAAAACATGACCTGAAGGCATCATCTGCAGCCTTATCTGTGGAGGCCAAGACATTAAATCAAAGGTTGCAGACAACTGCGTACAGGACTCAGAAGTGATCTGAGTGAAGCTGGCTTGATGAATGCAATAGGGAGTGGTGGGGAGTGTGGCAAAGTGGAGAGTTTATGCTATCTCTGAAGGTGGACTCCCGCTGCTAGTTGCCAAATCTCAATATTAGAAATCTGAATTTTAAGGGCTATCCCTTTCTCTTGGCAACTAATTCAAATTAAAAAACAAGAATGACAGGTGCCCCTGGGTGGCTCAGTTAAGCGTCTGACTCTTGATTTCGGCTCAGGTCATGATCTCAGGGTCGTGAGATGGAGCCCTGCATTGGGCTCTGTGATCAGCGGGGAGTCTGCTTGGGATTCTCTCTCTCCCTCTGCCCCTCCCCTTGCTTGTGCACTCTAAATTAATTAAAATTTTTAAAAAATGTCAAAGTACTGTAAGCCCACTATGTCTGTCAAATAGTACACACCAACAAGCTGTAACTCACCCTTCAGGCACCTGGTTCTGCCCTAAATGCCCAAAATAAGTGTATAAGTTAGAAGATCATGGAGCTTAGCAACACTCAAATAATAGGTAAAGGATTATAGAAACTTGGAAAACAGGGGTGCCTGGGTGGCTCAGTCGATTGAGCGCCCGACTCTTGGTTTCAGCTCAGGTCATGATCTCAGGGTTGTAGGATCGAGCCCTACATAGGGCTTCATGCTCAGCATGGAGCCCGCTTGAGATTCTCTGCCCCTCCCAGCTGCATATTCTCTCTGTCTCATAAATAAATTAAAAAAAGAAAAAAGAAACTTGGCAAACAGAATAACGTTAAAGAATTGGGATACGAGGAGATTGACACCATGTAAGAAAAAGGACTGTGGATAAGAACTAGCATGTAATCTTGCAAAAGTGAAAATAGTTGTGCTAGGGTGAAGGGTTGTTTGTTTAAAGTGCTATTCTATTGTACATATTGCATAGCTGTATATCATGTATGTCTATTACACGTGCCTGTGTAAAGCATTCAGGAAGCAAAGTCCTGCAGTGGGGTCGGGAAGAGGCAGGCTGAGGTTTGGGTGTTGTTGGTGCCCCTTGAGGACGTTTCTGAGAGAGGCAGGGTGAACTTTAGACGCCTCTTCTCTATGGAAGAGGCTTTCTGCCAAGCTTTGTCATCCTCTAGTGACTCAGGGGTACTTCTGACAGTTATTAGTGATGATTTTACAGGATGGCCTAATTAAGTTACTACTAAAGGCTTAAGCTCAAAAAAAAAAATTAGCTTCTTTCCTTCAGCAGACCATCAGTGACAATGTCACCTTGTCCCAGAAATGTACTGACACATCATTTGGTCCTAATGGTCCTTGTGTTAAGCAACGCAGCTTTGTGTTTACGGCAGAACAGGTATGAAGGATGAAGACCTTTCGTAAGAGGTGGGGTCCCTTTCATTAGTTGCAAATTACCTTTTTTTTCCCGAAGATTTTATTTACTTGAGAGAGAGAGAATAAGAGAGCACGAGCAGTGGGGGAGGGGCAGAGGGAGAGGGAGAAGCAGACTCCCCACTGAGCAGGGACCCCCCCAATGCAGGGCTCCACTCGGGGCTCAATCCCAGGACCCTGGGATCATGACTTGAGCCAAAGGCAGACGTTTAACAGGCTGAGCCACCCAGGCGCCCCACAAATTACCTTTTTAAACCAGAGGGGTATTTCTTGTGTCTTGAGGAAATAAACCGTTAATATGACATATTTGGGGTGACTTGTGCACATGGATCACCAGTGTCCACTGGATAAACATAAAAGTCACAGATCTCTTTCTGGTCTGTTTTGAAACTGATCAGAGTTCACCGTCTCTGCTGCCATCTCTACCCTTGTGTCCTGTGGGCGTAACTTTTGCGTATAGTCCTCAGTTGTGAGGGCTCCCTAAGGAGTTGATAGGAGTGACTTTGCCTAGTGTTTCAAGCTTGTTCGGTGCTTTCTTAGCACTAGCTGTCAGAATTCAGGACAATCTATCAGAAACATGTTTGTGCTCTTCAAACACTACAGTGCTTATGCTGTTTTTGAGGCAGACCTGGGTCCCTGAAACCAGCACGGCTCACATTCAGATGACGTTTCAGAGGTCATAAGGGTCCACTCTTATTTCTATTAGTGTAAAGTCATAGGTTACAGGCTCTCAGATGTAGAGTGAGTGCATATTCATGAAAAATTTAACTTAATCTATATTCGTTATAGGCTTAGTTATATTAATTTATATCTCGGTTAACCATTGCGTGTAAATGGCTACTGAGTGCCTCCCATCTCAATTGCACGACAGCAGTAACCCTTGGGAATCACAGGCACCCCCACCCACCAGGAGAATCGGGGGCTTTGTGGGAGAGGTGAGTGAGGACCGAGTGAGAAAACAGCCTGAACCAAAGCCCAGAGGATGTGCTCAGTGTGTTTGCAAAAGGCTGGACCCAGCTTGCTAAGACCAGAGAGGTAGGTGGGACTAGATCGCATCACCAAGTTAAGGGATTTGGATTTTTGTCCTTTAATAGCAAAGAGGAGAGACAAGGAAGGGTTTTAAACAAGGGAGTTGTATCATTCACGTCCAGAGTATAAGGTGGTGGGTGGGTGCCATGAAAAACTAAGTAGGCTCAGGAGGGTGATGGGATGCAGGGACTGTTTTAGGTAGGAGATCAGTATAGAAGGAAAAGAGGAGAGTACCATGGGGCTATCTGAGAGAAAAAAAAAAAAAGCATTCCAGGCATAGGGAATAGCAATTGCCAAGGCCCTGGGGTAGGATTGGGTTATGCCTACTTTGAGCAACACCCAGGCGCTCAGTGTGGCTCCCGCAGAGTTGATCAAGGGGGAGAACAGTGCAGGCTGCAGACAGAAAGATGGTAGAGGGACAGATTTCAGTTCTTGACGGCTATTTTAAGGGCTTTCAGTTTTAAAGTGAGTAGGATAGCAAGCGCATTTGGAGCAAAGATACGGCAGAATGTGAATTGTGTTTTAAAAGGCTCACTCTGGCCCCTGTGTGGGGAGGTCGGTAGAGACAGCCCTCTGGAGGCTGGAACTGGGGGTGGTGAGAATGGCCAGATTCTACAGCTATTTTGAAGGACGAACCACTAGGATTTGCTGGCGAATTGGGTGCAAGAGAAAGGCAGTCATCAAAGATGACCCCAGTGTTCTTGGCCTGAGAACCTAGAAGGGCGGTGTCACCTGTAACAAAATGTGGCCAGCCGTGGGCAGAGCATGTGTGCAGGGGATTTCAAGAGTGGTTTGGACATGTTGGTTTGGGGTGCTTTTTAGACACGCCCCCGCCCAGGCAGAGGTCAAGAAGGAACTGGAGGCACGCAGGGTCCAGGAGGAAGACCTGGGCTATAAATAAAGCCTGGAGTCAGCAGGGGGTGTGTAAAGGCATGGGGCCGCACGAGTCACCAAGGACATGAGGGTGGACAGGAGAGCAGAGCAGGTGAGGGCCCAGGAGACCGACCAAGTCTTTGGCAAGAGCAGTTTTGATGGCATCAAGGGTCGAGAGGCTGATTAGAAAGGGCTCAAGAAATGATGGGGGAAAATGTAGTAGGTTGGGCACTTCCTCTGTCAGTCGAATAATAATGATGATGTCAATACAGGTGTCCTGGGCTCTGCGCGTTGTGGGCAGCACGTGCCCAAGTCTCCAGGGGGGAGGGACAGAGCTACAGCAACAACCCTCCTTTTCAGGTGACGGACGGAGGCTGCACAAGGTCCAGAAGCCTGCCAAGTTCTTGCGGTTTGTGAGCACTGGGTCTGCTATAGGGCCCCACGTCTCGTTGGGCTGTCACCACCATACCTGACGTCCTCCACAGGACCTGACACTGTTGGAAAGGGGGAGCTCTGTGAACGACCCCTTTCAGGGGTAGCCCTGGGTGCTCAGGGGTCCTTCCACTGCAGGGGTGCCTGAGAGGAGCCACTTTGTGGAATTGGGTGAGGGTGGCCCTGCTCACCCCTCCCCGGCAGAGGGGTGACCACACGAGAAAATCACAACGTGTCTAGTGATAACCGCCCTACTCGATGGGCCTCGATTTTTATAAACTACTCTAAAAAACAAGTCCATCCATTTGCCTTGAAAGTGTCACATTTCCATGGGACCTGGTGGGCAGCCACTGATGGGCTGAATCTTCACTTTCAGGCATCGTTTTTCTAGCAGAGATGTCTATCCCCATCCATGTGACCTAGAAGGCCACTTTCCAAAGGATGAGCTGCCAAAGCAGTGACACTCCGGGTCTGGACTTAATGCATCAAGGGATGCGTCACACATTGTGAATGACGGCGGGGGAGGAAGGGTGCTGGGGAAATATCCACTCTCTTTATTGATTTGATTCATCCAATTACAGAG
This sequence comes from Mirounga leonina, assembly GCF_011800145.1. Classification (NCBI taxonomy): domain Eukaryota; kingdom Metazoa; phylum Chordata; class Mammalia; order Carnivora; family Phocidae; genus Mirounga; species Mirounga leonina. The sequence continues at coordinate 88,650,276 of NW_023270447.1, read as the reverse complement.
GAGCCCCCGTTTAGGCATTGTTCAAGGGAATGACTCAAATGTCACCTGAATGATGTCCGAACGGCTTCAGCCAGAATTTTTCATATTTCCGATGTCACAGGAGACTTTTAGTTACAGAGAATCTTAATTGTGACTGAGGGCTGGATGTGGAGTTAAACGGAGCAATGGATCTATGAGGAGAGGGCGCTGAGCCCAGGTGGGTCAGCTGGGTGACTTTATCATGATTGCTATTTCTGTATCCCTAAGTTCTTAACTCGTATATAATGGAAGATAGCCTGTATCCTTGATACTTCTATTCCAATTCAGATCTAGTCATCAAAACTAAATTCCTCACCATGCACCAGAGTCCCTGACTCACAGAAGTATTTGATGTTTCAGATGAGAAAACCCTCGTGTCCCCTGAAACCGTACCTAAGCTTTCATTTCCAAAGTTCCCCTGTATTTCTTGCAGGCCTGTTCTAAGATCAGAATTTAGTTTACCTGAATCCTCCAGTGTAAAGATGGAAGAATCTCTCAAGTTTCTAAAAATACAGAATATTGAACTATTGTTTCTGTTAAAATCATTTCTTTTTTTTTTTAAGATTTTATTTATTTATTTGAGAGAGAGAGAGAATGAGAGACAGAGAGCATGAGAGGGAGGAGGGTCAGAGGGAGAAGCAGACTCCCTGCTGAGCAGGGAGCCCGATGCGGGACTCGATCCCAGGACTCCAGGATCATGACCTGAGCCGAAGGCAGTCGCTTAACCAACTGAGCCACCCAGGCGCCCAAAATAATTTCATTTTTATTACTTCTTTTTTTGCAATGTCTTTTAGCTAAAAACAAAACAAACAAACACCAAGAACACGCTGAGAGCCAAACGAAGTTGGGTTTTTTGACTTATTTAATAAAACCATATATCATGGGGAACCATGTGGTATCTCAGTAAGGAGGTACTGAAAAGGACCAAGGGGGGGGGGCCTGGGTGGCTCAGTAGTTAAGCGTCTGCCTTCGGCTCGGGTCATGATCCCAGGGTCCTGGGATCGAGCCCCGCATCGGGCTCCCTGCTCCGCGGGAAGCCTGCTTCTCTCTCTCCCTCTCCCACTCCCCCTGCCTGTGTTCCCTCTCTCGCTGTGTCTCTCTATCAAATAAATAAATAAAATATTTAAAAAAAGAAAAGAAAAGGACCTAAAGGATCTGGGGTGAGTGATTTGGTGGGATGGAGTCTCCGAGAAGCAGGGCTGTGCTCTGGATTGGTTTTCCTGATTCTAGTGATGCAGCAAGAAACAGTGCGTGTTTCAAGCACAACAATCCAAGTACCAACAACCATCTGCCAGGGGCTCCCCCTCAGCCCTCAGCCCGGGGCTCCAAATCCCTCCCACCTCCGGGGGGGGGGCTCGGCGCCTTAAGCCCCTCCTTGCCCCTCCTGGCCACACCCCTCCGGACTTCACCGTCTCCCTCACCTGGCTGCACCCGCGCTGTCCTGGGAGGCCTCCCCCAGCCTTGACCACAGCCCACGTAGCTCCGCCCCACCTGTCAGGAAACAGAGGTGATTCTATGCTTGGATGTCTCCATCATTCCTATCCAGAAAGTAGGACAAACCTTGTGAGGCTTTGATGGAAGAGCTTTGATGGAAGAGAAGCAGCCATCTCTCACGTCAGCCAGGATAGGGGGTGTTGGATCATTTTTGTGGTTCGAATGAGCTCTTGTTTTTGTCTGAGCAGACCTGCTTGCCAGCGCTGTTGTTTTGTCTTGGTCCATCATGGACACAGGTGACCTTGTCTGATGGTGTTCCATGAAATCAGTGTTCAGCAGGACCAGCTGTGAGAGCCAGGCCAGCCGCACTGCCAGAAGTGCTTCCTTCTTGCCATCCGTCCATGTGCTGAGTTCTCAAATACATAATACAGCATGCTTTCTCTGTGACGGACACTCGGTGATTTACGAGCACAAATTCATTTAACCAAAAGCTGCCTTAGGATCCTCCCTCACCTCCTGTGCTCCCTACCTGCTCTGGCTTTTCTCCACAGCCTCTGGCATGCTGTGGGTTTATCTGGTGTCTGTACGCTCCACGAGGGCTGGGCCTTCTGCTGCATAGGTGCTCAAAAAATATTTGCTGATGCTTTTATTTTTTTTAAAGATTTTATTTATTTATTTGACAGAGACAGAGATAGCGAGAGCAGGAACACAAGCAGCGGGAGTGGGAGAGGGAGAAGCAGGCCTCCCGCGGAGCAGGGAGCCCGATGTGGGGCTCGATCACAGGACCCCGAGATCATGACCTGAGCCGAAGGCAGACGCTTAACGACTAAGCCACCCAGGCGCCCTATTTTTTGTTATTTTTAAAAAAGATTTTATTTATTTTTTTGATAGAGAGCACAAGTAGGCAGAGAGGCAGGCAGAGGGAGAGAGAGAGAAACAGACTCACTGCTGAGCAGGGAGCCCAATGTGGGACTCGATCCCAGGACCCTGGGATCATGACCTGAGCCGAAGGCAGACGCTTAACTGACTGAGCCACCCAGGTGCCCCTGATGCTGACTTTTAATTAAAGAATGTGTTGTCTGTATGATACATACATGCCTGGCCAAATCACACCTAGTCTTTTCTAGTAGAATTTTCCAATGTCCTGATTCCCAGGGCCACCATTCTAAAAGACAAATAGCAGTGGTCTCATCCACCCGTCCTCTATCCACCCATCCAGTCACCCATCCATCCATCCATCCATCCATCCACTTACAGCTTTTATTGGTTTGTACATAAGTCTCATTCAGAAAGTGAACATATTTGGAAAGTTTCCAAAAGATAGGTTTTCTTGTTTTTCCTTGTCTATGGGTCTATAGGGCTGCTTTGTCAGGTGCTTCGCTAACACCTGGGTGAGGCCCAGGGTTCTCGGAGGCAAACACTAGCGGCCTGAGCACGAGGTCCCGAGGCCCTGGAAGTGCAGGAGACAGCCCGGCATAGGGTCATCTGGGGGTGGGGGGTGGGGGGGGATGCAGGGAGGGGAGGAGGACTTGGGATCCTCACAGGGGCTCCGCCTCCCGCACCTGCCTTCCAGAGCGGAGGCGGGTCCTGGGCGCGGCTAGGGGGCGTGGCGAGCCGTGTAGGCGGGGTCTGGAGGGAGTGATGGGGCGGAGCTGGGGCTGGGCAGGGTCGGGCAAAGGGTGACGCGTGGCGTGGCGTGGCCTGGCGAGGGGGCGTGGCACAGGTGTAGGGGGCGTGGCCAACGCTGGTGAGGGACGGGGCCTTGGTGGGCGGGGTGGGGCGGAGCTGGGCAGCCTGTGGTCAAGACTAGGCGAGGCCTCCCAGGACAGCGCGGGTGCCGCCAGGTGAGGGAGACGGTGAAGTCCGGAGGGGTGTGGCCAGGAGGGGCAAGGAGGGGCTTAAGGCGCCGAGCCCCCCCCCCCCGGAGGTGGGAGGGATTTGGAGCCCCGGGCTGAGGGCTGAGGGGGAGCCCCTGGCAGGTGGTTGTTGGTACTTGGATTGTTGTGCTTGAAACACGCACTGTTTCTTGCTGCATCCCTAGAATCAAGCGATCTGGTCTCGCGGGCCCATCGGGAGTCACCTGCACCGCACCTGTTCCGAATTATAAGGCATCCCAGGTGTCCAGGTGTCAGTCTTCGTTGGGACCTGCGCGCTACCCGTGCTCCCGGACAACGACGCGGGGAAGGTCTGACACAAAGTCCTTCCTGCCCTGGCCGAGTCTGGGGGATCTCAGAGGCTTTCAGGAGTCTGGCCCTTTCCTGCCGCCCGGACTGCTTGCTCCAAACCCATCTCGGCCTAGGCTGCAGGAACAGATGACACTTTGCCCCAAGCGACGCAAATGATGAATATCTGCTGACACAGAGAAACAACTTACCATTTCCAGATAGCCCTATTCAGCTCAGACAGGGATGCTTGACATAGTATTCAAGCTAGTGTTAATTTTAAATAAATATAAAAGAAATTATTTTTAATGTTAATCCATAGGACGCAAACCCATGCTAGATCAGATTTCAGGCTGTGAACTGTCCTGTCACTAACTAGAATACTCCAAACAAAAGGAATTGGTTCTAATAGGGTTTCCCTATATCATATTTTAAACAATTCCACACCTTTATCATAAATAAACTTTTTTAAAGAAATTAAATTGGTATTATTTAGAATGCTAATTCTGAGGCCCATTTCTAGATTTTACAATAGAAGTTAAGCGTTGTCATAATTGTACTCTATGGCTCTTATAACTGAAAGTAAATGAAAATGTATGAATTTCACAGTCAGAATTACAGGGGGATATATTTTTGCCTTATTAAGGAATTTTTATACTTGATATTTAGTTGTATGTTTGCACATTATTAAAATTTTTGAGTCCTCACCTGGGAATAAAAAATCATTTTGAGAAATTGCTAGAGAAAATGGTATGGTTTTGCTTTTTGGTAAAGGGCACTGTTATCCTGTACTATAAAAACACATAGTACTTACAGAACATTCCCTTTTACAAAATGCTGAAAAAATATTTGTTCTTAATGTTCTGTACCATTCGATAGACTTACTTACATCTTGATATACAATTGGCCCTTGCAGCAAGCCAATTCATGGTCGCCCCTGCTGGGAAGACTTATATACACAGTACTTCCCAGAACAAATGCACATTGGTCTAACGTACAGCTTCTGAAACAAATGACTAACAATAGTGTGGTGATCAAAGAACAAAACTAAAATATACTTTGATGTGATTGCCATTGCTGCCGATGGAGTTTCCTGACAGTATGGAAGCCATTACTGCCCTTGACCTACATTTTACTCTGTATTTTTATTTCAAGCACAGGGAAGGAATGTAGCAATTTCAGTAGCTCTCTTGGAATAAAAGAAAAACGAGGAGAAGAATCCAAAGATGGGAGCATTCTGGAGAAAGAGATTGATTATGCATGTAATACGGGGAAGTGTGATATTGCCTTATTGAGCTCTTCAATATTTTTCTTCTGAAGGGAAATATCCTCTGACTTAAAAGAAAAAATCCATTGACAATTGTTGGCCATATTATTATTTTTATAACATGATACAGCACATTTATTTCCCTTCTTTATTTAATCAGACTAAAACAACAACAAAAATGGATTTCCTCTGGTGTCCTTGATTTAGAACCCTGGTTTGCAATCCCACTATGTTTTGAACTGCATTGGTAACTCAGATTGGACTCAGATGAGGAGTGTGGATTTCATTGTGTGTGTGTTTTTTTAATTTTTAATTTAATTTTAAGTTATCATGCAGTAAATGTACACTTTTTGCCAAACAGTTCTGTGAGTTTTGACAAGTTGATAATTATGTAACCACCACCACAATCTAGAAACAGAATAGTTCCATTCAACCCCCAAATTTCCCTCATGCTGACCCTTTGTGGCCTGTAGCTTCCTCCTACCCACATTCCTGACAATGCCTCCTCCATCCCTAAAGTTTTTGTCTTTGCGGAAATATCATATAAATGGAATCATCATACAGTTCCTAACCTTTTGAGACTCGCTTCTTTCACTTAGCATAATGCATTTGAAATTCATCTGAATCAACATTTCAGTTCTTTTTATTACTTTATATTCCATTTAATGGTGTGCCATGATTTATCCATTCACCAGCTGAAGGGCAGTCTCTGGCAATTATGAGTAATGCTGCTATACACACCAGCATACAGATTCTGTATCACTCTAAATTTTTTTTCACTTGGGAGTAGCATTGTGAATTTTGGTGCTATTAGAAATGGTCTTGTCTGGGGGCGCCTGGGTGGCTCAGTTGGTTGAGCAACTGCCTTCAGCTCAGGTCATGATCCCGGAGTCCCGGGATCGAGTCCCACATCGGGCTCCCTGCTCGGCAGGGAGTCTGCTTCTCCCTCGCCCTCCTCCCTCTCATGCTCTCTGTCTCTCATTCTCTCTCGCAAATAAATCTTAAAAAAAATAAAATAAAATAAAATAAAAAAGAAATGGTCTTGTCTGTGTAATTCCTATTTTTAATTGTTCACTGCTAGTATATAAAAATACATTTGATTTTTGTATACTACTTCATATCTTGTGACCTGGCTAAATTTACTTGTTGGTTCTAGGAACTATCTTGTAGAATCCTTCTAAGCATTGTTTTAGCTGGAATCCACAAGCTTTGATATCTTAAATTTTTTCATTCAGTTCAAAATATTTTCTGATTTTTCTTGTGACTTCTATGGCTCATAGATTATTTAGAAGTGTACTTTTTAATTTCAAAATGTTTTGGTGTTTCCCAGATATCTTACTGTAATTGATTATTAGTTTAATCTCATTATGACCAGAAAATGTACTTTGCAAAACTTTTTTATTTCAAGTTTGTTAATGTTTGTTTTATGACTCAAAATATGGCCTATTTTGAGGAATGTCCCATGTGCATTTGAAAAGAATGTGTATTCTATTGTTTTGGATGGAATGTTTTCTTTCTTTTTTTTCCCTAGATTTTATTTATTTATTTATTTATTTATTTTAGAGAGAGAGAGTGAGTGAGAGAGCAGCAGAGGGAGAGGGAGAAGCAGGCTCCCTGCAGGGAGCCTGACTTGGGGCTCAATCCCAGGACCCTGAGATCATGACCTGAGCCAAAGGCAGACACTTAACTGATGGAGCCACTCAGGCACTCTGGATGGAATGTTTTCTAAATCTCAATTAGATCAAGTTGATTTACAGTGTTCAAGTCTTGTATATTTTGCTGATTTTCTGCACTAGAAATTATTGATTATTGAGAGAAGACTGTTGAAATCTCCGGGAATAATTATGAACTTTCTTTTTCATTCAATCATGATTTGCTCCATGGATTTTGAAGCTCTTTTGTTGTACATGCACATTTAGGAATGGTGTGTCTTCTTGGTGAATTGGTCCTTTTACTATTATTAAAGTTCTTTTTGATCACTTTTTCATCATTTCTTTTTATGAAATCTACTTTGTCTATATTAATATAGCTGCTCCAGTTTCTTTTGACTAATATTTTCATAGTATATCTTCTTTTATCCTTCTGCTTTTAACCTAAGTCATTATATTTCTTTAAATACAGCATATATTTGGGTCTTGTGTTTTCAATACTATCTGAAAATCTCTCTTTTAGTTGGTGTGATGTAGACCATTTACATTTAATGTACTTGTTGATATGGTTGGCTTTAGGCCTCCTATTTTATATATATATATATATTTTTTTTCTTTCTCACTGGTTTTTGTTCTTCTGTTCCCTCTTTCCTACATTTTTTGGATTATTTGAATGTTTTTAGGACTTCATTTTAATTTATCTATTTTTTTGCCCATTTCTCTTCATATTATTTTATAGTGGTTGCTCTAGGGATTATGATATACATACCTAAATTTTCACGGTCTATTTAGATTAATATTTTACCAATTCAAGTAAAATACACAAACTTTATAAGCATATAAGTCCTTTTACCCTCTCATTTTATTGTATTTGTTTGTTTGTTTATTTATTTATTTATTTATGAGTGTGATTTGGGGGAGGAGTAGAGGGGTGGGAGAGGGAGAGAATCTCCAGCAAATTCTGCGCTGAGTGCAGAGCCTGATGTGGGGCTCAATCTCATGACCCTGAGATCATGACCTGAGCTGAAACCAAGAGTCAGACGGTTAACCAACAGAGCCATCCAGGTGCCCCCATCCTCTCTCTTATATTATAGCTGTCCCTGCGTATTTCACCTATATTTACTGAAAATTCTACCAGAAAATGCTATATATTTTTTTCTTTCAGCAGTATCACTATTTTAGAGAAATTAAGAAAATAGTCTTGTATATTTAGTCAGATATATACCCCTTCTATTGTTCTTCCTTCATTCCTAAAGGAATTCCTGCAGTACCAAGTTTCCCTGTGACATCACTTCCCTTCAGCCTGTAGAACTTCCTTTAGTATTTGTTTTTGAGCAAGTGTGCTGGCAACAAATTCTCTCAGTCTTCCTTCATCTGAGAATGTCTTCGTTTTGCTGTCATTCCTAAAGAATATCTGCACTGAGTATAGAACATTGTTCTGCTGTCTTTTGTCTTCTGTAGGTTCTGGTGAGGAATCCACAGTCATTCCAATCGTTCCCTGTATGAGGTGTCACTTTTCTCTGGCTGCTTTCAAGATCTTTCCTTTATCTTTGGTTTTCACAAGTTTATTATGCTGTATCTCAGCCTGTGTTCCTTGAGTTTATCCTGTTTGATGGGTCACAGAACTTCCTGGATCTGTAGATTTATATCTTTCATCAAATTTGTGAAGCTTTTGGTCATTATTTCTTCCAGTATTTTTCCAAACCAGTCTCTTTCTCTTCCCTTTCTGGACCTCCAGTGACACAAATATTAGATGTTTTGATGTTATTCCAGAGGTCCCTGAGGCTCTGTTCAGTTGTTTGTAATTAATCTTTCTGTTTTTCAAATTATTTTCTTTGATTTATCTTCCAGTTTACTGACTCCTTCCTCTGTCATCTCCATTTTGTTTTCTTCCAGACATTGTATTTTTTAGTTCTAAAGTTTACATTTCTTTTTTTAAAGATTTTATTTATTTGAGAGAGAATGGGAGAGAGCAGGAGAGCAGGGGTGAGGGGCAGAGGCAGAGGGAGAAGCAGGCCCCCTGATGAGCTGGGAGCCTGATGCAGGGCTCAATCCCAGGTCTCTGGGATCATGACCTGAACCAAAGGCAGACAGTTAACCAACTGAGCCACCCAGGCACACCTAAAGTTTATATTTCTTTACATGGTTTTTATTTTTCTGCTGAGACTTTCTATCTTTCCATTCATTTGAAGTGTACTTACCTTTACCCCATGGAGCACAGTTATAATACCCACATTAAAGCCTCTGTTAATTCCAATATTGGGGTCAACTCAGGATTGGTGTCTGTTGATTTTCTTTTCTCTTGAGAATTGGTTACATACATATTCCTGGCTCTTTGTATGCCAAACAGGGTTTGACATTTTGATGATTTTGTTGTGAGACTCTGTGTCCTGCTAAAATCCTCTGGAGAACACTGACTTGTTGTTTAGCAGGCAGTTACCTGGCTAGATTACTACCACAAGTTCTATTCTGCCTTCTGTGAATGGTGGTTCCAATGTCACTTAAGTTTTTAAAATCTTTGCTGTGTTCCTTGGTGTCTGTTTCATGCATGTAGCACTTAGAGGTTAGCCAGGGTGCAAGCAGCTGTTTATGTTTGTAGTTCAGTTCTCAAAGTCTTTGCTGTGTTGCTCTGGGTCTCTCCTGCACATGCACAGCCCTAGGGCAAGCTGAGGATTCGTGCCCATTTGTACATGGAATTAAGAAATCCCCTTCACCAGCTCTCTCCTCTCTGTAATTCCCTAAACACTCTTTGGCTCCCAGGAGCCCCTTTCTCAATCCTGTGGCCAGAAATCCAGACTTTCTCTTTGAGTTTTCACTATGCTCTCTGCTACTTTCTAGATCTGAGATGGGGTTGCTCTCAGTCCTTTTTCCTTATTCTCTGGAAAAACAAACAAACAAACAAACAACAACAAAAAAAAAAACCCAGAGCTGCACAGGTTTTTTAAAGATTTTATTTATTTATTTGACAGAGAGACAGCCAGCCATAGAGGGAACACCAGCAGGGGGAGTGGGAGAGGGGGAAGCAGGCTTCCCGCTGAGCAGGGAGCCCCATGTGGGGACCTGAGCTGAAGGCAGACACTTAACGACTGAGCCACCCCGGTGCCCCAGAGCTGCCCAGTTTTATGACCAGAGCTGCCCTCAGGTCAAAGGCAGGAAAGAAAAGAGGAAAAACAACCAGAAACTTACCACTTACTCTCCCAAATCTTCAGGTTTAATTTCCCTACCAGTCCACCTCCTTGTTTACCTTTCACAATTCTCAAATTCTTTGAACTTCGACTTCTTCCCTTCAGGATGGGTTGTTTGTTAAGAGGGCTTACTAGTCACTGGAGTGGAGGCTGTATCTAAATAATAATACTGTTGGACTGAAAATTGCTCTTTGCCTCCCCTTTTCCTCACAGTGTCTCCATGTCACATTTTGTGCAAATCCTCAAATAATAACGTTTGCATTCAGAACACAACTGAGTAAACTGCACACATGCTCACCTCTTTTGCCCAGTTTGTAGGCCAGATTAAGCTTCTGAAGAGGGGTGCTCATGAAAACACGTTCCCTGAACGATCAGTTTTTTCTCAAAAGCCTGGAGAATGCATCTGTTGTTCTTTTGACCTCTGCAAGGTCGGTCTCATGTTTATTCTGCATCCTGCCCCCTCAGCCCACCTCCCCGCTTTGTTGTCCTGCATGTATGAAGCAGCATAACTTAATCAGTGTGAATCGAAAAGCATTTTCGAGAACAGTGTTTGCCTGCATAATTAGAGTATAATTACATGACAATGGGAGATCCCACTTCCAGTAAATGCAGTTTATGTGAGGTTTGTAATAGTCTTTATAACGGGTTAGGGTTATTATCATTCCTTTAGTTCTCCCTGTAAGCAGGCCGATTGTGTTAATTGTTTAGGAACCCAAAGGTTTTAGAGGGTAGAATAGACTCACTGGTTTGAAAATGAGAAATGTCGGGATGTAGCTGAAGGATTCAATGGTTTCTTTCCTGGTCATTGAGCCTGTAGGTTTCTGAGTGTGAGTAGGTCTTACAATTCAATCAAAGAATGCCCCTCCTTTACCTATGTCTGCATTTTTGTGCACGACATTTTATTTAAGATGTGCAAAATTTGTTATGAAAATGATTCGGTTGTGCTTTACTCTCTTTCATCCTCTTTTTTACCACTTAATAGTTTGGCACATTATATATAATTATATATAATCTAAGAGACATTACTTATTCAAATGTATTTCTTTCGAAGAATCCTAACTGTTGGAACTGGTTTTGTTTGGATTGAGAATATGGAATTCAATATAGAATTGGGGTAGAAGGGCAGACTCTGGGGTCTGATGACTCTTGTGGATGGGTGGGTGGGTGGTCCCACTCACCAGCTGGGTACCACAGACAATTTCTCAATCTCTCTGTGCAACAGTTTCCTCATTTGCCAAAGGGGAATTGCAGTCAATCTTCTCTTTGCGAGGATTAAAAGAGATGGTGTGAAAACATGCTTAGCGTGTTGTATGGTGGTGTCAGTTCTCGCTGTTGGTCCTCTAGGTGTGGCGATCACACCATCATCACTGTTTACTGACAGGCAGTGCTCCCTGTGTGCTGGATGCTGGCACTAATGTGAGGAATAAGACATAGTCCCTGCCGCACATCCCGATGGGGAAGACAGACACACAAACAGATCTTCATAATACAGGGTAGTGAATACAGTAAGAGAAATGTGCACCTGGGAGTTCCAGGCAGCAGTGGGTTCCTAAGGAGCCTTTTTTTTTTTTTTTTTTTTGGTGAGTATATTTTTGGATATGGTGGATTCCTGGCCTCGGATATAAAGGATGAATAGGAGTTAGTTTCCTACTAAGGGAAATTGAAGAGGAGAGTAGGGACCAGCCTGAGAGCAGCGTGGTTAAAGGTGAGATCAAGCATAATATGTTCACGGAAGCTACTTGAGAGAAACTCCAGAAAAAGGAATCATATTTTTAACGAAGTCAATGGTGGAAGGCCAGTTTCATCAAGAACTCTCTTTTTCTTTAAAAAAAAAAAAAAAAAGAACTCTCTTTTCTTTAACCAAGTAGGAACCCAGGATTCCTAGCACATGTTACTGTTTTGACATTAAGAAGAACAAATAACAAAAGCAGGTTTTGTGGTGAAGCTTCCACAGAACACCTAAACTTTTTTTGTGGGTGGGTGGGGAACAAAATAATTATTTATTGTTCCCTTGTGAATTAGAATTCTTTTATACTTTTCCCATTGATAAGTGGAGTGCATGTCACCTTCCCTCGAATGTGGCCTGGCCCTGTGTATTAATCTTCTATGGCAGAGTAGCAAGTTATCCTAACACTTAGCAGCTTAACACTGCAGATATTTATTATCTAAGTCTCTGTGCACAGGAATCTGGGAATGGCTTAAGTGGGTAGTTCTGGTTCAGGGTCTCAGGTTACAGTTGAGATATCAGCTGAAGGCTTGATCCGGGATACAGGCTAAACGTCCATGTCCTCCCAAAATCCGTGTTGAAAGCTAATCTCCAAAGTGACGGTATTTGGAGGTGCAACCTGGAGGTGATTAGGTCATGAGGGTAGAGCCCCTATGAATGGGATTAGTGCTTTTATAAAAGAGATCGCTGAGACCTCTCTCACCCTTCTGCCAGATGAGGACACAGCAAGAAGACAGCCATTTATGAAGAAACCAGTAAATGTTTGCCAGGCACCCTATCTGTCAACACCTTGATCTTGGACTTCCCAGCCTCTGGAACTGGGGGAAATCAGTGTGTGTTGTTTAAGCCCCCCAGTGCACGGTATTTTTGTTATAGCAGCCCAAACAAACTAAGACAATCCACATCCCAGATAGCCGGCTCACATGACTCTTGGCAGGACCTCCCCGTAGGGCTGTTTGAGGGTGGTCATGACCTGGCAGCTGGCCTCAAGAACAGGGCGGGGGTGGGCGTGGAAGGAAGGAGCTGCAGTGCCTTTTATTACCTAGTCTTGGAGATCATCATATACCATCACTCTGCAATATTGCATTCATGATATATGAGTCACTAAGTATAGAGCAGGCGAATTAGGTGCACCCTTGAAAGGGAGAATCAAAGAATTTGTGGACATTTTGTAAAATTCCCACACCCTGTGGGAAGCGGTACTGCGTGATTTCTGAGGCTAGGACATAAAAGGTGATGCAGCTTCTTTGTTGTTCACTGAGACACTCACCTTTGGAGGTGTGAGTCACTATGCAGGAAGTTGACCACCCTGAAGTCACCGTGTTGTGAGGAATCCCAGGGCACATGGGAGGCCATGCGTAGGTGTCCTGGCTGACAGCCCAGCTGGGCTCCCACTGACAGCGAGCATCAACTGCCGGACCTGTGAGTGAGGAAGGCTCCAGATGAGCTCAGCTTCTAAATAACCTGTCACTTCCAGCCATGGAATCTCCTAGCTAAAGGCCCAGGCTTGGTGGAGCAGAGACAAATCTTCCCCGTCTGAATTTCTGACCCACACAATCCATGATCATATTAAAATGACTGTCTTATGCGACTGTATTTTGGGGCTGTTTGTTACATAGCATTAGAACTAGAACATGGGCGAATTTTCAGTTCATACAGACTCAGCCTCTGATGTGTGCCTAGGGGTTCCTTTTCCTATAGATTCTCTCCAGCTCTGTATCTGCTCCTTTGGCACAATTTCTTTGTCCTTTTGGATATATCTAGTTATCTGTGATAACTTCTACAATCCCTAAAAAGGGAATCTCAGAAAACCTAAGGTGATATACCACAGGCTCAGAATGAATATTGCTGTCAGACTCAAGTTTTATTAGATTCGGAAGTAGTTAAAAACTATTTAAGCGCACTCATCATCGGGGAACCGCAAATCAAAACCACAACGAAATATCACCTCACACCTGTCAGAAGGGCTAAAATCAAAAACACAAGAAACAACAGGTGTTGGTGAGGATGTGGAGAAAGGGGAACATTCATGAACTGTTGGTGGGAATGCAAACTAGTGCAGCCACTGTGGAAAACAGTGTGGAGGTTCCTCAAAATGTTAAAAAAAAGAACTATCATACGATCCATTAATCGCACTGCTGGATAATTCACCCAAAGAGTATGAGAACACTAATTCAAAAGGATACATGCACCCCTATGTTTATTGCAGCATTATTTACAACAACCAAATTATGAAAGTAATCTAAGTGTCCATCAATAGATGAATGGGTAAAGAAGACATTATATATATATATATATATATATATATAACCAATGGAATATTACTCATCCATAAAAAGAATAAAATCTTGCCATTTGCAACAACATGGAAGGAGCTAGAGAGTATTATGCTAAGTGAAGTAAGTCAGTCAGAGAAAGACAAATATCATATGATTTCACTCAAGTGGAATTTAAGAAACAAAAAGGGGAAAAAAGAGAGACAAACCAAGAAACAGACTCTTACCTATAGAGAACACACTGATGATCACCAGAGGGGAGGTGGGTGGGGGGATGGGTGAGATAGGGGATGGGGATGAAGGAGGGCACTTATCGTGATGAGCACTGAGTAACGTAGGGAAGTGTTGAATCAATACATTGTACACCTGAAGCTGATATAACACTGTATGTTAACTACACTGGAGTTTAAAATAAAATAAAATAAATAAATAAAAACAAAACTACTGAAAATAGTTTTCATTTCTTTCCATTAACAAACCCACACACCATCTCCAGGAGTCCCCTAGCCCACATGTAACTATTGGTTTAAGGAAACCGGTCTGTAGCCCCAGTGGGCTGGTCCCACCATGAACATGGCACTAAAGCAGTTGTTGAACGTTTTACCTTCCAAGAAAGAGAAGCCGTAGTCTCTGCTTTCCTAAAGACACAGAGAAATCCATAGTCCTTGTGATCTGGAGGCAAAGGCAGAGATCAAGGAAGCAGAAGGATGAATTAATTCCTTCCTTCCTTCTTTCCTCCCTTCCTTCCTTCCTTCCTTCCAAGTTACTAGTTTTTTCTTAAACATTTTTATTCATTTATTTGAGAGAGAGAAAGCATGAGCAGGGGAAGGGGCAGAGGGAGAGGAAGAAGCAGACTCCCCGCCGAGTAGGGAGCCCAACGCGGGGCTCGATCCCAGGACCCTGAGATCATGACCTGAGCTGAAGGCAGCTGCTTAACCAACTAAGCCACGCAGGTGCCCATGAATTCTCCTTGCTAATAATGAATGCGATCACACACAGATCAAGTTTAAATCTTCATCTGCAGCAATGAATGCCTTATTTAAAAAAAAATACCTAAAATGTAAAAACAGATTAGAAGTGAACTAGGGATATTCATGAGTGATCGTTCTTCAAAATTGAAGTCAGCCAGATTGATATCTTATAGCATTGACTTTCAGCTAAGCTCAAAAGGCCAATAACACCTGCCACAGGGGCAGTGGGGTTCTCTTCCCAAAGCCTAAGCTACATCTGTGGAAGATGTTGAGAATTCTTGCCCGGCTCTGGCAGAAGTGGGCTAAGATTCTGGGAATCATTCAAGGAAACAAGCACATGAAAGGAAATCAGGGACACCTGGCTGGCTGGGTCAGTGGAGCATGCAACTCTTGATCTCGGGGTTGTAGTTTTGAGCCCCATGATGGGCAAAGAGATTACTTAAAAATAAAATCTTAAAAAAAAAAAAAAAAAGAATTCAAATGTTAAACCCTTGCATCTCTCCAGCAATGGAAGACACAAAAGTACCCCCAATTCCTACATCCAGGCTCTCACCCCCACGCCAGCCAGTGGGGACCAGCCTCAACTCTGGATGGGTCATCTGCAAGTCACTGTTCTCCTTTCTGGCCCCTGGTCATCCCATTACAAGTTCCGGGTAGTGTTTCCATCCGTGCCCTTCATCATCCCTTCTCTGTCTTCAGTACTGTGTCTACTTCAAGGTTTCCATTGTCTGCAGGAGCCCACGTGGGCATCCGGCTGCTGAAAATCCTCTGGTCATCTCATCCAAGATACGATGTCTAAGATGAAGGAGGTTAAAGTGCTGGGCCCTGGCCTCCTCAGACCATGTGGAAAGTGTGAGATTCGGGCCTCACATTTGATAAACCTAACTGTGTGCAGGCGGTGGCTGAGTGTCTGGAAACCATCCCTTTGGACTGGGAAGAAGAGAAGAAACTCTGTACATAGGGGCTGTGTGCTAACATTGTGAGAGTTGTCCTGTGGATGCCGGTTAGGTCCAGGAGGCTCTGGGCAGACTTCCGGTGTAGGAATCCCTCCCTGCGTCTGACCAGCTGTAGGACCTTAGCCAAGTTACTTCCGCTTCTCAGTTCCCTCCTCCTACAGACTAGGGATAAGGACAGTGCTCGTCTCCGGGGCCCGAGTGGGGATTAAAGGTGTTAATAAGGTAAGGTGCTCAACAAATGCTAGCCATGATCATGATGGCAGGCGTGACGGGCTTTCCATCCTAACAAGGCGCCAAAGAGCACACATGAGTCCAGTCTTTGGAAGGTATAGGACAGGAGACTTCAACTCAATATAAGATAATCCTTTAAATACAGCCTTTAAAAATAGAGCCCCTGGGGCGCCCGGGTGGCACATGGGTTGAGCATCTGACTCTTGGTTTCGGATCAGGTCATGATCTCGTAGTCATGAGATCAAGCCCCACGTCGAGCTCTGTGCTCAGCGTGGAGTCTGGTTGGGATTCCCTCTCCCTCTGCCCCTCCTGTTTGTTCTCTCTCTCTCTCTCATGAATGGATGAGTAAGTCTTTAAAAATAAAAATAAAAATAGAACCTCTCTCCCAGGCCTCCCCACCACTGCACTTGATTAACAGTGCAAGAAAAATGCCAACAAAACCAACCGCAAGACAATCTTTTTTAGAAAGTGCTCTGAAAATCTCTCCCACATGCTTTTTGATCTCAGCTTCTTTGCATACCGCCTTTCACTCTCCGGCCTTGACTGACTCCGGCCAACTAGAATTGGGTTTTCCTCTCCCTCAAAGCCTTTTCAAGAAGACATCTGAATGTCTACCCTCCTCCCAAGGGCCATGCAGGCAGAAGGCTCTTCTGTCCTTAGGACCAAATTTGGGACTATGGCTCACAAATCTTTAAGAAGTAGATCATGTTTGATGTGGTAATACCACTTCAAAGAATTCATCCCAAGGAGATTATCAGAAAATATGCAAATATGTACTTGCCAAGATGTTTCTAGCAGCAGGCAAATGATGAGGTCTATTGGCTATTGACCTAGAAAGATGCTCACAACATAGTGTCAAAAAAAAAAAATCATATTATGGGGGCACCTGGGTGGCTCAGTCGGTTAAGCGTCCAATTCTTGGTTTCAGCTCAGGTCCTGGTCTCAGAGTCGTAGATCAAGCCCGGTGTCAGGTTTGTGCTCAGTGGGGAGTCTGCTTGAGATTCTCTCTCTCCCGTTCCCTCTGCCCCTCCCCCCTGCACTCTCTCTCACTGAAATAAATTAATAAATCTTTTTTTTAAATCATATTATGTATACCTTAAAAAGTTACACATAGGGGCACCTGGGTGGCTTAGTTGGTTAAGCATCTGCCTTCAGCTCAGGTCATCATCTCGAGGTCCTGGGATCGAGTCCTGCATCGGGCTCCGTGAGCAGTGGGGAGCCTGCTTCTCCCTCTCCCTCTGCCCCTCCCACTGCTCGTGCTCTCTTTCTTTCTCTGCTCTCTCTCAAATAAATAAATAAATAAAATTTTTTTTTTAATTCATGAGAGACAGAGCGAGAGAGAAAGGCAGAGGGAGAAACAGGCTCCCAAGGAGCAGGGAGCCCGATGTGGGACTCGATCCCAGGACCCTGAGATCATGACCTGAGCCGAAGGCAGACGCTTAACCATCTGAGCCACCCAGGCGCCCCTAAATAAAATTTTTTTTAAAAAATTACACATATACCTACCTCAGTGCAAAGCCTGTGGGATTAGCCTGCTGGCCTTCCTGCCAGCAGGCTGAGCAGCGTGCAATTGGGAGGTACACGTTGATCTGAAACTATTAACAAAGGAAAGACTGGAGCGTGCAGGAACTCCTCAGGACCATAGGAACACTCCCCGAGAATGATTTGAATTGTCTTACCCTTTGAGAATGTTAAAATTATGTGTTTGGTGAATGAACATTGAACCTAGCTCTCACAGTGCCCCGAACCCCGTACAAACATGAACTCATTCATCCTCCTGACAGCCCCCGAGCCCCCTGGATGAGGTCACAGCCAGAGTGAGCTGAAGGACAGGCCTCATTCTCCCAGTAAGGATGGAGCACAGTTGGGCCTCAGAAACTTTTTCTTGACCCGCCGCTCCGCTGGCCCCTGAAACACCAATTCTAGGAATGATGACAGCCAGGCTGATGGGAAACAGCTCATTTAGAGAATAACACAGAGAACGTGGGAAATTGGATGTTTGGTGCTATTTTGCTGAATCTTCTGTGTGAGTCCAGAAATGGGTGTCTAGGGACCATGTGTCTGATTTTGCTCCCGTGAGATGTTCAGTGACCAGTGCCTCCAACTGTTTCCTTCTGGGTGATCCATGGTGCTGGCAAAGCCCTACCTACCTGTGAGGCAAGAAAGCACATGGGAGAACCTCACGTCCGGGAACTGGTCTCAGGAGCAGGAAGCTGACCCCACGGGAGAAGTGCCATTTAAGAGTAGAATCAGCCATGATACAGGTGAGATCCTATTTCAGTGGACACCAGCAGCTTGCCTAAGGTCTTCTGTTCTTAAAAACTATTGATTTTGGGGCGCCTGGGTGGCTCAGTCGGTGAAGCGTCTGCCTTCAGCTCAGGTCATGATTCCAGGGTCCTGGGATTGAACCCCGCATGGGGCTCCCTGTTCAGCGGGGAGTCTGCTTTTCTCTCTCCCTCTGCCACTCCCTCTGCTTGTGCTCTCTCCCCGCCCCCCGTCAAATAAATGAGTAAAATATTTAAAAAACTATTGATTTTATCAGAAAGTGGGGCTATGGCTGAGACTTTCTATTTAAACTTCTTCATGGTGATGTGTTACAACAAGATCTGACCTGCAGCAAATTAATAAAAGAATACTTAGCTAACATTCGCATTTTTAAAAAATTCTGTGAGCATTGCAGAGCAAATAGGTCTGCAAGCAAGAAGCGAAGATGTGACTTACAGATTAACAATTACCTTTGTTCTTTTTTTCTCCCTCTCCCTCCTTACTTCAACAATTATCTTTGTTCTGACAACCTGTCCAAAACCAGTTCTCTAAAACCTTTCAATAATTCTTAAATTCGTTTAGGAGGATGTTCAAATAGCCAGAAAGCTGAAAGACACAAAAATGCAGGAAAGTAATGTTTCCAAGTTCCACCTTCAACAACTAATGTATGAAAAACCCTTAATTGCTCTCTCCAAACCTTCATCACATCTACAAAAGTATATCCTAACCCTCCCCTCGGCTTCCCTATCATGATTTGCTCCTTGCCCTGTGCCTCTCAGCCCCAGGAAGTTGCCTGAGGCAATGACCTCATGGCCCTTGAATCCAGGCCACACGCAGGTTGCAATCCGGTGGTGAAATTTACCGTTAACAGAAATAGAGGGAAAGAAAATATGCCACTCTTCAGACCTGGGTATTGTTTTTAATCTTTTACTGACTTTTTTGGCCTCCTGGGTTTTTAAGTATCAATATAAATGGCCAGATGTTTAACTTCTGTCCTCTTCATCACCTTTGTGAAGAAAGAAAATGCACCACCCAGTGCATCAGTTCAAATTGGCCCTACCTAGAAGGTCTGACCGGACTATGGTCCTCTTACTGCCATCCCCTTTGCTCTTAGGGAAGACAGTGGCTGATCAGCACAGGAAATTCACAGCATAAATGCTGGTGGCAAGAGGGAGGTGAGGAACAACACAGAGCTGTTTTAGAATCAATAATTTGTCAGTTATTCATTTAAAGATAACTAACATTTGAAATACAGTCTTTCATACTCAGAGCCAAACAAAGGTCGAATTGCTCAGTCCTCATTTCTTAATCAAGAATTGTTAGAGGGGCGCCTGGGTGGCTCAGTTGGTTAAGCGACTGCCTTCGGCTCAGGTCATGATCCTGGAGTCCCTGGATCGAGTCCTGCATCAGGCTCCCTGCTCGGCAGGGAGTCTGCTTCTCCCTCTGACCCTCCCCCCTCTCCTGCTCTCTCTCTCTCATTCTCTATCTCAAATAAATAAATAAAATCTTAAAAAAAAAAAAAAGAATTGTTAGAGTTTGTTAAAGAATTTCATACTCTAACTGGGATGAAAGACCTGAATGTACATCATGGGATGCTCTCTCCATTTTTCAGTTAAGTGCTAAAATTCAGAAGCAACCTTGTCTGTTTGTTTGTTTAAAGAAAGAGCTTAAGACAAATAACTATCTGTTTCTGTCGTCCAGACAAGCTAATGGGTGTGGGGGAGTGACTGCACTTTCCCCATTTTAGCTCATTCTGAAAACATTTTCCAAGGGAAGTGTCTCAAGTGCAGAGTTAAAATTTTTCCTAGGCTTTATTTGAAACTTAACATGTGAATGAAGCCCCAAAACTGTGATTTCACTTCATCTGTAATTGGATACTCGAGTTTTCAAGAGTGACATTGCAGATTAAGGGGGGACAGCTTGGTTATCCACGTAGAAGAAATGGAATGGAATCCCTACCTCACACCAAACATAAACATCGGTTCTAGATGGGATCAATTAAAACTGAGGTAAAAATGTCATCAAATTAAGCCCTAAACCCAGATGACTTCACTGTTCACAGTAGTCTCTTATTACATGGCTGAGCTCCATCCTACTTAGATTACTTTACCTGCCGTGTGGAACCTGGGTGGGAGGCAGGCTGCTGGGAGTCAGCAGCAGTGGTCTAGGCAAAAAGTACTGAAGGCAGGAATTAGGATAGTGGCAATTGGGATCGAAAGGTAGGACTGGATTCTGGAAACGTACACTGAGATTTGTTGGTTAGTTAAATGCGGATGGTGAAAGAGACAGTGGAGGGATGCTAATCTCTTCTTGGCCTTGGGAGAGGAAGTGAGAAGGGCTGGTTTATGGAGAAAAACGATATCATTTACTGAAGAAGCTGCCATGCATTGAGGTGATCAGGCACCGTGCCACACGATATATACAATCTAATTGAAGGTGTAATGTCACCGAAGCCTCAGGAAAAATTTGTAATGCAGATGTTCTTATCTTTTTTAAATGAGGAAATGAACCTAGAGAGAGGCTAAGGAACTACTCACCATCACAGTGAGGAGGGTCAGTCCAGTGCCGTCGAACCCCAAGCAAGTACCCTAAACCAGTTTGGAATATCTCGAGTTTGAGATATCTGTGGGAATCCATGCAGACTTGTCCAACAGATAATTCAGTGCATGAGTCTGAGCCCCGAGGGAAAGCATTCCAGGCAGAAGGAAGAGCAAGTTGAAATGCCTAAGGCTGGAAAGAGTTTCTCATTTCCTGTCCATGAGCATCTACT
Organism: Mirounga leonina; assembly: GCF_011800145.1. Taxonomy (NCBI): domain Eukaryota; kingdom Metazoa; phylum Chordata; class Mammalia; order Carnivora; family Phocidae; genus Mirounga; species Mirounga leonina. The sequence continues at coordinate 88,629,366 of NW_023270447.1, read as the reverse complement.
TTTTTCTTCGGGTGAGCTGTACATAACCATCAGATTGCTGAGTTATTGGGGAACAGCATCCCTAACTAGGCACCTCCTGTTTCATTCTCTGGCACTTGGGGGCATGTTAATCTTTGAGGATAACAGACTCTGGCAACTAGCTCCACCATCTCAGACAAGGCCCCGAACTTCAGTCCTCCATCTTCCCATCCATAGAAGGAGAGGCCCCTTTCTCCCTTTGATCCCTGGCCAGCCCTCTGCCGGGTGGTGTTTACTGCCCTCTTGTGGCAGAGGGCTCTTGTTCTTTCCAGTTGATTGACTTAAAAGCTACTGGAATCTAAAAGAATCATATGTTGGGCACCTGGGTGGCTCAGATGGTTAAGCGTCTGCCTTCGGCTCAGGTCATGATCCCAGGGTCCTGGGATCGAGTCCCGCATCGGGCTCTCTGCTCCTTGGGAGCGTGCTTCTCCCTCTGCCTCTCTCTCTCTGTCTCTCATGAATAAATAAATAAAAAAATCTTTAAAATAAATAAATAAATAAATAAAAGAATCATATGTTGCAAGAGTAAAGGCCTGCAGACATGTGTCACTATGTTTATACTTGAGTGTCATATTTGCTGATAGCGAGAGAAAGGAGGGGGAGGAAGGAAAGGAAGGAGGAAGTGAGGGAGGGAGGGAGAAAAAAACAAAGAAAATTAAGAAGCCCCCACCTTTTAGAATCCGAGCAAGAACCAAAGGGACTCCAAACAAATGGTTAACCTTGTTTCTCCTTGACTAGTACTCTCTGAATTTGGATTTGGAAAATGAACTTCATGTGTTTCATTACCCGTGTGTACCTTTCACAACAAAGATGAGGTGAAAGAATTTTTTGGCCCACAACTGCCGAAGTTAGAATTTTAAGGTTTTGTGATGTCTAAAATCGAGATCTTAGGATAATTTTTTCCCCTAGGTTCTACTAGAATCTATTTATTATCCATTTCAGTATATTTTAATTTTTATGGTTCTAATAGAAATTTGTTTTTTACAGTGGGTTTTTAAGGAATGTGTCAAGTAAATATATATGTTAGCCAGTGTTAGCTTTTTTGGATGAAGCTGAAACACGAATGAAAGTCTGTGAAAGCAAGCAGAGCCCTGACCGTTCTGAGTTGTCGAGAAAGCAGGTTGCCCAGAAGAAAAGTTCATGTAGGACTCAGCCAAGAAGACGGAGCCTGAGGTCAGCCCAGAACAGCATCCCAGGCGGAATCTGGAGCCAGTTCGGCCCTGTCTACATGGCGGCCTCATTCAAGTCAGACCTTGGGCAGGGAAGCAATCCTCTGAAATCAGCTTCTACAAATTATGCTGGAAATGTTGTGATTGAGATATTTGTAAAATCCGGAAGGGTTTTCTATTTTAATTTTTTATTAAGTGTTCATTTTAATTTCAGTATAGTTATGTTAGTTATATATAGTTATGTATTCCAGCATTATATTAGGTTCAAGTATACCATACATATAGTGAGTCAACAAGTCTATACCTCACTCAGTGCTCATCAGAACAAGTGCACTCTTTAATCCCCATCCCCTATCTCACCATCCCCCCACCCTCCTCCCCTCTGGTGACCATCAGTGTGTTCTCTATAGTTAAGAGTCTGTCTTCTTGGTTTGTCTCTCTCTTTTTCCCTTTGCTCATTTGTTTGGTTTCTTAAATCCCACATAAAGTGAGATCATATGGTATTTGTCTTTCTCTGACTGACTTATTTCACTTAGCATCATACTCTCTAGCTTCATCCATGTTGCCGCAAATGGCAAGATTGCATTCTTTTTTATGCCTGAGTAATATTCCGTGTGTGTGTGTGTATCACATCTTCTTTATTCATTCATGTAGATGGACACTTGGGCTGCTTCCATAGTCTGGCTATTGTAAATAAAGCTGCTATAAACATAGGGCTGCCTGTATCCCTTTGAATGAGTGTTTTTTGTATTCTTTAGCTGAATACCCAGTAGCACAATTACTCAATTGTAGGGTAGTTCTATTTTTAACTTTTTGAGGAACCTCCATACTGTTTAAATCTGGAAGGTTTTTAAACTTTAACTGTGTATCAACTCTAACTAATCCATACACGGATTATATGGGACAAATTGAAAATCCCAGGTCGATGAGCCTTGCTCCTTCCTCCCTTTCTTGCATGAGGATATCCATGGAGAATGTAATACGATAAAAGAGTATAAATGCAAAAGTAAATCTGTTTAAAACACCTTCCTAGGTCAGTTACAATTCAAATATAAATTACTGATTCTCACACCACTGCTTCTTTCTTTAGTGCAGGTAGTCAAGAATTTACTAACTCCATAGGCGAAAACTGCTGGTAATTGTCTAGAATCACCAAAAGTTTAATAGGGCAGATAAACCTCTTTTTTTCTTGTGGTGTTCCTTAAGGTGAAATGTAAGGTTTCCCCCCACTTCTGTTTTTTTTTTTAAGATTTCATTTATTTATTTAGAGAAAAAGAATGAGCAGGGGGAGGGGCAGAGGGAGAGCGAGAATCTCAAGCAGACTCCATGCTAAGCTTGAAGAGCCCTATGCAGGGCTTGATCCCGTGACCCTGAGATCATGATCTGAGCCGAAATCAAGAGTCCAAGATGCTTAACTGGCTGAGCCACTGAAGCGCCCCTCCCCCACAGTTTTAAAGGAGACATTCAATATATTTAGGAAGCACTTATTAAGCACATGCAGTATACTACATAGGAATTGAGGATTCAGGGATGAGTAAGCCACAGTTCCTGCTCTCAAGAGGTTTACAGCCAGGTAAGAGGAAGACAGACGGACGGACAGACGCAGGGCAGTATGCAGACCGTGGGAGGCACAGGGATGAGGTGACATAGGAGGCCCAGGAAAGAACCCCGGAGGGAGAGAGGGCTGTATGGAGGGAGGTCAGACTCACAGAAGGAGGCTGCTTTGGCGAATGTTGAAGGAAGAGCAGGATTTTTGTCAGGCAGATAAGAGCATTTCATGCAGAGGGAAAAGCCTGTGGTCAAACCCAGAATCATTGAACAGCATGGTATGTGCAGAGAACTGGTGATTCAATGGAAGACTGGCTCGGTGCTGGCTGGGATAGTGACCTGGGATTTTGAACTTCACCCTGGGGATGCTGGGAAGCCCCTGATCAAGGGTAGGCAGCACAGTGATGGGGTCACATCTGTGTGGTTGGAGACATGCCTGAGGGTGTAAATTGGTTTGATGGTGAGGGTGAGGGTGAGGGACAGGGCCCTGGTGACCCCCAGGTTCCTTGCCTGGGAGGGTTTGGTGGGAGGCCTCCTGGAGCAAGAGAGAGAGAATGCTGGAGGAGGGGCAGTTTCGAGGGGATTACATAGTGAATTCAGCTTTGAAATCTAGCTTTTGTGTGGATTAGAAGTTTTATCTACTCCGTTGGTCCAGCCAGCCCTCTTCTGTGTGTCCGTATGTATCTACATACGTACATATGTTTCCATCTGTCTGTCTGTCTAGTTTTCAGTCTCCAGTTTTATCTGATGGTTTTGATGATCTTTGTCTGAATTTATTATTTCATTATGGGCTGTAAAATGGTGGTGTTGCTGTTGTTTTCTGATATCACAATTTCCCTCCCTCCTGGTATTTGGTTGCTCTGAAATATGGTATATATGGGACAGGCCCGGTAAGTGTTTGATTCCCTTCTTTTGATCGGGACCAGAAATTTTTTTTTTTTTTATACCATTATTAAGACTTTAGTCTATTTTTTTTCTTTTTTTTTATTCTTATGTTAATCCCCATACATTACATCATTAGTTTTAGATGAAGTGTTCCATGATTCATTGTTTGTGCATAACACCCAGTGCTCCATGCAGAATGTGCCCTCCTCAATACCCACCACCAGGCTAACCCATCCTCCCACCCCCCTCCCCTCTAGAACCCTCAGTTTGTTTTTCAGAGTCCATCGTCTCTCATGGTTCGTCTACCCCTCCGATTTCCCCCGCTTCATTCTTCCCCTCCCGCTACCTTCTTCTTCTTCTTTTTTTTGGGACCAGAAATTTTTAATTCAACACTTAGATTATCCTAGAAAAAACTTAGAAAAGATGAAAAGGTATTTTTTTCTTCTCTTGTTAACACTGACGGGAAGATGCCCTAATCCACATCCCAGCAAAATATGCAGATCTTCAATAGACGCTTCCTCTATTACAAAAGCCAAGTGAGCAGATGGTGCCTTTATTATTTTTTAAATGTATAAGTATTTCCTAATTGTCGATAAAATTATTCGTCTAATAAAAAAATTATAAAAATAAAGCTATGGCCTTAAGATGCGGCATATCTAAGCACAATTACATGCCACTTATGATCCTGGGGATTTGTTTGGATGCCAGTCCCTGGAAATGTGGTCCCAAGACCTGGATGGGCAGAGGGCTGAGCTGGAGCTTTCAAGGGAGCAGGTGCAGAAAGAAAGGGAAATGTCTGGCAGGGGAGGAGGGCAGCAGGAGGAGGAGGTCCCTGAAGTGAGAGCAGACAAACTCTTAGCTGGCATGTGTTTTTCTTGAGTTTTTATTCTATGTAATATGTCAGGAAAAAAAGGTGTATTCTGCCAAGCTGGATAATTTTTAGAAACCTCTCCTGAGCACATAAGGAGGAGAGAAAGAAACCTAAGAACACAAGAGTATGAGTGCCTATGTGGCCAGTTCACTTGCTTTACCCTCTGGCCATCTCTGACTCTTGTCTGAACGCAGTCATTTGCTCATTCACGCGTTCACTGTACTTTTACTGAAGACCTACTACGTGCCAGGCACTGGGCGGGGTGCGGGGGACACAACAGTCACCAGAACATCCTGTCTCTGCCCACATCGTGGTTTTTAAAGAATTATTTATTTTTTTCAAATTGAGGTAAAATATACATAACATAAAATTTACCATTATAACCATTTTTTTAAAGATTTTATTTATTTATTTGAGAGAGAATGAGATAGAGCATGAGAGGGGGGAGGGTCAGAGGGAGAAGCAGACTCCCCGCCAAGCAGGGAGCCCGATGTGGGACTCGATCCCAGGACCCTGGGATCATGACCTGAGCCGAAGGCAGTCGCTTAACCAACTGAGCTACCCAGGCGCCCCATTGTAACCATTTTTTAAAAAGATTTTATTTATTTATTTGACAGAGAGAAGGAGAGCACAAGCAGGGGGGAGCGGCAGGCAGAGGGAGAGGGAGAAGCAGTCTCCCCGCTGAGCAGGGAGCCCAATGCGAGGCTCGATCCCAGGACCCTGGGACCATTACCTGAGCCGAAGGCAGATGCTTAACCAACTGAGCCACCCAGGCGCCCCATTGTAGATATTTTTAAGTGCACAGGTTACAGGCACGAAGCACATTCACTCTGTGCAGCCCCCACCACCATCAGCCCCCGTGAGTTTTCTCATCTTGCAAAACTGAACTCTGGGGGCATCTGGGTGGCTCAGTCGGTTAGGCGTTTGCCTTCGGCTCAGGTCATGATCCCGGGGTCCTGGGATCGAGCCCCACATCGGGCTCCCTGCTCGGCGGGAAGCCTGCTTCTCCCTCCTCCACTCCCCCTGCTTGTGTTCCCTCTCTCACTGTGTCTCTCTCTGTCAAATAAATAAATAAAATCTTAAAAACAAAACAAAAACCTGAAATCTGTCCCCGTGAAACACGAAGGCCCCCTTTCCCGGAGGAGGCTGCTGTGTAGGGCACCGCTTCTGTTATCATCCTGTGGGTTTCAGCGTATTCATTAACCTGTCTTCAGAAAGATTGAATAAGGGATTAAAACGGCCCTTATAACAAGTACCCAATTACTGTGTAAAATCTAAATGTGGAGTCCTTTTGCTACTCAGCCAGTATCTTCAACCTCCTGGTCCCTTTGACCTTCTGTCGCTCCCCCCTGGAAAACCTCAGCCTGGGAGCAGTTTGCCCCACCTCTCCTGAGCCATGGCAGGAACCTCCATCTGCCTGTAGTGTATCTGCCCACATCCCTGAAGGGAGAGGGCTCTCCTGGGTCTTGGCAACAATCCAAGCCTCCAATAAAACAGGTCCCACTCTCCCATCCTCCAGCCTCCCCTGCGCCCCCCCATACCTGCAGAGGATCCCAGAGAACCTTCTAGCAAGTACCCCTTCTGTTCTCTTCCATCAAGATCAGGAGACTACGAGCCTTTGCATTCATCTGGCCCCATCCTCCTATGAAATCGGTATCTTCCATCCTCCCTGTTCCCTATGTTCTGGCCCGTCCTCTGGGTCACCAGGCACCAGCTGCTGCGACCCCCATTATAGACTCTCAAACATCCGCATCTCACCTTGTTTGATTCTCTCCAATTAAAAGAGAACACAAGAGGGCGCATCGGTGGCTCAGTCAGTTAAGCATCAGACTCTTGATCTGAGGTCAGGTCTTGATTTTAGGGTTGTGAGTTCAAGCCCTGCATTGGGTTCTATGCTGGGTGTGGAGCCTACTTAAAGAGAGAGAGAAAGAGAATACAGATTAGAAGGAGGGCGGAAGATGGCAGCAGAGTAGGAAGACCCTAAGCTTGTCTCATCCCACAGACACAACTAGATAACTATCAAATCTTCCGAAGTATCCCAGAAATCAACCTGAAGACTGGCAGAATGAACTCCACAACTAAGGGGAGAGAAGAGGCCACATCGAAGAAGGCAGGAAGTGCAGAGACGTGGTTTGGGGGTGAAACAGATCGTGGCTGCTGTGAAGAGGACGGAGCCCTGGTCATGGAAAAGGGTGTGAGAAAGTAACACGCAGGGGAATGCACAAGGCACTGTTTCCTTCCCCCCACCCCTCAGCCTAAACACAGAGTCACCTTCAGGAAGCAGGCAGCATGGGCACAGGCTGCCTAACTTGCTTACACCAGGTGCCACCCCATCCCCACTCTGGTGGGATTGTGCTTTTCAGTCACACTTGCCTCAGTCCTAGCAAGGAAAGCCCCTTCTCCAAAAGACCAGCACAAGCTCCTGCCCACACCACATCTCCTGACCAGAGAGTTCTACAGGGCCTCAGTTCTGGTGGAGGTGGCGTCAGGTCTCACTTCACAAGGAGACCAGAGCACACCCAGTTAAAACTCACCACACTCAGGTCAGGGATCAAACACTGCCCACAGCAGGCAAGGGCTCAGAGCCTTTGCAGATGACTCACCTGAAGGATAGAGCAGTCAGAACACAACAGCAGAGTACACGCAACACCCACCAGAGACACTCCCTGGACAGTACATGACCTCTTCTTCAAAAAACCATCACTCTCAGGAGCAGGACACATAACTGGCTTTTCTAACATAGGGAAGAAGGCAGAGACTTGGACAAAATGCCAAGATGGAGGAATTCATCCCAGATGAAAGAGCAAGATAAGACCACCGCCAGAGATCTGAGTGAAACAAATATATGTAACATACCTGATGGAGAATTTAAAGCAACAATCATAAGGATGCTCGCTGGGCTTGAGAGAAGAAAAGAAGACATCAGGGAGACCCTTCTGCACAGATAAAAGAGTTAAAAAAAAAAAGAATCAGAGATGAAGAGCCCAATAAACAAGATTGGAAACAGGCTTGATGTAATGAACAGCAAGCTGGAAGAAGGAGAGGAGTGAATTTGCGACACAGAAGATAAAGTAATGGAAAATAATGAAGTTCAAGAACAGAGAGAGAAGAATTATGGATCATGAGAATAGACTTAGGGAACTTAGTGACTCCATCAAATGTAATAACATTCATGTCATAGGAGTCCCAGAAGAAGAAAAGAGGAAAAGGGGGCAGAGAATTTATTTGAAGGAATTATAGATGAAAACTTCCCTAATTGGGGAAAAGAAACAGACATCCAGATCCAGGAGGCACAGAGAAAGCCCATCAAAATCAACAAAAGCAGACTGGCACCAAGACATATTGTAAGTAAGCTGGCAACATATAGTAATAAAGAGAACACGGGGGCACCTGGATGGCTCAGTTGGTTGGGCGACTGCCTTCGGCTCAGGTCATGATCCTGGAGTCCCGGGATCGAGTCCCGCATCGGGCTCCCTGCTCAGCGGGGAGCCTGCTTCTCACTCTGACCCTCCCCCCTCTCTTGCTCTCTGTCTCTCTCATTCTCTCTGTCTCAAATAAATAAATAAAATCTTTAAAAAAAAAAAAAAAAAGAGAGAACACGGGTTAGCTGTGTGGGTCCACTTATATACGGATTTTTTCCCCCATAAATACAGTTCTATAAATGTATTTTCTGTTCCTTGTAATTTTCTTGACTTTTTATTTTCTCTGGCTTACTTTATTGTAGGAATACAGCATATAATACATATCACATTTACTATATGTGTTAATTGACTGTGTTGTTATCCTTAAAGCTTCTGGACAATAGTAGGTTGTTAGTAGTTAAGTTTTGGGGGAGTCCAAAATTATAGGCAGGTTTTTGACTGGGGGCACAGAGAGTTGGGTGCCCCTAAATTCCTGTATTTTTCAGGAATCAACTGTACTCCCCCATCACTAGGTTTGCCAAATTCAGCAAATAAATATACAGAACTCAGGGCACCTGGGTGGCTCAGTCGTTAAGCATCTGCCTTCGGCTCAGGTCATGGTCCCAGGGTCCTGGGATCGAGCCCCGCATCGGGCTCCCTGCTCGGCGCGAAGCCTGCTTCTCCCTCTCCCTCTCCCCCTGCTTGTGATCCCTCTCTTGCTGTGTCTCTGTCAAATAAATACATAAAATCTTTAAAAAATAAATAAATAAATAAATAAACAGAACTCCCAGGTAAATTTGAATTTCAGATAAACAACAGATAATTTTTAGTAAAAGCATGTCCCAAATGCTGCCTGGGGCATATTTATACTGAGAAATTATTGTTTCTCTGAAGATTGGATTTAACTGGGCATCCCATGTTTTATGTGATGCTCTACCCAAGACCACAGGCAGCGCCTAGGTCCCACACCATCTCCTTTCTTTCCCCATCTGACTCTTGAAAAGTGTGAGTGCATTTGCTGTCACTCTCCATGCCTTGCTCGGTCTCAGCACTTGGCTTTCACAGTTAACACTCCCTCGCAAAGCCTTCCAGTAAGGTGACTGTCTTGTTGCTAAACCTAAGGTATGTTTTGTTGTCACTTCCTGGCCTCTTGTTGACCTTTGGCCATCCTGACTCTTCTCTCATCTACTGGATTCTGGAGACCCTGCCCTGGCCTCTGCGAGACCACTTTCCCCTGTCCCTCTCTCCCACCACCAGCTTGGCCCTCTGCCGGGCGCCCCTAGGGTCCGTGCTGACACTGAACCAGCTCCTTCCGGCCCCAGCATCTCCTGCAGGACCTGGGCTCTGCCTACACACCATTACCCCCAGCTGCCCAGGTCAGAAACCAGGAGCCGCACTCCAAAAGGCTCACCCTGACTCCTGCAGGAGCCCCTTCATCTGGCTTGGAGTCCAGTCTTGTCTCTCATTAATCCATTTTCCTGACTGTAATCAGGGAGCTCTTTCCCAAGTGCAAATCTAATCAAATCCCTTCCCTGGTTCCGAAGTCAGTGTCCACAGTTTAAAATCCAAGCTTCCCAACATAGCCTATAAAATCTGGGTATGTGTTCCCTGCTGGCCCTGCAGCTTCCCTCATCTGCCCTCAGTCCCCAGCCCCTGCCTTCCCTCCCCTTTGCCTGGGCCCTTTGCTCCTTCTAGGAAACACACACTGGGAGTAGACAACTCCTCCTCACCCTGCCCCCAAGCCTTCCCTCCTTCCTTCACCCCTTCTTGAGCGGGCTTTCCACCACACAGAGCCCCACTTCCACCCCATAACAACAGCTGTCTCCCTACCAGGCTGAGAGAACCCTTCCAACTACTTTCACAATGGTATTCCTGGCACACAGTAGGTCTTGGTGACACTACGTCTCTTCTCAGGTTGTACCGATAGTCCCCTGGACTCAAAGCCCTCAGGTGGGCAGTGGGTCCTTTATCTCTGTGCCCTCCCACGGTGCCTGGTGCAGAGCACTGGAGGGATGCTAGTTCAGTGGAGTGGTGATCTGTATTTCAGAGTCAGCATCAGCTTCTTCAATGAATTTGTAAGAGACATATTTGAAAGGTTTCAATGACAATTAATTTGAAGTACAGCTATCAGAATCTATATTGATAAAAAAAAAGTAACGTTCATTTTTATGTATCTAAAATGTTGGGAGCAAGAAATCCCAACCTCTAAATCTTTCACATACCCTGGCACTAAAGTCTGCTTCCATGGTTTACAAAGAACGGCATGTTATTCCATGATTAGCATTTACGATTGATGTTGCCATAGTAATATGAAGGGTTTTTTTTAAATAAGCTCTTTTCTTAGATATTCTTTTTTCTGTGAAAATGATAGCTTTGTGTTTTTATTACAGAGCCCTTTTTTTTAAAAAAACATCAGTAATGACCAGCCTCCCCACCCCATCACACACAGACCACATATAACGCACCCAAGCTGAGGTCCATGGGTACCTCTCACCCACAAATGGAAAGGTCTGCTCTGCACAGAAGAAAGACACCCACTTTAGCAGCCATGTGCTCCTCATATCAAAAGTTTCCATCAGAATGATACCTTCCTCCAGAAAAGAAAATAAAAATTTGTTTCAGAAGTAACCTAAGCTTGCTTTTAAGCATTTAGAAAACTGTTTCCAATTTGTACATCCCTAAATATGCTCATTTATTTTTGCAAAAATGCACACTCATTTCTATCAAACTATCAGATTCCTAAATTAATACCCAAAGGGGATCATATTATTCTGTCTTGGTTTTCTTTCTTTGTTAACTGTTACTTAGGGGGAAAATGACTCCTACCCCAAGTTCCTTTGTTTTTCATTTATAAGTTTTATACATTATACCAAAATATAGCATGATAAAAGTATCATACAATCTGAGTAATAAACACAGAATAAACTGGACTTTCTGTGTTTCTAATCTGGGACAGATGAGTTTAGTTGAGTTAGTGAAGGTGACCCAAGACGGTAGAGCATGACCGATCCTTTTGTGTATGTGGATAATGGACCACAGAGAATTATACACCAGGTGCCCAAAGCTGAGAGGGAAAGCCACATTAGAATTTATACCCCAGCCTTGGTCTTGAAGTGGCACTGGTAATCCACAAGATTCAAAGACAAATGAAGCTACTTGATCTATTTAAATTAAAACAACAAATTTTTTCTGAGCACATATAATTACATCATACACCAAAACGTTAAAAAAAATGCATCCTTTAAAGAAGGGAGGAAAACGGAAATACCTATTATTACATTATATTTCTTTCAGGCAGTAATTTTCTTGGAATGTGGCTGAAGTTCAGATCCAAGTCAAAGATGATAGAACCACTGGCTGACTCATCAGCAAATTATTCTTTTCTTCCCCAGAAAAATCATTTGGTAAAATTCAATATGCATTCATGATTTAAAAATAAAAACTGGGCGCCTGGGTGGCTCAGATGGTTAAGCGTCTGCCTTCGGCTCAGGTCATGATCTCAGGGTCCTGGGATCGAGTCCCGCATCGGGTTCCCTGCTCAGTGCAGAGCCTGCTTCTCCCTCTCCCTCTGCCACTCCCTCTGCTTGTGCTCTTCTGTCTATCTCTCTGTCAAATAAATAAATAAAATCTTAAAAAAAAAAAAAAGTTTAAAAATAAAAACTAACCCTCTTCACAAGCCAGGAGCAGAAGGGAACTTAACCTGATGAAGTATATTTAAAAAAAAGTTTTCCTGAAAATATCCCCTATAAATAAGATGGAAAAGACTATTACATTGCACTGCAAGACCCAGCACTAAGTCAAGCAGAAAAGACATAAAAAACAAAGGATTAGAAAAGGAAGAAACTATTATTATAACAAATAACATGATTGAACAGAAAACCCAAAAGAATCTACATACGTACTATCAAAAATAATAAAGAAGTTTAGCAAGGAGACTGGCTATAAACTAATATAAGCAAATCACCTACATCTTTATACTCTGACAACAAACAAAACCACTTAAAAAGCAAACACAGCAGTGCCTGTGTTGGCTCAGTCGGTAGAGTGTGCAACTCTTGATCTCAGGGTTGTGAGTTCAAGCCCCACGTTGGGCATGGGGCCCACTTAAAAAATAATAATAATAAAAAATAAAAATTATAAAATAAGAAGCAAACACAAAGCAAGGTACCTAGAAATAAATCTAATAAATGATGTACAAAGTTTCTGGAGAAATTTTATAAAATTTTGTGGGACATTAAATTAAATATTTGTCCTACCAGGTATCAAGAGCTTTTATAAAGCTGCTGCAACAAAGACAGCGTGGTATTTGCATGGGGACAGTCTTCTTGACAAATGGAACAGAACAGAGAGTGTAGGAATGGATGCACGGACATGTGGAAACTCGGTGAAGGACAGAGGTGGTGGTGTAGATCCGCAGGGAAAAGGACCATGGAATAAATGGCATTGGGTCTAATGGTTATCCACACACAGAACTCACAGTTGGACCACGACCTCACAACACATGCAATAGGCAGTTCTTGATAGTTTAGACTTAAGTAGACACTTAAAACTTTCAGAATAAAAGGTGAGAAAGTATCTTTATGATACTGGGGCAGGGAGGGGCTTCTTTAATCGGGAAAGAAAAAATGTGTTAACTATATAAGAAATGAGCTGTACATTTAACCAAATTAAGGTAAGAATTTTTTTGCTTATTACTGGAAAGACTGAAAAAGTCATAATGTAAAAAAGAAAAAGATTACAAACAAGGCAGATATTTATAACATATACAAGTGACCAAAGATTATTATCTAGAATATATGAAGAACTATGAACCAATAAGAAAAAGACAACCAAGTTTTTAAAAACGAGTGGAAAATGGGGCACCTGGGTGGCACAGTGGGTTAAGCCTCTGACTCTTGATTTCAGCTCAGGTCATGATCTCAAGGTCATGGGAAGAGTCGGCTCCGTGCTCAGCAGGGAACCTGCTTGAGGATTCTCTCTCCTCTTCCTCCCCCTCTGCCCCTCCACGGATGCTCTCTTTCTCTCAAATAAATAAATCTTTTTAAAAAATGAGCAAAAAACATGAGCAAGTGTTTCACAAAAAGAAACACAAATGATGTAAGAACATGTGACAAGATGCTCATTAGTAATTTGGGAAATGCAAATTAGACCACAGTGAGATGCCCTCTTAAACCCACTAGATGGGCAAAGTTAAGAGTTTGACGATCCAGGAGGGTAGCAAGGATGGGATTCAGTGAGGCTGACAGGTGCATGACTTAGAACCACTGTTCTGAAAAGCAGTTCAGCACCACAGCGGACTTCTTATTGTTCAGGCATATTTTCTGGTCCTCCCTGGGTGAAGATTATGCCTTCCACCCCGTTGGTGCACAGCTTCACTGTGTGATTTGCTCTAAAGGTTAGAATCTAGCCAACCAGCTGTGAGCAAAGTGGCCAGTACCCCTTTGTCATGAGACACCCAACATTCCAAGTGGAAGCTGCTCCTTCCACCTAAACCCGAGTGACATAATGTGGGATGGAGCCACGGCCAGCATGTGATGACAGCAAGAAATGCATCTCTGCATCTCTGTTGTTTTGCTGTAGTCCATTAAGATTGGCGGGGGGGGGGTGGTAAGGAGGGTCGTTTTTTATTTCTGCATAACTGAGCTCATAAGGTTGAACATTCATGTGCCCTAAGACCCAGAAATTTCACTCTAAGGAAGTTTCCCTAGAGACACTTCCACAAGACACACAGAAAAGAACATTCATATCAACATTGTCTATAATTGCAAAAAAACCTGGAAACAACTCAAACGTCCTTTGGTTCAGAATGGATCGATAAATTACGGTATATTTGTAAAATGATACAATCATCAGAAGAATGCATTCTAGTTATACACAATAACATGAATGAGTCTTTATAAATAGAATTTTGAGTGATTAAAGCAAGTCACATACAGCATAATACCATTTTCATAAAGCTCAAAAACAAGCAAAATTAAATAACATAGTTTTGGGGTACATAAATATATGAGCAATGATTCTTTTTTTAAGCAAGGGAATGGATCAAATTGAGTTCCGAGAGAGTGTGCCTGGGAACAAGGTGGGGAGGTAGGCAGATGAGGGAGGGAAGCAACACAGATGGTGGTTGACCTTGACTCTGACCCTATGAAGGGTCAGATGGTCAATATTGTAGGCTTTGTGGGCCTTACAGTGTCTTGTCTCTACTCAAATCTGCTGTTGTAATGCAAAAGCCACCTGAGTGTGGTTGTTTGTTCCAATAAAACTTTATTTATGGACTCTGAAATTTGAATTTTACATACTTTTTCATGTCATTAGATATTAGTCTTCTTTTGATTTGTTTTTAACTATTTAAACATGTAAAAATCATTTTTAGCTCATAAGCCATCCAGAGACACGTGACCCCTCATATCTGGCCTGTGGGAGTTTGACAACTCCGCTCTAGTCCTCTGTTTGGGCTATGGGTTCATGGGACTTCATTCTACCATTATTCATTCCCACCTGTTCCATTTATCTAGGGTATGTGCCAGATATTATTTTTAATGTTCTTAAGAATTAAAAACACATAAGCTAATTTTTTTAAATGGGCAAAACAGATGAAGGGGATTAAGAGACACAAACTTCTAATTATAAAATAAACAAGTCACAGAGATGAAAAGTACAGCGTCGGGAATACGGTCAATAATACTGTAATAACATTGTATGGTGACAGATGGGGACAATACTTATCATGGTGAGCACTGAATAATGTACAGAATTGTGGAGTCTCTATGTTGTACACCTGAAACTAATATAACATTGTCAATTATACTTCAATAATAAATAAAAAATTTTAAACAACAACAAAGAACCAAAATGTAAGCCCTGGTTCAGAGAGGAGCAGCACGAAGCAGAAGATACGAAGATGGAGGGGACCACAGAGTTTGCAAAGACATTGGAACTCTTTCCAAAACTCTCCCTCAGGTCTGAGATATTTTTCCCTTGACCTCAAATCTGGGCACTGTCATAATTTCCCCCCTCATATCAGTAGAGCTCATTGTCTTGAATATCTGAACCAATGGAAAATTTGGTTGGGGGTATTTCCTGCATCTTATGGCTTTTTGTCATATATTAGCGCACACACACACAAAATGGAATTGATTTTTAACTATCATTTTAGCTGGGCCATTAGCCTACGTGATGTAATTTTAATATAATTCTCTTTGGATTTCAAAAACAAACTAGCTGAAGCCTATTAAGCATTATCTAGAAAATGCCCCTTTCCCACAAGCTCTGTCCCATACATGCGCTAAAAGGGGTACATTTTTTAAAGGCTAACCTGTCAGTATTTTGAGAAAACTTGGGGGTAATCCTGAGTCTTATCTAGGACCAGTGTCTTCAATTTAAAAAGATATGATGGTGGGATCATTCATGTTTCTCCTGTGATTCTTCTCAAGACAGTCCCAGTGGAATTTTGGGTTTCTGCTTTACAGCTCACATTCTCCTTCTTCTTCTTCTGGAAATCGGCAACTACAGGCATCTTCCTCTTGAGCAGTTTGTACTGGTCTCATAAATGCTGAAAAGTGATTTAAAAACAACTTATCTTTTGCTGTTTGTTTTAGCCATTTAACATCCAGTTTCTGTAAATCACAGTCACAGGACATCTCTAAGTCACAACCATGCTCAACTCTAATTTGAACAAGTTTACCAATAAGAGAGATAATAGCAAGTAGGAGCTTTTTCTCAGGATTATTTACAATTTCACCTTACCAATTACTCTTATTGGTCCTGAAAAACTATTTTCTTTATTTTCTATGATGGCTAAAAACTTGAGCATGAATCACTATAGCACAAAATTAGTCATATCCCAAACGTAACCATAGTTTCAATTAAGCAGTATGGATTTTAGTCTTGAGGGTTACTCAGATTACACACTAGACAGTTTCTTTTGAATGAAATACTTATGGCACCAAGATATTAAAGATACTCCCACTACTTCTATCTATCGGCAATTAAAGAATTGATTTGTACATTAATTTCCTGGTTTCCTTTTACATGTTAGGGTGAAGTATTTGTGTTACTGCTGAGCAACTTTTCATCTTTCTAAAAAAGATTTTATTTATTTATTTGAGAGAGAGAGAGAGAGAGTGTGTGTGTGTGTGTGTGTGTGTGCAAGTCGGGGGTGGAGGGCGAGGAGCAGAGGGAGAGGGACAAAAAGACTCTGTGCTGAATGTGGAGCCCAATGTGGGCTCAATCTCAGGACCCTGAGATCATGACCTGAGCCAAAATCAAGAGTTGGACCCTTAACTGACTGAGCCATCCAGCCCTGAGCAACTTTTCATCTTAAACAGATCTTTTTTTATAGCCCGACAAAGCAAAAGTGCCTGCCTTAATATCACATGCTTTTTGCTGTAAAAAAAAAAAAAATAACCAAGGGGAGTGATATCACAAGAGGGCAACATAGTTTGTTCCCAACTTTGGTCTCCTTTATAAGAACAGCTAACAACTATTCAAGAACAAGACACCACTGACAGAATCCTAGAACATGGGGATGAGGCTGGAGCACCCACCTCTGCATCACAAAGACCAAAACAGACTGTTTTAGGAGGGTAAGAGAAGCAGTTACCATTGACCACATTGCCCCTCTGGCAGGCCAGGACAGCACCACACAGACAGGTCTCCCCAAGCTTCTGGTTCCTCCAGTGGGAAAAGAGGACCCAAAGGGAACCTCCAGCTTCTCCCAGCATTGGGGTCCCTTTTTGGGAGCTCCTAGTCTGATCTCGCACCCCAGGAAAGGCAGGGGAACATGCAGCATCCAACCACTGGGAATCTGACTGTGTTGCAGAAGGGAGAGGAGCTCGCAGCAACCAGTACACAGATCTTGGCAGACTGAGTACATATTTGCAGAGTCCAAGTAGCAATCCCAACCAGTAGCTTTGTTTATCTGCAGAGCCAAGTTGAGGGTTCACCCTGACTAGGGAAGCTGATGGGGTGCAAATCTGCCTGATTCAGACCCTCAAACAAGGAGTTTTGCCCACTATAGAGCCTGGTTTGCCCAGGCAAGGAGCTGAATCACAGCTCCAGCTGCTGTGGAGAATTATCAGCACAGAGAGGGAACTTTCACAATTTTAAAAAAGTCAATTTACCCAGAAGACCAGTATTTACCCAGTATTTAGCAATACTAAATATGTGTACATCAATCAAGCTGCAAAATAGGTGAAGCTGGGGGTGCCTGGGTGGCTCAGTCATTGAGCGTCTGCCTTTGGCTCAGGTCATGATCCCAAGGTCCTGGGATCCAACCCCACATCGGGCTCTGCTCAGCGGGAAGCCTGCTTCTCCCTCTCCCACACCCCCTGCTTATGTTCCCTCTCTTGCTGTGTCTCTCTCTGTCAAATAAATAAATAAATAAATAAATAAATAAATAAATAAATAAATAGATAAATCTTAAAAAAAAATAGTGAAGCTGAATCTGATAAAACTGAAAGGGGAAATACACAAGCTCACAAATATATTTGGAGAATTAAGTGGATAATAAGGGAATACTATGAATAACTTAAACACATACATTTCACAACTTCAAGGAAATGGACCAATTCCTCAAAAAACACGATCACAACTCGCTCTCTATGAAGTAAATAACCTGAATAGTCCTACAATTATTAAGGAAATTGATTTTGGGGCGCCTGGGTGGCTCAGTTGGTTGGGCGACTGCCTTCGGCTCAGGTCATGATCCTGGAGTCCCTGGATGGAGTCCCGCATCGGGCTCCCTGCTCGGCAGGGAGCCTGCTTCTCCCTCTGACCCTCCCCCCTCTCATGTGCTCTCTCTCTCTCATTCTCTCTCTCATATAAATAAATTAAAAAAAAAAAAGAAAGAAAGATTCATCTCATCTTTCTAAAAAAAAAAAAAAAAAAGGAAATTGATTTTGTAATTAAAACTCTTCAAAAAGAAAATCTTCAAGTCCAGATAGTTTCACTAGAGAATTCTACCAACTATCCAAAGAAGAATTAACATCACTCTACACAATCTCTTCCAGCAAATAAAGAAGGAACACATCCCAACTTATTTGAGGAAGCCAGTATTACTCTGATACCAAAACCAGACAAAGACAATTCTAGAAAAAAAAAAAAAAAATGGACCACTATCCCTCATGTGAATGTAGCTACAAAAATTCTTAACAAAATATTAACAAATAGAATTAAGCAATATATAAAAAGGATTATATACCATGACCAAGTGAAATTTAGTCTAGGGATGCAAGGCTGGTTCAATATTCAAACACGAATCTATGTAATCCACCATCTTAGGCTGATGAAGAAAAGTCACATGATCATATCAATTGATGCAGAAAAAGCATTTGACAAAATTAAACACCAGAAAACTAGAAATAGAGGAGGGACTTCCTCAACTTGATAAAAAAGATCTACTAAAAACCTATTGTTTACATCATACTTACTGGTGAGAGACTGAATGTTTTTTCCCTAAGATTAGAAGTGAGGCAAGGATATTCACCCTGACCATACTTTGACATAGTGCTGGAAGTTCTAGCTAACATAAAGTCAAGAAAAAGAAAAAAAAGAAATGCAGATTGGAAAGGAAAAAATGAAACTGTCTCTATTTACAGATGACATTATAGTCCATGTAAAATCCCAAGGAATTTACAACATGCTCCTAGAACTAATAAGTGAGTTCAGCAAGATCACAGAATACAAGATCAATCTATGAAAATCAACTATACTCTTATAGAATAACAGCGAACAGCTGGAAAACAAAATTTAATATAAAATACCATTTGCAATTCTTAAAAAAATTTACATGCTAAGGATTGGTATGCTGAAAACCACAAAATGCTGATGAAAGAAATAAAAGAAAAAGAAATAAAAGAAATGTCTTTACTATGTTAAGACATAAATACTTAACATAGTAAAGACATCAATTCTCACTAAATTAATATACAGGTTTACTACAGTTGCTATCAGAATCCCAGCTGACTTCTTGTAGATACAGATAAGATTGTCCTAAAAATTTATATGGAAATGCAAAGGAAGTAGAATAGCTAAAACAATGTTGAAAAAGAAGAATAAAGTGGGAAAAATCCATTTACCCTCTATCTACTTTCAAGAACTGTTTTATAGCCACAGTAATCAAGACAGTGTGGTCCTGGCAGAGAATAAACACACAGAACAGTGGAACAAAAGGGAAAAACCAGAAATAGCCCCCGCACAAGTATAATTAACTGATTTTCGAGAAAGCCACCAAAGCAATTCAGTAGAGGAAGGATAATGTTTTCAACAAGTGACGCTGGAGCAATTGGACATCGAAGGCAAAAAAAAAAAATTCTTGACCTAAACCTCTCACACCTTATACAACACTTAACTAAAAATAAACCACGATTTAAATGTAAAACATTGAGAAAGGAGAAAACAAAAATCTTTGCGATCCAGGACTTGAAGAGTTCTCAGACATGACTCCATAAATGAAAAAAACTGGCAAATTGTACTTTATCAAAATTAAAATTTTTTTCTCTGCAGAAGACTCCATGAAGAGGAGGGAAAGGCGAGCTACAGAGTGGGCAGAAACACAAACCACACACCTGCCGAAGGACTCATCTAGAAGGTATCAAGGACTCTCCAATGTCAACAGTAAGACAGACAAAAATCCAATTAGAAAATAAACCAAAGACATGAAAGAACCTTTCACTGAGGAAAATACACAGTTGTAAAATAAGTACGTGAGGGGCGCCTGGGTGGCTCAGTCGGTTAAGCGTCTGCCTTTGGCTCAGGTCATGATCCCAGGGTCGGGCTCCTTGCTAGATGGGGAGCCTGCTTCTCCCTCATTCTCTCCCCCTGCCCCTGCTTGTGCTCTCTCTCTCTCTCTCTCTCTCAAATAAATAAAACCTTAAAAAAAAAAAAAAAAGAAGTACGTGAAAAGATGTTTGACCCTTAGGGGAAGGCAAATGATCACAGTGGGCTATCACTGTATTCCTCTTTGCACAGCTGGGTAAGAAACTGTGGCAGTACAAAATGCTGGCAAGAGGGAGGAGAAAGGATAGCTCATACGCCACTGGTGGAATGTTAATGGTACAACTCCTCCAGAAAGCAGTTCGGCAGTTTCTTAAAACAACAAACCATATGGCCCAGAAATTGCCCTCCCGGGCTTTTATGTTAGCAATGTGAAAACTTACGTCCACACATAACCTGTACTCGATTATTCACAAAGCCTTTTTATATGCAATAGTCAAAAACTGGAAACTCTCAAAATGTCCCTCAGTTGGTGAATGGTCAAACAAACTGAGGTTCAACCATGCCACGGAACACTGGTCAGCGGTTAAAACAAAACAAAAAAAAGAGCCCACAGTTGAAGCATATCACGCCTTGGGTGGGTCTCAGTGACATTAAGCTGAGTGAAAAAAGCTAATCCGAAAAGGTCACATGCTTACAATCCACTTATATATTGCATGCTTCTATTTATATAACATTCTCTAAGTGACAAAAGTGTAGAGATGGGGGACACCTGGGTGGCTCAGTCGGTTAATCATCTGCCTTCTGCTCAGGTCATGATCCCAGGGTCCTGGGATCAAGTCCTGCATCGGGCTCCCTGCTCAGCAGGGAGCCTGCTTCTCCCTCTGCCTGCCGCTCCCCCTGCTTGTACTCCCTCTCTCTCTGTCTCTGACAAATAAATAAATAAAATCTTTGAAAAAAAAAAGTGTAGAGATGGAAAACAGAATTGTGCTGCCAGGAGGGAGTGGGGAGGGAGTGTATGTGACCACAGAGGACCAGCAGGAGGGGATCCTGGTGGTGAGAGAATACTTCTGTATTGATTGTGCTGGAGGTTACGCCAATCTACACATGTGACCAAACGACACACAGCTAGACACACACAATGTGCCAAAGTCAACTGTCTGGTTTTCATATTGTGCTCTAGTTACAGGAGATGTAACCCCATGAACGACACGAGACTTTTCTGTACTGTCTTTTACAACTTCCGGCAAACCTATAATTATTTCAAAATATAAAGTTTTTTTAAATGGCCTAAAAATTTAAAAAATGGATTACAGTTTCATTGCAACTCACTAATTACTCATCACTACTCTTGGCAAAGCATTTGTATTGTAGGTGGGGGTGAAGGCGGGAAGGATAATTCTTTAAATCAGAGATTTTGGTGAGAGCTTGGGGGGGGTGGGTAACTGTTTTCCTGTGCATTGTAGAATTTCAGCAGCATCTCTGACTCCTTTCACTAGATGCTCTCCACACCCCCAAGGTTGTGATCATCAAAACTGTCTCCAGACATTACCAAATGTCCCCTCGGGGGCAAAATTGCCCCTGCTTGATAACCTCTGTGCTATGCTAACCAAAAAAATAATCTGTTCCTTTCTACTGTAAAAAACCTTGCCTCAGAAGAGCTCATATCGAATATGTTTATATTGGTCTTACGTTGTTTGAATAAATACAGGAGCTTCTTTCTGCCATGTTTAAGAACAGAGAAACAGAGCACAAGAAAGAACACCAGCAACAGCACGGCAGCCGAAGTCAGTGCAAGAAAGATGATGATCTGGGGGGTGTGACCTTTAAAAAAAAGCAAAAGGAGAAATACATGCAGATATACAGTTTTGCAAATATACATATATTTATAGTTACATTGGTAAACCCCTAATCACAAGGAGAAGTGGTGCCTTGGACATCTCTAACCAGCTAACCTAATAAACTTGCTTGCACATAAGAAAACTTTTCTTAAAAACCTAAATAATTTTTCCAGAGGCCCACAAAAATTAAATGGCTTGGCCTCTCTAGAATATAGAAAATATGGGACTCCATCATCCCCTTAATTTGACATTATCAAAGGTGTAGTATTTGTCTGGGTAGTTTCACCTTGTTCTGCTTACTAATGTATGTCTCAGATTGCATGACAAACACTTGAAAAAAGTTGATGGGTTTCTTGATGCCAGGATAAAACAAGGAAGGCATGCAGGAGGTGCCATCGTAGGCAGAGACGTGAGGCATCACAGTATTGGGGTGATTTAGATTCCAATCAGAATAGCCATACTACATCCACTCTGATTCAACAGCAATGAACCAGCTACCTGGATCTCTTGCAGGGGCAGGCGTGGGGGCAGAGGCTGTACCTGGAGAGAAGTCAGCCGAAGCTGGTCCACATACTGCGTCACTTTCCTTCGTCCCATTCACAAGTACAGACTTGCCACCCAAAGAACAGCTTAGACCATCCAATGAAAAGAGTTCAAATAATTAATTTAGGTACAGGTCATTCTAATTAAAAATATTGACATTTTCCATCCAATAAAGCAGCCTAGTGACAAAGATGTGTGGGTCTGGGTTCATAGAGATACTATGGAAAACATACACTTGACTGACTGGCTTCCTCTAACTTTCACAGTTCTCCATAATGCACCCTATTCTACCCACCTAACTGGATTCTTCTTTCTTCCCAGGCTGGGGAGCCCTGTCCCACAACTGTCCCCAGACTGTTTTGCCTGGTTAGTCTCTCACCCTCAATTTCTTAAGCATATTTGACCATCTCTGGCATATATGAAGGACAGACAACCTAGCATAAGGGTTAGGAGTTCCTAACCTTATGATGTGTTGGCATCAGACAGACAAGGGTTTGAGCCCAGGGTCTGTCTCTGTGCAGAATGACCATGGACAAGTTAAGAAAATCTCTCTAAGCTTGTTTTCTCATCTGTAAAATAAGGAATACATGCACCGAGGACTATCGTGAAGAGCAAATGAATGACCCCAGGGACACACTTGTAGGGCTGGATGTTATGAACCCAGACCCACACATCCCAATAAATGGTAGCTATCATCACCACCATCATCATCCCCATCAACATACCATCATCACCATCACCATTGTCCTGTCTTTTCCCTCATCCCTTTACCTAATGCAAACTGACTCTTCCTCCAAAAGCAGTTCAATCCCACTTTCCATGCAGACTCATTGACTTCTCTGAACTATTTGTGTTGAAAGACCTTAAAAAAAAAAACTTCCCCAATCTGTACGAACCAATATTTTTGTAACACCTAAGAATGTAAATGGAAAATAATAATCAAAATGATTTTCTAGTAAGAAAATCAAATGAAAAAAAGAACAAAGGCATACAAAATACAAGACCTCAATTTTTATTAGAGTTGATGGACACATATGACTCCGCCAATTGCCAGACACCACAGACTGTCCGTGGACCAGCAACTGTCCACAGACCACACTCTGAGTAGCTCTGGTCCTGATCACACAGGTCAACAGGCATATTCCCATGTGTGCTGTTGGCTGTTTTACTTCTGTGATGGTCTTGTTTGCCCAAGTAGGTGTTGTGTTTTAGGAAACATAATTTACCCTTCTTGTATCATCCTCAATGCTGGCCTTGCACCCTTGAAGATGGGCTGAGTGATCAGTGAGGAAAGGTAAGAGGCAGCAAAGAGATTGGAAGGAAACAGAACAGAACAGCTGGGGCAAACAGTAACAAAGTTCTAGTAAATCTGAGCTAAATGCTCTGGGCAGTATTTCTGGAGAAAATGCCCACTTTGTATCAAATCACTCCTACCTCATACTGTTCACACACTGCCTGTTCATATGCTCTTCTATGCTTATATTTGATAGGCCCACGTGGGGCTTAACTCATGACCCTGAGATCAAGAGTCACATGCTCCACTGACTGAGCCAGCCAGGCGCCCCAGAGGGATTTTTTAAAACTTCAGTGATAACATTCTTTGTCTTTAAAAATGTTAACCCAGGGATGCCTGGGTGGCTCAGTCGGTTAAGCGTCTGCCTTCAGCTCAGGTCAGGATCCCAATGTCCTGGGATCGAGTCCCTAGTCGGTCTCCTTGCTTGATGGGGAGACTGCTTCTTCCTCTGCCTGCCATTCCCCCTGCTTGTGCTCTCTCTCTCTAACAAATAAATAAATAAAATATTAAAAACAACAACAACAACCAAACCTTTATAAAAAATAAATAAATAAAAAACCCAAAAATGTTAATCCAGATTCTCTATTTTGAAAGCAAAAGGAAATTATATGTACTTTGTCCAGGGTTGACAGGAGCCATGTTTCTGATCATTAAATGTCCCAAAGCGACAGTCTTTACAACCTGCATAAAAATTAAAGCAACAATAAAAAAGGGAGTTTTTTATGATTTCATAACTTTTCCTGTGATGAACATACTTACATAATAATAAAGTCATTAACTTAATACAATCTACACAGGCTGTTCAACAATGCTTCTTGAAACGAAACCCCAAGATGACTAAAGTTTTTATTCTAATTGTACATAGAGTATTGTATATATATGTATAGAATGTATGCAAAGGCATAATCCTGGTGAATAAAAATGTTGTGATTTCAAATTATTTCCATTGATTGAAAAATAATTTTGTAAATATCATATACTTGACTCAGTGCTTCATTGCATGTTACTTTAAGGTTCTACTAATCTGTTTTACTTTATATAAAAAGGACCAAGACCTAAATTAATGACATATGTCTAGATAAACAGACTTGCACTAGATTGAAGAAGAGCAAACCTACCCTCTTTGGTTAATTCTTGACCTTGTTTACAATCCGGTTCACACATGGTGCATCCTGCCCCCAAGCAGTGGAATCCTGAGATGCACTCACACTCTGCATTGCTGATGGGGGAACACACCTTCTTGGTCCTGAAAACACCTACAAAGTTTCCCAAGTTACATTACACTTGATCTTTGAATCCAGGAAGCAAATTTATGTTCTGCAATAAAAATCATCCTAAACAAACCCACAAAAACCATGCTCACTCTTATAATGTTCCTAATGACCTTAAAGTATAAAGTTCATTGTTTAAATCTCTATAGAAGACATTTTTACATTTTCCTAATTAAACACTTCTCTCTGGTCAATGAGTGTTGCTCCTAACATTTAAAACCTCAATCTACAAATTATTGCTTTTACAGCAAATTATTTTACTGGACCTGCCTTTTGACAGAGGAACCAGCATAGTTAACACTTAACACTTTCCACCGAGATCAACATACTAGGGAATAAAAACCTGTTGTCCCAACACATGTCCGGATCAACATACATCTTTTAAATCATACCTTCACACTGCCTGCATATGTCACAGGCCGTTTGTCCACTGGTGCTGGAGAAACTGTTTGGAGGACAAGGAAGGCAGATCTGACCCTTGTTTTTCCCACAGAAAGTACCTAAGAAGATAGATAATAGGTGTACTGTTGGACAATGCATAGTAATCGCCCAAAGCATTATGAAGTTCACAAGAAAACTAGCGTAAGAAACATGATTAGTTTCTAGATGTCACAGTGATCTTATTTTGATTGACTTTTATAATTATACATTTGCAAGGTTGCCTTTAGCATAGCAGCAGAATTACAAATAAGAAAGTATAGATACTGCATCACACAATCCAACAAAAAGAAAACAGTTTCCTTTATCTATTGAACAAAAAAAATGATTTCTCTTGATTGATCCAGGAGATCAATATGACTGGATTCAGGAGATCAGCATCCTTCATCAGTATACTAACAATACATGTGTCTGCTTCTTCCCCACTCTGTGGAGCCCCCTGCCACTTCTTATTCCTTGCTGTGCCCCCCAGTCTGAGCACAGGTCCTCACAGATAAGGCTGATATTTACTGAGGTCTTGCCATGTGCCATGCACTGTTCAGAACCTATCATAGGATCCTCCCAGCAGAGCAACGAGATAGGTTCTTTCATTATCCCCAGATGCCAAAGCTGGGGCACAAGGGATTAAGTGACATGGCTATATTCACAGCTAAGTTGTAGCACCCAAGAAATATTTGTAAATGAATGAATTTTTAAAAAGTCACTGAAACAGAACTCATTAACCCTGACTACTAGACTAACTGAACCATGAGTTCAACAGAACAGATCAAACACACATGTTAATTTGGTTCTTACCAGCTGGGCATTTACTGCAGGAATCCTGCATTGATCTTGTCCTCTCAAAATTCATGACCAACAACACGGCAGCCACTATGTTGTAATAGCTACTGCCCATGGTGAAATCTTGCATCGATAGGATATAAGCAAAGCAGATTCCAAAGGGTTTTAATCAAAGTAGCTGGTTTCACAAATACCACTCTGCAAAAGGTAAAAATTTCCAAGAATGAGGTGGTTTCTCCTTTTAGGATTATCTACATTTCAACCATTACCTATGCAATCCACAAGACCATAACTCGGGGCTTCTCAGAAACAATGAATGATGGAATATTATGGAAAAGGTGCAAATGCATAGACATTTGATATGATAAGACAAACATGAATACACACATAGCTTCGTGCAGGTTTGCCAAAGTCTAACCGTGCACTCTCCACCATGTTCTGCCAAAAAGCAGAAATAACAATAACAAGAATTTTGGGGGACTTTCATAGACACTTAGCATTAGCATCCAGATTTCAACAATGCCAGCTCTTTGCTGGCTCTGAGATAGAGTTCTTAAAATGACAGTCTGTCAGTCTTACCTAACAGCTCAGCTCAGTGGGGAGATATCTCATTACTCTTTCCCCTTTGTCAGAACAATATGTGAACAGTTCAACACCCAGTTGCTAAAATGTTGAAACACCGCTCTGCTCAACTCATGATCACATTTTCTTAATAGATATATATTTGCCCATTTTGAGGTTGGAAGCTCCTATAGTAACAAAACTAAGAAGTAAGAAATCTCTTTAGGGTCAGGTGCTTGATCTTTATTTAATAGGCTATGGAATAAAAGTTATTAGAAATTAGAAGGGCAAAAAGTCTAGACATGGAGGAAAGGAATAAAGCTTCTAACCTTACCCCAACTCCATTCCCCCGACTGTTCCAGACAGACAAACCTTGAGATTCTCAGGGCTGGTGAAGAACTTTCCACTCCTTGATCTTCAGAGCAGTGAGGTTCTGCCTCTCCCTCGCTGCAAGTCAAACACAGGGGCTTGGTGACTCAGCCGGGGGCGGGGCCTCATGGGAAATTCCTGCCACGACTCTGTGAGGTCGCGCATTTGATGTTTGTTGACCCCAAAATCCCCTAGAGCCCCCGTCCTCCCTTGATAATGGCACTTCAAATCATTTCTTGGAAGCAGCTATGTACTGTTAGGACATCTCTCAGATGACTTTGGGAAAGGGTGTTGTCACTTAAAGTAGCCCTCCTTGTCAAAACCTTTAATGCGTCCTACACATGTTTGAGATTTGAGGGATGAAATCCACTTCTAACGAAATATCAGCACTTTTGCCATACCCTACCCCCTACTGGTATAATAATAGTGATGCTCTAGCCATAATTCACTGAGGGCGCTGATGTACCAGGCATCACTCTAATAAGCGCTTTAATGAATACTATCCTCAAAAGAACCCCAGGAGTTGACATTATCATTATTATTAGAGTGACATTATGCAAATGAGAACATTGAGCCTATGAATCTAGCCAGATAATCAGCAGGATGGGGAGCCAGGATTGGAACCCAGGGCAACCTGATTCCTTTCTACTGAGCTCCTTGCTCTGTGGGTGAGATGGGGGAAGAAGGAGGGAGAAATGAAGTGGAGACAAGGAAGGCATAGAACTTATATGGTGGATAACTTTAGGTAAAGTTGAGATCTATGAGGGTTTTTTAGAAAACCATTATTTTAATTAAAAAAAAAAAAGGAAGAAGAAGGGGGCTCCTGGCTGGCTCAGTCAGAAGAGCATGCAACTCTTGATCTCGGGGTCCTGAGTTCAAGCCCCATTTGGGGTGTAGAAATTACTTAAATAAATAAATAAAAACTTAAAAAATTGAAAAAGAAGAAGAGGAAGAGGAGTACAGGAGAAAGAGATGAGGAAGGGGTGGTGAGGAGGAGGGAGGAAGAGGAGGAAGATGTTCTAGGGACACTAAAATGAACCTGCCCAGCATTGGGAGGCTAGGGACCCTCAGGAAGATGACCAGGGGAACTCTAGCAACAGTGGTTTCAACTGAAACAGATGGCTTTCTGTTAGGATCCAAACAGAAAAGAACTATTTTCCCCCAGGAGCCATGGGGGCTTAGTGTCGAATTGGGGGAGGAAGAGAGAAGGGAGCCGATGTTTATTAAACACTTGCTATGTGCTATGCAGTTTACATGTTCCCATGACTCCTATCATACCACCATCCTCATTAGAAAGTTTCTGTGGCTCCCTGTTGGCCACCAAAGGAAACCCGGATCCTATAGCCCACTATTCAAGGACTTCTGGGACCTGACCTGAAGATGTCTCTAAAAAAATTAAGATATACCTCATATAACATAAATGTCACTATTTTAAAGTGTTTATTTCATGGAATTCACTGATATTCCCTATGTTGTGCAACTCTCATCTTTATATCATTCCAGAACATTTTCGTCACTCCCAAAATATCCCTATGAGCGGTCACTCCCCAGGGCAGCCCGACCTTGACCCTGGTAACCACTGGTCTGCTTTCTGTCTCTATGAATTTGCCTGTTCTGGACATTCCATATCCATAGACTGATACAGCATCTTGGCTTCTTTCACTTAGCAGAATAATATTCCACTGGATGGATGTCCACATGTTGTCTCTCCATTCATCAGGTGATGGACATTTGAATTATTCCCCTTCTTGATTACTATGAATAATGCTGCTCTGAGTATGTGTGTGTACGCTTTTGAGTGGACATTTTTTTCAGTTCTCTTGGGTGTATACCTAGAAGTAGAATTGCTGTATATGGTAATTCTGTTTCACTTTTTGAGGAATTGCCAGACTGTTTTCCACGGCAGCTGCACCATTGTACATCCCCACCAGGAATGGATAAGGATTCCAATGTCTCCACATCCTTGCTGGGATGAGTTATGTTTTCATTTTGTTTTTAATTAATTTTTTTTTTACTATAGTCATCCTGGTAGGTGGTACTTCATTCTGGTTTTCATTTGCTACCTTAGCCCAATTTTATTATGCCCCCGCCCCTGCCCACACACACACACATAATGGGAGCAGTGGAGTAGGGCACATGAGCAAGAGCCCAAGCTTTGCTGTCAGACTGACTTGGATTGAATCCAGGCTCTGCTATATGACCTTGGACAAACTTCTTAACCTCCCTGAGTCAATTTTTCCAACCATGTCTTACAGAAACAGTAACACTGTGCTTCATCCTCATTTAGTGAGGACTAAATGAAACAATGAATATGAACTACCTAGCTCCATGCCTGGCACATAGGTCTCAAGAAAACAGTAACTGTTATTACAAGACTTACTGCTTTAAAATTTGCCTTCCCTAGCTTCCCATGCTGGTCATCAGTAAAGTAATGAGGGCAAGTAGCAAAAGAGAAGGAAAATGCATGGGTTGTCCATAGAACTTATTCTCAAATTCTAAGTATCCTCTGAGAGTCACTTTACCTGTGATGATTATGGGATTCCCTCCACGGGCTTCAGCAGAGTTGGCCCCAATGGAGGAGTTTCATACCATATAAAAATGGCATTGCTGATCTCCTAACACTTTCAAAGTCACGATCTAACCAAGTTGCCTCCTCATTTACATATGGTCCGCTGTTTAACATTGCTGCGTGACATTTAACTGGACTCTATTTTCATTTAACTAAATGTTACTTACTAATCTACGTTTTGGATAGTCTGTGGGCGGAGATATTACCTCCTCTGAAAGTGATGTCTGTCATTTCCCAGCACAATAATTAGCTCACTTTTTCAGGCTGGGCGAGTGACATAGAAGTCTCTACTGAGAGGAAAGATTCTCAAGATTAGCTTCACCAGCCTGTGTTACCCAAAATCAACCACTTCACAATTAGTCTACTGAAGGCTATGCACAGCTCGATTCGAGTGTTTAAGGAGTTGTATACTGTTCATTTAACACATTCTTGTTTGATAAAACCATCACAGGAAGCTAAGGCAAATTCTGTAGTTAACCTGATGCACGTACCATCCAGGCTAACCAAAGGAAAACACTACCCCACAGCTCTTGGTCTATGACCTGGAAATACATGGTGACAGCCTCTCTGTACTGAGTGGCAGGCACAGCGTGAGCCCCAGAGTACTGCGGCTGGGAAAGGCAAATTAATTAGCCAAATCCTTGGAATGTAATAGATTCTTGTATAGTCTATTATTTGGCAATACCTGAGATGTAACAGATTCTCATATAATCTATTATTTTGCAAGAATATTATGGCAAGTATAGTTTCCAAAAGTCCCAAGTGTCCATCTTCTTGATCCTATTAATGTTCCTGTTTGTGGTTCTGGGAGTCCTTGTGAATTAGCATGGAATTCATAACAGTTGCAAATGAAGTCTGAGGAACTCTTTGCAATATTAATTTATATTACTTTTAAATATGCATATGCCTAGTAAATAACATGAAAACTGCAAGGTTGGGGGCACCTGGCTGGCTCGGTCAGGAGAGTATGTGACTCTTGATCTTGGGGTCGTGAGTTCAAGCCCCACGCTGGGTGTAGAGATGACTTAAATAAATAAACAAACAGGGGCACCTAGGTTGCTCAGTCAGTTGAGCGTCTGACTCTTGATTTCGGCTCAGGTCATGATCTCAGGGTCGTGAGAATGAGCCCCGCATTGGGATCCACGCTGAGTGTGGAGCCTGCTTGAGATTCTCTCTCCCTCTGCTCCCTACCGACCCCCACCCCACTCGCATGTTTTCTCTCAAAAAAAAAAAATTAATGAAATTTAATTACATTTCAAAAATAAAAAGTCTCAGATATATTGAAATAATTTTAGATATTTGATATTTATCAATTATCATTTTTTATTTTAATAGATAGTTTTAAAGCTTTTGGTAGAGTAACTTTTTAAAAACAAACACGAAAAATAATTTTAATTGAAAAAAATTCTATTTACATTTTACATTACATGCATATAAATTCTGTATGCTTTGAGTACAATTACATATGTTTTTTTACTCCTTTGTCAGCACTGTCAACAAAACACAATTTATGTGAAGTTCTCAGTTATGACAAATGAAATAAAGGCAGGGAAAAAGAAATTTTATGGAGCAAATACATAATAATTTATGAATTGTGTGTCTTTACCACCCATTTAAACATTCCCAGACCATCCAAGTTCATTCAGATACCTGCAATAATTAAATTTGGTTACCGTTGATATTTTCCCACCTTTGTGGCATAAAAACAATTACTAGTGTTATTTTGAAGACATCTCTGTTGGGAGTAGAAAAACAGAACACATCGTTAGCTTGATTTGCCACTTTTAAATATTCAGACATACGGTATGTGAGTTCCATTTCTACACCTGCTCCAGACCCCACAAGTGTTAGTGAAAGTGTTGAGAGGCACGTAGCAGGCATTCAAGAAACCTTTATTGAATGAATGAATGAGTAAATGAATGGATGAGTTTGCTAACTCCAGTCTCATAGCCTGCCTACCTCCTCATGCCCTAACCTTTGCTTTCTCTCTCTCCCTTGGGAAATCATTCTGGTGTGTGTATCCCCGCCTACGGTTTACCCTTCCCTTCCTTGGGTCTCACGTAAGATGCTCTGCTGATGGCTAACATTTACTGAGGGCTTACTCCCTGCAAGGCACTGTTCTACGTGTTTACATGGTTTCCCCAAGTATACCTTCCAACAGCCTTTGTCCTTACTTTACAGATGAGAAAACTGGAGCGCAGAGAACCTGGGTAGCCTGTCCAGTGTCAAGGTAAGGAGCAGAGAAAGGGTTCGCCTGGCTGGCTGGCTCCAGACCCTATGCACTTGACAAGGACTCCTAACCTTTCTGTGCACAGGGCCCTTTCATCCTGTGATCTCTAGGCTTACCCCTCACGGAATAATATTCTTAAGTTTGTAAAATAAAATACAAAGGATTACAGAGGAAACTAATTGTTTTGAAATATACTCACCAAATATTTAAAAGGCCAGCTTGCAATGTGGTACTATATGGACTTTGTCATTAACAGATACCTGTCATAATTTCAAATTAACCATGAGTCATAATTTCAAATTAATCATGAGTGTAAATGGTATTTGGAGATATCTGCAATAACTGTAACATGATATGAAAATAACTGATTTCTGGGACACCTGCGTGGCTCAGTGAGTTAAGCGTCTGCCTTCAGCTCGAGCTGTGATCCCAGAGTCCTGGGATCGAGTCCCTAGTCGGGCTCCTTGCTCAGTGGGGAAACTGCTTCTCTCTCTGCCTGCCGCTCCCCTTGCTTGTGCTCTCTCACTCTGTCTCTGACAAATAAATAAATAAATCTTAAAAAAAAAAAAAGAAAATAACTGATTTCCACTGGTGTGATATCATAGGTACTGTGCTTCTGGCTATGCTCTGTCGATTTTTAAATTCAAGATTGAAGGAAATACTAGATTTCTGCCAGAGGTTAGTGAAAATAAAAGATGCAATCCACATTCACAGACTCCTGAATTTTATCCGTGCCCCTTGGTCTTCTGCCGACCCCAGGATCACAAGCCCTGTACCTAGCCTCCTTGCTACCTTTCAGGTCTTGTGTTGAGACAGATATACTCAATACTTAGTTTTAGCTCCGGGAACTTGCTTAGTCTTTGATTCGTTCTTCTTTTGAACCTTTATGTGGATCCTGTCACCGCACCTTTAGGCAAAAGCTCTGTCTGCGTAATTTGTATCCCTCCCCACCCCCATCAAGATGGCATGTTTTTATGGTCTATCACTTTCTATGTTCCTCTCCTATGGGCCCTTCACTAATGAATTTAAACAGATTGCAACTATTGATGAATGTTTCCTAATACTTAATAATAGCTAACACTTACTGGTTGCTTCCTGCATTGCAGATGTTGTACTCAGCATACTATTTAGTCTCTTAGCAATTCTACGAGGCAAGAACTATTGTTACTCTTCTAGTGTTTAAGAAACAGAAGCTGAAAGAATTCAAGTGACCAAGCCAAGTGTTAATGACAGTATTAGAGTGTCTACTACAGGCCACTGTTCTAGCTTCATCTCCGTTAACTCCTTTAATCCTCAGAATAATCCTGCGAAGTTATCCCTGTTGTATAGACGGGGGCCAAGGCATGAGGGTCAGCTAATTTGCTCAGGATCATCCAGCTATCACGTGGCAGAGGTGGGCTTAAACACTGACAGGCTGGAACCAGGACAGCGTATTTTCTCGGCACACCGGACAGCCACAGTTAGGGAAAGAAGCCAGGGCCGGAGCCCTGCTGTTCTCACTCCAAGGCTACCTTAACATTAGTTATGACTAACTCGGGAGCTACTCATTCCTGTGAATGAATAAAAAGATCTGTTGACTCAGCAGCGGAGCCTGAGACTGCCGATGCAGTGGTTTGAGCTGAATCGGAAACCACATTTGAGCTCATCTATGTGAATGATTGCCAATTAACTGACAGCCGATTTCAACTTTGAGAAATGTGATGAAGAGTGCAATCAATAGTAGCCACTTTCTGAAGGAAGTTAGATTGACTTTTAAGAATTTAAGAGCACGTAACCAAAAACTATTAAGTAAACAAGTGTTCTATATTTTATTTTATTTTTATTTTTTTAAAGATTTTATTTATTTATTTGAGACAGAGAGAATGAGAGACAGAGAGCATGAGAGGGAGAAGCAGACTCCCTGCCGAGCAGGGAGCCCGATGCGGGACTCGATCCCGGGACTCCAGGATCATGACCTGAGCCGAAGGCAGTCGCTTAACCAACTGAGCCACCCAGGCACCCCCAAGTGTTCTATATTTTAAAATTCCACTGAAGATAGTTGCCACAGGTCACTTAAGGGGAAATGTTCTTTGGGCTGCAAGTGACAACTGTGATCAAAGAAAGATCACCACAACAAGCAAAGTTGTCCTGAAGCTTATGACTTTCTGCTGAAAGCCACCTTCTGCCTGTGGCCCCTCTCCCTAGCATTCACCTTAGCCCTGGGGAAGGAAAGTGCTTTTATAACGAACAAATACACAAATATATCCAATTACTTCACAAACTCAACTTTTGTCAACTAACATACAAGGTTTTTTTTTTTTCCTCCAAATCAAAAGCAAGACAACATCAGAAGATAGATTTTGTTTCCTTCTGAACTCTTTTTTAAAAGATTTTATTTATTTGACAGAAAGAGAGCACAAAGGGGGAGCAGCAGGCAGAGGGAGAGGGAGAAGGAGAGGCAGGCTCCCTGCAGAGCAGGGATCCAGACTCCAGGACCCTGGGATCATGACCTGAGCCAAAGGCAGACACTCAACCTACTGGCGTCCCCTCCTTCTGAACTTTTTTTTTTTTAAAGATTTTATTTATTTATTTGACAGAGAGAGACACAGCGAGAGAGGGAACACAAGCAGGGGGAGTGGGAGAGGGAGAAGCAGGCTCCCCGCAGAGCAGGGAGCCTGATGCGGGACTCGATCCCAGGACCCCAGGATCATGACCTGAGCCAAAGGCAGACACTCAACCTACTGGCGTCCCCTCCTTCTGAACTTTTTAATGGTGATCTGTATTATCTACCAAATAACTCCAGTCACATGTCAGTCCATTTCGTCCTCTACAGAATCTGTGTCCTTTTCTTCCAGATTTCCATTTTAATGGAAGACCACTGCATTAACCATCGGTATTCATTGAGATTTTTTTCAATTAAATGCTGCCGCACTAAATAGAGTTCCAATGGACACACATGTAAGTTGCGAACACCTAATATATGCCCACGAGGTCTATCCCATTCTAACAATTTCTAAGTTTCATTGTGACTGTCATTATTCTCTAATCCCTTATCAATTCAATAAATCTGATTCACGAGCATTTACTGAATGTCTGATGCAAGCGTGCACATGATCTGACCCGCCACTTCACCCACTTTAAGTCCTTCCACGCCCCTCAAGCCGGCCTGCCCTGCTGTTCTTGGGCGGAGGGAACACACATCCGCTTCAGGGCCCTTCTTTGCTGCTCTCTCATCTAAAATCTCGTCCTCTCACTTTCTAGATGACTGTGTCCTCGTCTCACCAAGGTTTCCTCCTCTCCCTGTTGTTTTCCATCTCCTTTCCCCCTCTACTTTCC
The DNA here is from genome assembly GCF_011800145.1 of Mirounga leonina. NCBI lineage: Eukaryota > Metazoa > Chordata > Mammalia > Carnivora > Phocidae > Mirounga > Mirounga leonina. The sequence goes on along the minus strand of NW_023270447.1, from coordinate 88,594,548 downwards.
TCGACTGTACATACTACCACCTGGCACATAGTGCTTTTCGTGCATTTGTTTACTGTTTGTCTTCTCCCACTCTCAGGGACGTGAGCGCCATCGGAGGGGAGCGTTTTTTTCACTGCTGTATCCCCAGCACCCAGAGCAGCGCTGGGCACATGACAGGCACTCAAAGCTTCTTGAATGAGTTTTGCTGTCTTGTGAGGCATATCTAGGTAAGACACCATGCCAACAGCCTTCACACCCTAGAGAGGAAGGAAGTTTACCCAAATAACTATGATAAGGCCACCCAGCCTTACAGATTCTGTAATAGGAGAACAAAGTGCTATGGGAATATATGGTCTTTGCACTGCAACTGGGTTTTGCAAAATGGAAAATACCTTGAAAGGCCGGTAGGGAAGTAGATGGCATTCCAGGTGGAGGGAACTGCTTTGTGCCAAAGCATGGAGGAGGCAAAGTACAGGGTGTGTTCAAGGAACAGAAAAAATGAGTGAGGGAGAGTAAGAGGTTAAGAATGTGGAAGATAGGGCGCCTGGGTGGCTCAGATGGTTGAGCGTCTGCCTTCGGCTCAGGTCATGATCCCAGGGTCCTGGGATCGAGTCCCACATCGGGCTCCCTGCTCCTTGGGAGCCTGCTTCTCCCTCTGCTTCTCTCTCTGTCTCTCATGAATAAATAAAATAAAATCTTAAAAAAAAATAAAAAAAATAAGAATGTGGAAGATAAGGAACCACAGTGTGGAGGGATTTGAACACCGTCACATACCTTCTTTTGATTGTAACCCCCTGCGTAGGTGTGCACTGCCCAAGCCAGCAGATCCACAGCACCATGCAGGCATGCCAGAGGTTGCCAGAATACTGTTTTCACCGTGGGTGCAGCCCCGGCTTGACACCACGTGCAGTAAGTTGGCTTGAGAAAAGAAAGGGACACAGGACACAATCAAGGGGCAGAAGCAAGGACCCAGAAAGTTCTGCCAGATTCCAACGTGTGCTGCTGGGTGGAATACTGATCACTTCGACCACTGAGAGAAATGTCGCTGTGGCTCGTGGATCACCGTGTTCCCAAGACCCCTGGAACCTGGAAACACTGCAGCAGATTTGGAATAAAGGACCACCACAGGACAGAGCCAGGTGGGACCCCACATTTCAGTTCCTCTGAGCTCTTGTTTTACGTGGGCTCTCACTAGGTCCTCACCAAACTATGGGCAGGCGTTACTATTCCCATTTCACAAATGAAAGGTGTCTTTAACGCTCTTGATACTCCTACATCGAAACCCTAACCAGATCCTGACCCGAGAAGAGCGCAGTAACAGCAGAGCAGGACGGTGTCGTCCACAAAGGGCCAGGGAGAAATGGGAACGGACGGGGCCCACGGCACCGCCCTGTTCCGACGCAGGGCTCCGCGGCTTCTCCAGAAAACCACCGCTGGGCGATCAGCAGCCTGCACGTAGCGGCGCTCCCGGGCGCCAGAGCCCGCGCGCCCTTAGGCGTCCGCCACCGGAACCAATCTGGGATGCGGAGGTGGGAAGGGTCGACTTCCGGCCTCGCCTACGCCGGCCGCAACCTCCCCCGGAAGTTCGCGGGGTCGCTGAGGTGCGACGGCGCCCCCACCGCGGTCCGGAAGTCGTTTGGATACTTCCGGCCGGCAGCCGCAGGCTCGAGCGCGCCGCACGGGCTGCTGGGAACGCGCGCCGCCCCGCCCCCTGCGGCGCGGCGCGGGCCTGACGTCACTGCGGGTCGGCAGCCGGCCTCTGGCCGCCCGTCCGGGGGTAGGAGTGGTGCCGGGGGGCCCACGCTCGGTGGGCTTTCACACCGCTGGGAGCAGAGGCGAAGCCGCCCCCCAGGGCCCCTCACAGACCTCGGTGTCAGAATTTCCCCCTTGCGCCAGCGCTGCCTCAAATGTCAGGGCTCGCCCACTCTTCTCCTGTCTCGCAGACCTAACCTTTCGGGGGCTCGGAGGGGAAATTCGCCGTTTCTGCCGGACCTCTCTGGAGCTTGCCCCGAACCAGCCTTTAGAGGATGTTGAAAAATACTTCACTCAATGCCGCAAATGCCTTCCTTATACCCAGTAACTGCAGTTTAGCCCCTCGCCCTTTTTAGCGAACCCAGGAAAGGGTGAAAATAAAGTGACCCTATCCGCTGCACACAAAATTTCCCATTCGCTGTCTGGCGAAATGAATTTGTTGTGGAAAAGATTAAAACAGTAATAAGAAATTGGTTGGAGCCCCATTGTAAACTCTAGTGTTCTACAAATATAAACTATTACTCTATAGCGATAGTCAAAGGAGGGAACATCTTTAGGGTGAAACTAAGATAATGCTTAGCAAGTATTTATTGAGGACCTGCTATGTGCCAGGGACTGTAGTAGATGGTAGGGATTCAGTAGTGACGAAGACAGGAAGGTCCTACTGAGTTCACAGGATTAGAGGGAAACAGAGGAGTAAACAAAAGACAAGATGCTAAGTACTTAGTGAGATAAAAGACACATCCGCATTCACAGAAAATGAGTAGTGAGATGAGATGCGAAATGTAAGGGATGCGTGGAAAGATAAGTAACCCAGCAGCGGTTTCTTTAATATTTATTGTGACCAGTCTACTTTGGGGGAGGGTTGTTTTTTGGAACCAGGATCAGAATGGCCACTGGTGGCTGTTGTTAACGTAGGGCAGGCAAAAATTTCACCTCTACCTCCTTAGGGTCTCTGGTGGGCAGGGCCTGAGAATTAAATGGACATAAAAGGTTAACAGAACAAAAGCATACAAATTTATTTAACGCAAATTTTACGAGACCCAGGAGCCTTCATAAGAAGATGAAGACCCAGAGGTGGCAAAGCTAATGTTTACATACTGGGTTGAACAAAGAGTGGCAACTGTGGAAAAGTAAAGTAAAACAGGGAGACTAAAGGAATATGAGTTACTTTAACAAGGTCTCCATGTGCAAATTCTTCCAGACTCAAGTGCTTCTCTGGTGCTGTTTCTTTCCTCTCCGCACAGGAAGCGCAGTTCTCACCTGAGAGTTTCATCTTCTGCTTTCAGGATGAAAAAATGGGAATCTGAGTGCCTTTCTTGCACCTGTTGTTTAAAAAAAATGCCTTTAGCTCAAAATAATCAATATGCCAAGGTGACATGTTTGGAGGTAGCATGTCCCAAACTCCTTCACTCACATTATCAATATCATTTCTCCATTGCTGGATTAGGAGCTCACCAAGGCAGAACAGGATCTTTTAATTAAATGTTGCAAGTGCTGCAAGAAAAAGGAGATTTTAGGCTCCCTGAAAACAGCCAGAGACTTTTAGTTTGCACTTCTTACAATGCATAAAGACTTGTCAAATGTTGAATAAAAAAAAATAGTGAATAGGATGAGGTTTTTCTGCCTGGAAATCAGGGACTGAATTAGGAGGTGTCTTCACCGCCAGTAATAGAGCAACATTTTTTGGTGGATGGTTTAATGTTTTGTTTTATTCTGCAAATGTGTGATGAGAAATAGGTATGAACTAGAAAGTTAAGAGAGTGTCATGGGTGTTGTGGACTTATTAAGTAATACTGATAGAGTTTATGGTGGGTAGAGTGTGAACTTTGGTATCAGAATATCTGCATTTGACCAAGACTCTGCAGGACCTATTATAGTCATTTCACCCTTCCAAACTCCAACCTCTGCAGCTGAGATGAAAAGTATGTTTTCCAGGAAGTTAATATATAATGTCTAAACCAATAAGGAAAAATAACAGTACTAGCATATTGTTTAAAAATACAGTTGACTCTTGAACAATGTAAGGGTTAGGGCTACCAAACACCCCCTATCCCCCAAGCCTGTGCAGTCAGAAATTTGCATATAACTTTTGACTCCCCCAAAACTTAACTATTAATAGTCCACTGCTGACTGGACACCATACCAATAACATAAACAGTCAATTAACACATATTTTGTTCATTATATTTTATATATACTGTATTATTATAATAAAGTAAGCCAGAAAATAGAAAATGTTAAGAAAATCATAAGAGGGACACCTGGGTGGCTCAGTTGGTTGGGTGTCTGCCTTTGGCTCAGGTCATGATCCCGGAGTCCCAGGATTGAGCCCCTTGTCGGACTCCCTGCTCAGCGTGGAGTCTGCTTCTCCCTCTGCCCCTCCGCCTACTTGTGCTCGTTCTTTCTCTCAAATAAAAGAAAAATCGTAACAGGAAATACATTTAGAGTACTGAACTGTGTTCATCGAAAAATGTCTGTGCAGACCCATGTAGTTCAAGCCTATGCTGTTCAAGGGTCAACTGTATTGAGACAATTACAAGAAATAATTTAAAGAGTTGAAAATATTTGCCTCTGGAAAGCAGGGTTGAGGGGTAGAAAGGACTGAGTCAGAAGACTGCTGTTTTTCATTATGAGCCTTTTAAAGCCTTATCACTGAGCTATCGTGGCATAACAAAATCTGAGTACTACGGTCTGCCATTTGGCTGTGGTGCGTGCCTCGGGCACAGGTACAGGTTCCACAGGTGTTCATTCTGAAACCCAGGCGGAATGGGCAGCAGCAGCAGCCCTGGGGGAAAGCTCTTCATATAACAGTGCGAAAGTACAAGAGAGCAAGCCTGGTCACCAGGTCACTGCTTTTCAAGGCTTTGCTCAGGCTTCATCTGTTAATATTCTACTAGCTAAAACAAGGCCAAATCTAGGATGCCTGGGTGGCTCAGTTGGTTAAGCGTCTGCCTTCAGCGGAGATCACGATCCCGGAGTCCTGGGATCGAGCCCCACATCGGGCTCCCTGCTTGGCAGGGAGTCTGCTTCTCCCTCTGCCCCCTCCCCCTGCTCTCTCTCTCTCTCTCAAATAAATAAAGTAAAAACCTTAGACAATAAATAAGGCCAAACCCAAAGTCAAAGGGCAGGGAATATCCTCCACTCAGAAGGTGAAAGAGGAAAGGGTGAATATTTCTAAAAGATAATCCACCACAAGCAATACTTGAGTTGTAAACACCGCATGCAATGTATTCTTTGATAAAATCGATGCTGACCCAGGTCCATTTCAGATCTTGATGGTGATCCAGATGTCTCAGGCGTGTTACGTCAGGTTCATTCTCTCTCTCCCTTTCACCACTAAGACGGTCTTGCCATTTTTGTTTTGTGCTGGCTATCTCATGCTGCAGCAGGCCACCAGCATGCTTGTCTCCTTACAAGAGTTTATTCCGGGCCCTGGAACACAACAGCCCATCTTCGCTTGGTTTTCCTTCATCTACCTAAATCCCTCCTTGGTCTTTGAAACACATGTCTGACCACTTGCCTACTTCCCACCATACTTCAAAACTGAAAGGGGGTGGCTTTTGCCTGCTTCCTTTGCAAATAACCGAAGATGAAGTTATTCCAGAACTCCCAAAATGTTTCCTTAAAATGCCAAATGATTAAAGACACTTAAAAATTTTGCACAATGCAGTGTTGCAATTTATACATTTACAATTCTTAAAATTATTAAAAACCACTCTAACCGTCATTGTAAGGATCTCATGAAATATATTAAAGCGCTCTGTAAACTAACAAAGGAATGTAAGTTATTCCCTGAAAATAAATGTTTTTAATAGCTAAACTGAAATTTCAAAAACACCGACATATTTAAAATACTGTTTGACCTCACATTACTGGCAAGAGTGATAAGTGACTCAACTTGTATGGAGTTGCTCCAATGTATTTACCACTTCTGGGAATTTGCCCTCCAGTTTTACCTACACAAGCAGGACATGTGAATAAGGTGATTCAATGCAATGCTGTCTGTACAATAAAATGACTGCAGGGGCGCCTGGGTGGCTGAGTTGGTTAAGCATCTGACTGTTGATCTCAGCTCAGGTCTTCCTCATCTCAGGGTTGAGAGTTCAAGCTGTAGGTTGGGCTCCATGCTGGGCGGACAACCTACTTAAAAAAAAAAAAAAACCAGCTGGAAATAACTAAGTGTTATCAGTAGGGCACCGATAAATAAACTATGAGACATGTCACAATGGCATACTATCTGTAAAAAAGGAAGTTCCTTTTGATAAGGAAAGATCTCCAACATATTCACTTAATAAGGTGGTGGCAGGGAGAGAAGGACAGTACAATGTATAGTCTGCTACATTTCTATGAGAAAGAAGTAAAACAATGTATTTTCTTGTGCTTGCATAAGGAAATCCTGGAAAGATGCTCAGGAAACTAAGATAACGTTACCCGCAAGGAGCCTGGGGGCAGGGATGGAACTGGATGGGGACAAGGTGACTGTTCAATGTAACTATCAGGTCCATGTGCTCAGCAGTGCTCTAATCCTGTGGGTGCAGAAGCAGCACTGGGATCTTTGGGATAAAACACCCTTGAGAAACTAACACACGTGAAATTAACGCACGCACACAAATGCTAAGAGTCGCACAGGCTCGGGGGACCGGTGACCCACCGTGGGGGGACACAAGATCGGGAACACCTTCAAGTCATAACAGGTCGGAGGGGACACGGGAAAGTGCTCCAGGGAAGGGGAACCGAGTGCGCGGAAGAAGCGTGAAGGCACAAGGCCACTCCATGAAAACGCCCCTTCACAGCAAAACGCCGCAGCTCCCGAGGGCACTGCGCGCCTCCAGGCTGCGGCGACAAGCGGGTTAACTCCAGCGGGCGCCGGCAGCGGGCCGGACCGCGCCATTCGGGGCGGGGGAGATTTCGGGGGGGTGCGTGAGCCAGCGGGATTCTCGTGGTGCTGGGTGTTCCAAATGGAAACATCCCGGGACTCACAGTGAGGGCTCGGAAAGGCCGGCCGTCCCCCGCGGCTGTCCTAGGTGGGTTCAGCCGGATGTAACGTAAGCGAGCGAGCGGCGCCAGTCCGCAGTGCAGTGCAGGAGGAGGTGGGGCCTGGGCGGCGTGCGTCTGCGCAGTACCGGGGGGGCGGGCCGAATGAGAAGCCAGGCGGCGTGCGTCTGCGCAGTGCAGGGCCGGGGGCGGGGCGAGGGGGAGAACATGGAAGGGCCTGCGCGGCGGGCGTCTGCGTAGTACCGAGGGGTGGGGCAGAACGAGAAGCCTAGCGGCGTGCGTCTGCGCAGTGCGCTTCTGAGGGCCCGAGCGCGGGCGACGTGCGTGCGTGCTCGTGTGCGTCCCCGTTTAGTCCGGTTGTAATTCGGTCGTCCCCGGCGCGGAATTGCTGCCGAAGGGGCCGAGGTTCCTTGTCTGTGGGCACAGAGTCGAGGTTCGGGTCGCGGTATGGGGAGCGCTGCGGGTGGTGAGGGGGCCACGGGCAGCCCGGGGCGGGCTTGGAAGGGGGCGCCGGAGACGGGGTCCCGCCGCGGCTGCGGGGTGTGCGGCCTTCCGGCAGGAACAAACGGAACGGCCTCGTATTCCCCGGGGTTGTGTGCATGGCATCCCACCAGTTTGCAACTGGTAAACTGGTCAGTGCTGTGTTTGCTGAAGTGGTTTCATTAGCGTATGTTTTGCATGGACAGCAAACTCCACAAAGAGAACGGGCTAAAAACTGTTCGGACCCCCGCTTGGCAGCTGCCCTCTACAACGAGAGAGCGAAGTGTAAAGAGCGGGTCCAGTTGGGTTGAGTTTAGTGGGGGAATTCCCATCTTTCTACATCATTAAAAAAAAAGGTGAACTATTTAGCACTGTTAACGTTCCAGAATTTTTAGTGCAGTTATTGGAACTTAAAAGAAAATCCCCTCCAAAAATCTCACCGGCTCATTGCTAAAGACTGTGTCTGTAGCTTTTTGCCCATGAAATTAAGTTTAGTCGTTTCTCTGAAACAGTATTTCCAAAATAAGACTCTCCCCGCATTCTGTGAAATGCAAGAAAGACCCGTGTATTTGTGTTGTAGGAAATTTTGGTTGCAATAAGTTATTGTATATTGGGTTTGTTTAAAAAACAAACAAACGAACAGACATGGTAAAAGAAAATCCAAACAGTGCTAACACGTGTTAGCAACCTTACTGTGTTCGAATCTCAAAGTAACAGCAGTTGAATGTGTAAACCAGTATTACCCTAAAGTGCTTTTTTCGCGTTCTGTTTATCAGAACGTTTTCCGTAGGAGGCACTTACTTACTTTGCTTAAAAATGTTCCTAAACTTGAAGTTTTGGGCTATTTTAAGGTTGCAATGCAAAGTTCTTTGAAATTCTTCTTCTTCTTCTTTTTTTAAGTAAGTCTTTAAAAAATACAACATAAAAATGGCTTCGAAAAGAGCTCTGGTCATCCTGGCCAAAGGAGCAGAGGAGATGGAGACAGTCATCCCTGTAGATGTCATGAGGCGAGCTGGAGTAAGTCCCCCAACGTTTTCTAGCCCTCCCCTTTTTCAAACATTTTTGGGTTTTGAAGTCTTTTTTTTTAAGATTTTATTTATTTATTTGACAGAGAGACAGCGAGAGAGGGAACACAAGCAGGGGGAGTGGGAGAGGGAGAAGCGAGCTTCCCACTGAGCGGGGAGCCCAATGCGGGGCTCGATCCCAGGACCCTGGGATCATGACCTGAGCCGAAGGCAGATGCTTAACGACTGGGCCACCCGTGCCACGGTTTTGCAGTCATTCTTAATAAAATAATATTCAGTGTACTTTATAAAATATTTCAAACACACAAAAACACAGTGTATAATAATTACCTGTTTATTCACTGTCCACATTTAATACTTGTTAACATTTTGCCATATTTCTTGTAGACCCACTTCTTGAGGAACAGGTGCTTTAAAGAAATAAAGCATTGCAGAGCACTCTTTGTAAATTTCCCCGGTACTATTCCCCTTCTGGCCCCAGAGATAACTGTCCTCTCATTGATGTGTATCCATCCCATGCATGTCTTCAAAATAGCATTAGACTGCAGTTGTATTTTGCATGTGTCTCTTTCTTTCTATGTATATATATCCGTAGTGAACACTTAAATAGCCTTTACTGATGTTAGGTGTCATTCTAAGCATTTACATAAACTTGCTTAAATCCTATAACAACCCTATGAGTTATTGCCGTCCTCATTGTACAGTTGAAGAAACTGAGGCACAGAGACACTAGCTAAGTTTGTAAACTTAGTAAGGAAAAGAGTCAGTACATCGACCCTGGCAGTCTGACCCCAAAGTCTTTTAACCCTTCATTTCTCTGGTTCTCGTGAATGAAGACACATCTAGATCCGGTTTGTTTATTTAAAATTGCTGCCTATTATTATGTTATATGAATGTGCTGCAGTCTATCCATGCTTCTGTTCCGCTGTTTCAGGACATTATAATACTCGAATATTCTTGTACAGGTTTCCTTATGCAAACGTGTGGAAGTTTTTCCTGATTTTATGCCTGAAAGTGGAATTGCTTGGCCAAAGGACAGCATTACCAGATTTTGGCAAATGGCTCCCCAAAGTACCAATGTGGGCCCACCAGCAGTATAGGAAAATTCCCATTTTCCCAGTACCAGCTCTTGGTTTTATTAACTTTGTAAATTTTTGCAAGCTAAAGTAGTATTTTGTTGTTTTAACTTGTCTTTCTATCTTAAGGAAATGCCATGAGATCTAAATAGCGACAATAACTTTGCAAGATGGATTATTAACAGGATGATCGCCCAAAGCAGAACACTTGTGGGAGAAAGGACACTGACCAGGCAGGGTACCAAGACAGCATCTATAAATCAGGACTGTCCCAGGCGAACTGGGATAGACCTAGTTATTAATTATATTTAGCTGACTTACTAGCTTAAAGTCAGCATGGTTTTGTTGCAGTATTTCCTGCCAAGTTATTTTAAAACAGCAGCTGTGAAAATGTTACTCTAAATTTATGTTTCAATGTTAAATGTGATGACATCTTTCTCTTAGATTAAAGTCACCATCGCAGGTCTGGCTGGGAAAGACCCGGTACAGTGTAGCCGAGACGTCGTCATTTGTCCTGATGCCAGTCTGGAAGATGCAAAAAAAGAGGTTTGTTCTCCAGACCTGGAATTATTCCTTCCTATGACTTCTTTATCAGGTTCTTCAAATGTCTTTTGATTACATTTCAGGCTGTTAGCACAGACTTATTTTAAGAAAGTCAACTTTGCTGGGATGTCTTCCCCACTATAATAAGCCCTGGGAAGTCGAGGACTCTGCCGTTTTCCACTCTGTTTCCATGGAAACTGGCAGTTCCCTGCTGCCTGTGCTCAGTGGGTGGGTAGGACACTTTCATCAGTGTTCCTCTGGCCTCAAAGGCCACTTTGCCTCCCGTTACATCAACTTCATCACCTGATACAAGGAATCAACTGCCACATTTCCCGTTCATTTCTTATTCTTTATTCGAAAGCTGCTTTTTGTCTTTCGTTTTCAGTGACACAGACGTAGTTGTGTGATTCATTTTATGTGGAACAGCTCGTAATTGATTAGTGGTGGGATTGGGGGGGAGTAAGAATTCTAGTTAAATTGTGCCACTTTTTCTTGACAGTCATCTTTGATGGCACCTGACACTTGGGAATCTGTCAAGAGCTGAGGTCCCTTTCCTCGGAAGTAAGCCCACCCCAAAGTGCGCAGGCGCTTTTGCCTACCCTTCCGTGGAGTTCACTGCTTAATGGCCAATGTGATAGGGCTGTGGGCTGTATGCTCTTGGAGTGTCAGTGGGGCAGGAAAATGAGCAGAGGCAGCTTGTGGACGGCCGTTTGTCCCCTGCCAAGGAGCCCAGAGTGTGATTCCCATGCTCGGCGGTCCTCACACAGAGAACAGTTTATTTCTATCTGATAAGCTCACGTATTTCAGTGCCAGATTGTGGAGTATAGGAGTATTGGTATTTATGTAGGAATTGTTGAAATGTTATAAATAGCCTCACAGTGGCTGAGTAGAGGTAAATAGTCCCTCTTCTCTGTTCTGTTTCATCTTGTGGTGTCTGGGTATTTTAGAACAGTGGTCACCTTTTGTGTCTGTTTATTCAGATTCTAAAAGGAGTGAAAGAAATTCTGTACTACACACACTTTCTATTTAGTCTGTAGTTCTGCTTGGTTTTAAAACAGCAGTAGAATGTTCATTGTCTTTAAGAGTAATTCTAAGCAGTATGTGTTGCCCTATGTACCAGATTGTCACTTCGTGATCTGCTGAGTGACTACATTTTTAAAAAATCTTTTTTCACATCTTAAAGTATTGTTAAACCAATTTCCATTTCATAATTTCAGCAAGTTTGGACTCAGTAGGTTTTTGGGATGTTGGGTGTTTGGGACACTAAAATACTGCCATTGTTTTTCTCCCCTAAGTTCTACTTTTCATAGAGGTAAAAACTTTTTTCTGTGCCTTTCACTTAAAATTTGTTTTTCTTTTAATTATTTTTATGACCGTGTACATTCTTGTTGAAAAAAATAACTCCTATACAGTGTAGACCAAGTCCAAATGTGAAATGTCCCTTTCTCATTGTCTCCTCGCCACCGTCCCATACCACACTCCAGAAGCAGCTGGGCTGCCTCTTTTGTCCGTGATTACCTGCAGACCATACATGTGTGTCACATGTATGTTGGGGACATATACACACAACTACATACCTTTTTAAAAAAATTTTTTAAGTAAGCTCTGTACCCAACATGGGGCCTCAACTCACAGCCCCTGAGATTGAGTCACATGCTCCAGCGACTGAGCCAGCCAGATGCCCCATTTTTTTTTTTTTAAGAATGAGATCATGCTACACCTGTAATTCTGCAACATGGATGTCCTTTCGTGTTACTATATTCAGATTTTTTGCTAGTTACAACAACATTGCATCATAGAGATATACGTTCCTTTATTTAACTGCTCTTCTGTGAACAGTTTTTTGCTCTGACCCACATTTAAAATAGGAAAGTGTTGTTGGACTATCACTGTAGTGCACATTTCCAGTGAAATGTTTTTACCTTTTTTTTTTTCTTAACTACAGGGACCTTATGACGTAGTGGTTCTGCCAGGAGGCAATCTGGGTGCGCAGAATTTATCTGAGGTAAAAACCGTATAGAGGAAGTATTTCAGCATCTGCCTGTGTTGTGTTGGTTTTGTTACTAAAATATTTCAGGAAGGAGGCTGGGAATAAACTAGGAGCAGGTGAAATGAACAAAATGGTGTTCTGGCTTAATTAAGAAAAACATCTCTAGTGACATTTACCACGTGAGTAAGTGGCATTGGTGGAACAATTACTCGTGAACAGATTCTGTGTCTGCAGTCCGCGGGAGAAGAATGAATCTAATTTTGCGTTTCATGAAGGTTTAAGTGTAAAAAGCTAAGAGACCATGGGGCTGGGGGCCGGGAGCTGACAGTGGGGGTGAAAAATGGCATCGGAAGAGGCCACTGCTTCTTCACTGAAGTCCTCTGTGAGGAGTCAGCCTGCAGGAATAGCGGGAGAGGAGGGAGGGGCACGGCAGACAGAAGCTTACAAAGCAGGTCGAATCTGATATATGGGACTCTGCTGGACTGTTCCTTACTCTGCCATCTGAAAACACCCAAAACACCACATACCCTTCCTTCCTCCTTCTTTCTCCCAGAAGCACAAAATGGCAAGGGTCAATTTGCCCAGGGGCAGTTGCTTTTCTCATCTCATCTTTAAATATCTTTTAAAAAAGGATGCCTTTCTCTTAAAATAAATGCTTTGCTTAGGTCTAACAATGTAGAAACAGTATGAATTTGATAATCTTTCTAATTATGATTTAGAAATATTGTTATAAAATAGGTAGAATCTGCTTTTAGTTTAACTGCGAGATCTTCACCCAGAGTTTCCAGCTGGAGATTGAACTTGTGGTTTCATGATAACTTGATATGTTTGGGCTTTCTTTGAATAGTCTGCTGCTGTGAAGGAGATACTGAAGGAACAAGAAAGAAGGAAGGGCCTCATAGCTGCCATCTGTGCAGGTAACGTGCAGACCCATCCTGTGTTAAAATGTGTTGTTGGGTTTTCTTCAAAAATTAGAAGATTTTGTTCCAAATACTTCTTTACCTTCACAAAGCATGAAGGGCATCCATATTGGCATATTTAGTTTGGGTGGCATGAAGTTGGTGTCATTTCAGAAATGAGTACAGTTGTTCTATTTTCTACCTCTCTGTGCTTTTGGTCTGTGTTCTGTGAAACTTAATGGTTTCCGTGTTTGGTTGACCTCTGAGGAAAATAAGGCCCTCTGGAATTCAGTAAACAGCTTGTTACAGCAAATCTCTGTGCCAGAAAGTGTATCTGCCAGCACCCAGTCAGCAAGAATTGGTCAGACATAAACATAACAGCTCTGTCCTGTGCTTGCCCTGCGGATTCAGAGGCCTCGGGGTGTTTTCTGCCTGACCCTCAGTGTTAAAATTTAGATCTTAGGCACTGTGTTATCTGTCACGTAACTTAGAAGAAGGTCGTCGGTACTTCATAGATGTCCCCACATCTTTGAAACTTAATATTTTGTTTTCTGATACCATTGTAAAATCCAGTCTTCATGCTCCAGTGTCATGATATTCTGGCGTCTTGCATTTTTTCCATAGTATAATTTTGGCCAGTGCCTTCTTTGTTATTGGTCTTTAAGAAATCTTTGTCAAAAGAGCAAATAAATAAATGAATAGATGGATGGTTAGATAAAATGACATGATGTTTTGTTCAGTACGATGGATTTATTTAAGAAGTTATAAGCCAGGGAGCCTGGGGACTTTGCATAATTACAGCAGAGATTCTCAAGAGTTCTTTCAAGGGGGTCATAAGGTGAAAGCAGATACTAAGACATTATTTGCCCTTTTCCGTCACATTCTCACAGGAGTGACATGAGAGTGGGACAATGCCATCATTTGGGCGTGACACGTATGCTCAAGTATTGTTTGTTGTAAAAATTTCCCAGTTTTAATTTCTAACACAGCAGTTATTGATTGATGTAACCCACGTAAAAGCTCAGGGGTCCTAAGACCCGGACGTTTGAGGACCTCAGAGGTGGCCACCCTGGCGGGCCCTGTCCTCAGGTTCCAGTCAGCAGTAGCCTCTTGACCTGCCCTCTGAGCACAGGGCTTTCTCCTCGCTGAAGAATACTGCAGTCACTGTGGCCACAGCCTCATTCTTAGGTTCTCTAACCAAAGGAAGAAAGGAAGGGTTTGGGGTGGATTTGTTCCCTTAAGACTCTGCTGAAAGGAAAAAACCACGTGTCAGTTTGTCCTTCTGTGTCACTAAGGTGGCAGAATTAGCCACATCTGGTTCACTGTTGCGAGCTCAGGCAGCTTGAATGTCATGCTAAGGAGCTCAGACCTCGTAATCCCTTAAATCGATGTTAGCCGTAAACAGCACTCTCGCCTTGTGTTTGTGTTGTGGAACATCCTGTACTGCTCCTCTGTGTGCGGCCAAAAATAGGAAGTGTAATGAAAAATAAGATGCTTCCTAAGTGTTGCAGTTAGGAACTGGGCACTGCGTACTAGACTGAAAGACTTCTTATTCTTAGCCCCTCGTATTGAGGGATGGTATGGAGTCACTGGGACAGAAACTGGAAGGGAGACTATCTTGATAAAATAAAATGACATTCACTCTGGGTGGGAGAGGAAAAGGAGCCTGGAGGTGAAAGGTCCAGGAGTTGTCAGATGCCTGGCTCTGGGTACCAGCTCCAGGTCATGGTTGTGGGGCGGGGTGGATGACTGTGATGTTCTCTCTGCACATCACCACACGGTGGCGCTGTTGGCTTCCGTGTTGTGGCGGCCCAGGGGGCTCCCGCCTGCGGTGCCCTCTGCTCTCAGCTCGCTGGGTCCCTGTTGCAGACTCAGCAACATTTTCATCCACCAGAATTTCAAGTGATGGCAGATAAATATCTCTTCTCGAATTCTCCAAATAGGATTCTTAAGCCCCAGAAAGCAGTAATTATGGGCTTACCATGACGAGTAAGGCATCATGGAATTCCTGCATTCAACCGAAACAGATTTATTAATGTTATTGTAGGTAGCAATTTTATCAGCTCAAGGGAGCAGCCTAAAAATTCCTAACTCACTGTACGATCACCTCTTGAGGTTTGCTTTCAACTACAAGATCATGTAGGGAATTATTTCTTATCTCTTAAAAATCTTACAAAGTAAGAATTCAGGGTAACTGATGAGTCAATTCAAATAAAACTTGAGTGGTAATTATTCAGACTTTACAGACTTAAAATTTGCCACTATACATGGCTGTCTGGTGTGTAGCATGAAAGTAAGGTAGTGAGAGACATCAAATCTATTTAAGGCTTTTGATTTAGGAGCTATAAATTGGGACTTGGCTTGATGTCAGGCGGAAGGCTTACATAATTAAGTATTATTTGTTGATCTTCCTGTGAATAGCAGCTGTGATCTAGTCGGTAGGTATAGTCTATAACTCCCTTTTCCTTGGAACTGTGTTGATAAATGAAAGGTCAGTGAGAGCAGGTGCATGCGTTGGCTGAAGCACAGGCTCTGTCCTCAGGTCTTAGCCACGGCACCCCAACCCATTCTGAAGGTTACATTGCTGTTCCAAAGCATGTTTTTCTACGTGTGGTGTGAGGCTTGGAGGAAAAAAGTTAGAGTAACTACCTTTTTAAAGTTTTAAGGTAACAAAGTTTATAAGATATTTTTTGTCTTAGACCTTATTTGAGGACCATTACATATGAAATATGCTTGTGATTATCAATGAAATTGGTCATTTTCAGTGAATACATTTGGATAAAAGTCTCAAGTTAGCAACTGCATATTTTAGAGGATCAGAAACTGACATTTGTGCATAGTCTTAAGTGATTTTTAATAAAGAAATATTAGTGTTCTTATATCTCACACTTCTGGGCATTTCGCAGGGCTGGACAATGTCCTGTTGATTGTACTAATCCTACCACCTGGGATGTTTGGGTGGGTAGATGGTGGAATGTGTGCTCATCTTTCATTTTCAAATAGAAAAAATTAGTCTGTGAGGTAGTAGTCAAGTCCAGAAGTTGGGAGAGCACCAGCTGCCTTTCACGTGCTAAGAGGAAGGCATTGGTGGTCTCCCCTCCTTGGACCCCTGGGACCCTTGCTTACCGTTCCTTGAGCGGGGGGTCACACACTGTTTATCTAGATGCTCCTCAGTGTGATTTGATTAGATGGGCGTTGAAGTATTTTGAGTTTGTACACTTTTGCCTGATGTGCTCAGCAGATGGTTTATTACAAACATACTTTACCTCTCATATGAAAAAGTGTTTAATTTCAGAATCATAAGTATATTTTAGGTAAGAGCCTCCTGGTTTTGAAGAATACTTCTGCTGTTGCAATTTTTAAACCATTGGTTTTTCTGTATCCATCCTTAAGTCTTTTTATTAATCTTCTTTATAGGTCCGACGGCTCTTTTGGCTCATGAAATAGGTTTTGGAAGCAAAGTTACAACACACCCACTTGCTAAAGACAAAATGATGAATGGAAGTAAGTATATGCTTCTATTTTAATGTACAGAAAGATCTCCTCAGAAAGCTGCTATTTAGCATTGTTTCCCACCCAGGATAACCCTTTGCAGAGAGACTCTGGGTTGAGATGCAGGCTGTTCCTTGCTTTCTTCTCAAGTGTTCCAGCTAGACAGAGGGCAGAGAGGGGGAGCGAGCAGTGGGGCAGAGGTGGTGCGTACCTGTCTCTGTGTGCGCCCTGACGGGGGCTCAGGGGCTAAGCAAAGGCCAGCCAGGGGCCCAGTTGTCCTAGATGGGAGTGATTATGAAATGCCAGGTTAACTAGGATATTTTACTAAACACTTTGCCAGTGGCCTGAGGGTAAACTTTAAACCTCAACAGCAATTTCAGAAAGTGCCCTTTTGCCCGCAGTCCAAAGTAAAGTGAATATTGCTCTCTTCCTGGGTGGCGGGTCTGTTTCCTTGGGTGACATGGTCTTGTTTTGTTTTGTTTTAGATTTATTTATTTATTTTTAGAGAGAGCACAAGGGGAGGGAGGAGGAGCAGAAGGAGGGGAACAAGCAGACTCCCCGCTGAGCAGGGAGCCCAATGCCAGGCTTGATCCCAGGACCCTGAGGTCATGACCTGAGCCAAAACCAAGAGTCAGTCACTCAGCCGATTGAGCCACCCACCTGCTCCCTTAGGTGGCATGTTTCTTTTATAAATACCAGCTAGACCGCTAACTTTAATTTATTTTTATAAAAACAATTTCTATTTGTGGTACAGAGTGCAAACAGTACAAAAGGAGGATGAAGTCAAAACATAAATATGCCTTTTCTCACTTCCTCACCCCCTTTCTGCTTTTCAGAGGTAACTTCTGTTAGAAAGTTCCCTGTGTAATTCTAGAGTTTTCTCTGCACATACTCATTATCCTTTGTATTTTAATGTTTTTACTCAAATGAGATCGGCTAAATATATTGTTCTGCAGCTTGCTTTTTAAACCTAAGATTGTATCCTCTGGTGTGTGGGGGGGGGTCATTTATCAAGCATATCTTTAAATAGAAGGCAATGTATAATTCACCCAAAGCTGTATAACCAAGCATCTGAATGTACAACTACGTACTGACTGATCCTTCCTCATAAGAGCTACCACTTCTCAGCATGAGATTCAGAACACCAACCAGGTAGTGTCTTTTGTCAGGTGGCGTCTTCCTTTGCCATCTCTCCCTGGAGTGCCCGTAACAGAGAGGCGGAGACCCAGGAACTTGTAAAGAGAAAGAAAGCTCACACTAGTGTGAGCATCTGAAATTTCCAGTTAGAAGCCAGAAGTGGTTCGGTTGGCATTCAGCCAGCAAAGAGACGAAGTGGCTGGCTCTGGGTAAAACATCAGCCTAATTTCAGTGAACAAACAAAAAGACAACACAGTAACATCAGCAGCTGATTTGGGAACCGCTCTGCCGGGGCTGCATTTTCTTCCCTGCCTCAGTCCTGCTAGAGGCTGATACTGAACTCAAACAAAAAGGAGGGCAGGGTAGCATCGCTTACGCTGGCTTTACAGCCAAGTCGAGTTGTGCATTTTCACTGTGTTTTTCCTTCTAAGTAACAGACCTTGCTTTTTAGAGCAGTGTTAGGTGCACAACAAAAGGACGCAGAGAGTGCAGAGTTCGCACACATGCCCTGCCCGGGTGCGCACCACCGTCTTCCTCATCTTCCTCTCCTGTGCCTCAGCAGTACCCGTGTTACAGTCCGTGAACCTGCCCTGACACGGCATCGTCGCCCCAGATCCGCCGTTGATATTAGGGTTCGCTCTTGCTGTTGGACATTCTGAATATTCTTAAATTTGGTCCAAAGTAGTATTTTCTTGAAAACCTATAACTTTATTTTAGTTGCTAGAAAGATACTAAGTTGTCAATAAAACCATCTGTGTGAAAAGTGATTTTTTTTTTTTTAAAGGCTCTGGCTACTGGGCATTTTTTAATGTAGAAATAGAATTTACTTGGGGCTCCTGGGTGGCTCAGTCAGTTAAGTACCTGCCTTCGGCTCGGGTCGTGATCCCAGGGTCCAGGGATCGAGTTCCACATCGGGCTCCCTGGTCAACAGGGAGTCTGCTTCTCCCTCTCCCTCTACCGCAGCTCCCTGCTTGTGCGTGCGCCCGCGCTTGCTCGCTCACTCTCTCACTCTCTATATATCTTTTTCTGTCAAATACATAAATAAAATCTTTACATCTAAAATCTTAAAAAAAAAAAAAAGTAATAGAATTTACTTGGAGCTAACGGAGAGGTTTTGGAGAGTTGGAAAGATCGGAATCAGGCTTCCTTTAGTCATTACGACATATTGGGGGAAGGGTCAAGTAGTAGGCTACGTTCCTCCTTTATCTGAAGGTAGATCTGTTGTGTCTGTTGTCTTGTAATGCCTCAAGAACACTGAGGTTGATTAGGAATAGAAGCAGATTAGATTGTTAACTCTCAGGGTTTATAAAGTACATTCACAAGCATTATCTCCCTGGAGCCTCCCAGGCCCTGGTGCCCAGCAAGGCAGGTTACTGACTTCACAAGTGAGGAAACCGGCTCTGGCTCGAGAGGCCAGGCGACTTGCCCAGAGTCAGGCTGGAACTCAGGCCCCACCTCTGTCTTCAGGGAGGCTCCCACACCCGCTTAAGCTCCAAGGTATTGAGTTCAGCCATTAAGTCCTACTGTGAGGGAAAAAATGCTTGAAACATGTGCCCCTTCAGATTGCTCCGAGAGGCGGAGCTCGTCACCTCCTGGGTGGCTTGTCTGGTCCTCCTTGTCCTCATCACGTACCTAGTAGATAAGTGAAATTTTTGCTCAGATAAGCAACCCAGTTGGAAGGACACAGTCTTCCTATTTCTCAGTTTTTAAACGAAGAAACTGTGACTTTAGTAGCCTTTTCAGTTCCTCCCTGCCCGTTGTGCTAGTAAGCATCTGGAGGCCCCGTCGAGTGGCTGAGCTGGGAGGAGCTGCGTCCCTGGGGCCCGGCAATGTGGGTGTGGCTCCCGCTGTGGGCGGTCTCCTTACCCCACCGCCGAGCCTCAGTTTCTCGCCTGTCCTCTGAGGATACCGGTGGCCCCTGCTTCACAGGGCTGTTGACAGGCCCCGTGAGTCACTTACTATGTGTGATGCCCACAGAATGTTGCCTGTCACGAGCCCACGCGGGGGAAGGGAGAGCTGGTAAGTGCCCAGCTCTGGGCCAAGTGCTGGGAGCCCGGCAGTGAACAGGCTGCCCTCACCCGGCTGCCATCTGTTGTAATGGCACCACCCCTTGGCCCTGCTATTCCACGGGACTGGACTCCCACAGCAGTCCTGGGAGGGTTGTGCCCTCCCCGTTTTACAGAAAAGTGAGGCTCAGAGCCATCAGACAGCTACTTAATGTCAGCCCTGGGATTTGAACCCAGAGCTGCTGGGCTCAGCGGTCAGTGACTTTTCCATAAAGGGCCAGAGTAAATATTTTGGGCTTTCGGGGACTTCGGGTCTGGACGGCAACTACTCTGCTGTCGCAGAGCCACTGACCAAGTGGGTGAGAGGTGTCCCGGTAAAAGCCACTGTTTGGTGCTGACCCCTCGGGTCCAGTTGCCTTTTCTCTGAAGAGACTTCTGGATTTGGGGTGCTTGCTTAAAGCTAAAAAGAAATTTATAGGCGCCTGGGTGGCTCAGTCATTAAGCGTCTGCCTTCGGCTCAGGTCATGATCCCAGGATCCTGGGATCGAGTCCCACATCGGGCTCCCTCCTCGGGGGGAAGCCTGCTTCTCCCTCTGCCACTCCCGCTGCTTATGTTCCTGCTCTCGCTATCTCTGTCTCTGTCAAATAAATAAATAAAATCTTTAAAAAAAAAAAATCTTTAAAAAGAAATTTATAATTAATGCTTTATGCCAGTTGGCTGTGGGGTGTAAATTTGCAGAGCTCCCAAATCAAATCAGCACTCGCGGGTCGCCGCGCATGCGCGTTGTCCTGGTCCGTCACTGCCACTAGGTGGAGGTGGTTGGTTAGTGTAGTCTTTGTGCTCTTCCTGGTTGAAATTGTGGAAAGAACTGTGGAACCTTGAAAGGTCTTTAACCAGTTTAAGCTGTGTTTGTCATATTTTGCCCACAAAGAGATTGTTCGGTGAGCCATTTAGAAATTGCCTCACTGCTGCAGTCTGGGCAGTTCATCTCTTAGCTCTGGAAGACTCGACCCAGCCAGTTTTTTCTGGTTTAGCATCTAAGATTGCCTTGGCCCGGTTTAACCATCAGTAAATGGGTTAGATTCTGAAAACCTTTTCCCTTCAAACCAGACCCTCTTTTCTTCTATGGTAGGGTAACTAGGAAACTTGCGATGTGCTGTATTCCGTTATTTTAGTGGGTGACTTGATTTCTAATGAGGATAGTAAAGTATAAACTACTCTAGGGGTTCTTGATCACTTGGAAAGGACGTGAACATCAATGCGTGGTTTCTAAAGCTCGTGAATACAGCAGAAGCAGAGTGGTATCAGTGTGGCCCCAGCACCCACTCCATTGCCCAGGACAGGCAGCCGGGAGTCATCGTCACCACCTCCCCACGTTCAGTCCTGCATTTTGGCTCTTAAGAGGTTTCTCAAACCATCGTTTCTCCCCTGTCAATGCTCTCCGCACCCAGGTCACCATAAGCTCCCACCAGATGGCAGTTCTTTTCTGTCTTCCCGTTTGGTTCCTTCCAGGCAAGTCTTTGTGCAGGTCTGACTCAGAGGGTATGCCCACCAGGATGTGGAGTACAGGGTCACCTTTAGGTGCTGGAGGAAGTTGGCAAAGCCTTCTCCTGGGGGCAGAACGGGATATGCTCTGATGTGCACTTTGGAAGGGTGAGCTTTTCTGTGGTGCTGAGCAGCGAGTGGAGGGAAGGGCAGCCGGACAGAGGGCTGGCAGGCGGAGAGCCTGCGTGAAGGGGCAGGTGCGGGGAGGAGAGAACAGATGTGTTGTTCATAGGTTCACCTGATACTTGGGGGCACCTCCACTGTACTGTTAGTGTTCTAGGCCACAGGAGGCCGGCGGAGGCCCGGTCTTTTAAAGAGCAGACAGTAAACAAGAAGACTTTTCATATTGTGTCAGTGCTGGGAGGCGCTGGTGGAGCAACTCAAGGGGCCTGCTCTGGGGAGGGATCCCATACCCCTCCTCTGAGGGGTGGTGGGAGGAGGTGAGAAGAGCTTTCTGCACAGTGGAAGCAGGGGGCTGGGGAGCGCCAGGTGGGAGCCTCGTGGGGACAGGTTGGGGAAGATGGGGGGCCAGGTCATGGGGGCACTGCTGCTCCTGAGGAGTTCGGGCCTGGTCGGTCTGTGCACGGGCAGGGTTTGATGACTGTGCGGAGGGTGAGGCCTTGGGGAGCTGATGCCGAGGAAGCCCAGCTTTGTGGCTGTGATTTGCCCAGATGTCATATCATTCACTGAATTCGAATATAGGAGAAGCACATTCTTGTTTTATTGTATTTGTCTCCAAAAAGCCAGTTGGGGAACACAGAAGGAAAGGGGTCCCCAAGAAATGAATGTGGTTTCTCCCTCCACCTATCTCCCTCTCCCCCTCCCTGTGTGTCCTGTGTAATTTTTGCTTGTTTGTTTTTGAGACAACAGAGTGTGTGTGTGTGTGTGTGTGTGTGTGTGTGTGTGTGTGAGAGAGAGAGAGAGAGAAAGAGAGATACGGGCAGTCTGTGATAGGGACTCTGTGACAGGTAGTCTATATGACATGGAATCTGTGATAGGCGGTCTGTGACAAGGACTCTGTGTGACAGGTAGTCTGTATGACATAGAATCTGTGTGACAGGGAGTCTGTGACAGGCGGTCCTGTGACGGAGTCTATGTGACAGGTAGTCTGTATGACAGGCAGTCTATGACAAGAGTCTGTATGACCAGGAGTCTGTATAACAGGCGGTCTGTGATGGGGGGTCTGTGACAGGCAGTCTATGACAGGAGTCTGTGTGACAGGTAGTCTGTGAGGGAGTCTGTGTGACAGGCGGTCTGTGACAGGGAGTCTGCGTGACAGGCAGTCTGTAGAGAAGGGGAAGGGAAGGTAGGCCTCTCAGGAGAGAATAACTGATTTTCAAGAAAGATGAAGGGGCCCTTGGGAGAACAGATGGGAGGTGTGATCGTTTGTGACAGTGGGTGTGGTGTTCACTTGTGGTCTCCTCTCCCGGGACACGAGTCCGTCCTCCCTGGTTGATGGACTCCCGAGGGCACACGGCAGCCAAGGAGGACCTGTGTTCGGGCCGGAGAGGGGGTTCAAAGAAAGCCTCTCCCAGCGTTGGCTGTTTCGCAGATGTCTTCAGCTCAAAGTAATCCCCCTAGCGAGGCGGCACGTTTTGGGGGGCACGTTCTGCTTACCCGTCCGTGTGTCAGCGTATGGGCGGCCTCTGGAGCCCTTGTGGGAGACAGAAATGTGACCGGTCGGCCTTCCCTCCCACTCAGCCTCACACGGAGGAGGTCTTTCGCAGGTGCATTTCCCCCGCGCGTATTGCTGTGTGTCACGTCAGCAGCTGGGCGTCCTCGCCCCCAGGCTGCCCGCGCTCTGCCTCCCGGTGGTTTCCCGGTGGCCAGCCACAGTGTGGCGGTTTGGGTTTGTTTGAATTTACGTGAGACCAGTCCTCTGCTGTATCAGGGCATGGAGTGGCTGAGTGGTACCCGCTGGTGTCCGGCAGAGCACACTGGGATGTAACCCTTTCTCGTTCTGACTTCGAAGGTCATTACAGCTACTCCGAGAACCGGGTGGAGAGGGACGGCCTGATCCTCACGAGCCGCGGGCCTGGAACCAGCTTTGAGTTCGCGCTCGCGATCGTCGAGGCACTGAACGGCAAGGACGTGGCTGACCAAGTGAAGGCCCCGCTCGTTCTTAAAGATTAGGACAGACATCTTTGATCAGAAGTAGACAAACAGGCCGTTCGTAATCATTCTCACCGCGTTCACTTGAAGCAAAACGCGCGCTTCCCGTGCAGAGTTTCCCCGCCTGCGCCCGGGTCCCCACGGTCCTGACCCTTGATGGCAGAGCAAATGGCATTTAGCAAACTACCAATTGTTACTTTGTTTATTGCTGGTTTCCCCTTATTGGTGTGTGTGAAACCAAATTCATGATCAGCCTCACTTGCATCTGTTAACTGTTGATAGAGCTACTGAGATACACAAGCAGTGAACACATTTGACACAGCAAGGAGGAAAAGCGCAAAAGCAAAGATTTAAGCAGCTTGTGATTTTCTCCCATGTTAACTGTGTATCGTTAATGTGCTATTAAAAATACCGATGAAGGGGCGCCTGGGTGGCTCAGTCGTTGAGCGTCTGCCTTCGGCTCAGGTCATGGTCCCAGGGTCCTGGGATCAAGCCCCACGTCAGGCTCCCTGCTCCACGAGAGGCCTGCTTCTCCCTCTCCCACTCCCCCCGCTTGTGTTTCCTCTCTCGCTGTCTCTCTGTCAAATAAATAAAATCTTTAAAATAAAATACCAATGAAGTTGGCTGTCATAGTGAATTTTTGTAGACCAGTTCCTTTTCCCATTGCAGAAAGGGTCCTCAGATGGAAGGGAAAGCCTTTCGAGGCTGGCCCAGCCTCTGTTTCCCCTAAGTCTTTGGGTAACAGACACTAGGGGCTGCCGCACACGCTGCCCGAACCCACCAGCCAGAGCCCCCCTCTGTCCCTGCCCACGTGACCTGGGTGAGACCTGCCAGCGCGTGCGACTCCATCCTGGAGCCTCTGCTGTGCCTGCTGGGGGCGTTCTGTCTGCTGAGTGGCTGAGAGGAACGGCAGGGAGCCTGGAGCCACTGGCCGCCAACCTGTCACTGAGGAGAGCCTGCCCAAGAACGCTGAGAACGGTACTTGACCTGGGATCCAGCTGGACCTGAGCAAGAACGACTCC
Organism: Mirounga leonina; assembly: GCF_011800145.1. Lineage (NCBI taxonomy): Eukaryota > Metazoa > Chordata > Mammalia > Carnivora > Phocidae > Mirounga > Mirounga leonina. Next base: position 88,570,491 of record NW_023270447.1, on the reverse strand, counting down.
TGGTTGGTCACAGAAGCCAGCAGAGTCCCTGGGCTTCTTTTTATCTCCTGACGAGTGACTGCTACATCTCCAAAGGGGTGGAATAGGGTTAAGGCTTCAGAACACGGAGCTGAGCTACTAAGTAAAGCTCTCAGCTGAACAACCTCATCGCATGTTCTTTGCTTTCTTTCTCCTGTTCCTTTTCCACCTTCCCTCCTCTGGCAAAGAACAAATGTCAGCAAACTGTGGAAAGGCCGGCTGGGGGCCGGTAACTATTTTAAACATGTGGGCCATCAAGTATCTGTCATACCTACTCGACGGGCCTTGTAGCACCAAAGCAGCAGACAAGACACACGTTAGGCAATAATCATGGTTGTGTTCCAACAAAATTTACAAAACCAGGCAGCTGTGGGGCTTTGGCCCTCAGGCTGCGCTTTGCTGACCCCTGGACTGGGAAGCAAGGCAGATAATTTTTTTTAAATGCAGGCATCTAACTGCACATTTTGATAAACTATGAAGCTATAAAGAGACTGCTAAGGGAGAGAGGACAGGAGAGACTGTGTTCTGAGAGGCAAGTAGGGTAAGGAGGCAGTGATGGGGTCACTGCAGCTGGTCAGAGAAGGCCTCTCTGGAAAGGGACCTCGGAAACTGGGCACTTGGGTGTGAATGAGGCAGGTCTGGTAGCATTCCAGGAAGGAGAAGCCGGAAGTGCAAAGGGCCTGAGGCAGGGCCTGAGGTATGGAGGGACAGCAAGGGGGCCAGTTGAGGGGAAACTCAGGGAGGTGAAGTTGGGGAGGCAGCCTGAGCCAAGGCTTGGAACTTAGAGAACCATCGAGGAGGGACCGTCCTACTTGGCTCAAAGGCCCTGCTGAGAAGGGCTGCTGCAGGCCCCAGGGTGGGAAGCTTGAGGCATGGGGGGGATGGCAGTGGTGGGGCGCCTGTGCGTGGGTGGGAGAAGAGGCGTCTAGGGCATTTTGCCGCATCTCCGACTCGAACACAAGGTCAAATGGAGCTTCTGTGTCTGGAGCTGGAGGAAGTGGTTGAGGGTGGGTGGGGCGAATGTAGAGATCAGATGGACAAATTTGAGGTGTCTATAAAATCGACTTTCGCTATGGAACGCGAAACCAGAATGTCACAAATTACTGACCTGAGAACAGTGAGCATTTGTAAACTCTCCCAAGTTAACCAGGGTTTTTTACTAGCAGCCCCTAGCTCTGAATAAGCTCCCTGGAATTTTAGAGGGATCGACAGGAAGGGAACCAGCGAAGTAGATAATTTGAATTTTTGTGCCCTTGGGGCAGCCAGAAAAGGTAGTTCCAGAATGGCTGACAATGAAAGAGCATTTCTGAGAGGATCCTTTATCAGAGCTCAGGTGTTGTCGGGAAGGGTTTTTTCCTGACAGTTTTTGGGGCAGGGGCCGCAGGACTGCCTTATCTAAACCTAGGGCCGTTTCTGGCTAGGTCAAGAATTACTGGCTTTAGGCACATTGATAACAGGCAGGAGCCTCCACCCTCTCTCCAGCTACAGCTTTTCTGTGCTAAACACACCTGCTGCCCTCCTTCTAGGGGGAGAGGGGGAGGCAGACAAAACCTGGGAACATTTGGAAGTACCTGGAGTTGGAGTTTAGGGGTGTGGCCCGTCCAGCTTGACTGGATGACCCCTCCTAGGCCCGGGGTCACCGAAGGTCAAAGTTAGAGGGACTTTGGCCCCCACTTTGTCCACTCAACCTTAGGGACACTAGCCACAGCTTTGGGAGCTCCCTCAGTCTGCCCAGGTCGCCCGGATGGTTATGGAGGAGAGTGGGTCCAGAAATCAAGCTCTAGCCCGGAGCTCAGTCCTCCCGAGAAAGGAGAACATGCCCTGGCGGGACACAGCCCAGCGCTGGGCAGGAGGCGGCCAGGCTCCATTCCTGGGGCCTGTCCAGGGAAGTGACGGCCAGACTGCTCTTCGGAAGGGGAAGTCAGTGACTGTCTTTCGGTGTGATGTAGGATATTAAGGTGAAAGGCTTTGATTGGGTCCCCAGGGCTGAATAGTAGGACAGCTTGTTGAGCACCTACTGGGTACCGAGCACTGAGCTAGGTGACTCATTTCCTTCACACTCTACACAAGAGGGATCATAGCGCATGTCACCCCGTTCTGCCCCCTGTTCGGGCACTGATTCTGTCGTAGAGAAAATGTGTACGGAGAGATTCGCGTGCTGCCCCTTTCAACCCAATCTTCAATGCTGGCAGCCTTACAACGTGGCTGGAGTTGCCATCCGTTGCAAAAAGGAGAAAAACCTTGTCTCTTTAGAGGTTGAGAACTTGTCTGTCCTGTGCTGTACAGGATTGCCGGAAGGATCGAAGGCCACAGTAAAAGGGAAGTACCTTTTCTTAAACTGTGAAACATGAAATGTATTTTTAGTGTGACCAACTGTCTCATCTTAGAGTCTGGTTATGTGTTCTCTATTCTAGGGTGTTGGTTCCCTAAGGAATGAGGAGAACATTAAATTTTCCTGCAGAATAATCTCAGCTTTTTTTTTTTTTTAAGGAAATTCCCTATCTTTGCCCTTAGTTAGGGGACCTTCCTAAGTCACACCTGCCTGCAAAGTCATCAGCAGTGAGGTGTGCAGGAAGGGGCTGCAGGAAATCCTGTCTGCATCTGGCCGGGACACATCCTGTTTGCTCCTAGCGTGGGGTCCTTCTGGAGCTGGCCCTTGGCCCTGTCCCAGCTCTGACCTGAGGCCCCAGGCCTGGGGGCTCCCATGGGGCCTGGAGGAAGGCTTCACCTGCTCACCATTTCCACCATCACTATCATCTTCATCACCGCCATCCTCTGCTTCCTGCAACCCGAAGGGGCTGTTCCAGGTTCCCAAACCAGTCCTGGGCCAGCCGCAACGATTGTCAAACCAGATGAGGTCTCCCCATCGGGCCTCATGGCTCTGCTGCTTTCTTTTGCTTTTTCAGTTCTGTGTGTGACCATGTCATCACTTTTTATTTTTAAGATTTTATTTATTTATCTGACAGAGACACAGCGAGAGGAAACACAAGCAGGGGGAGTGGGAGAGGGAGAAGCAGGCCTCCCGCTGAGCAGGGAGTCTGATGCGGAACTCGATCCCAGGACCCTGGGATCATGACCTGAGCCGAAGGCAGATGCCCAACGACTGAGCCACCCAGGCGCCCAAGGGTCTTTTCTTTTTAAAAAGTACTCTGTTTTTGAGTTCAGCCTGCTCTTGGAAATTTTTACTTGGCTTAAAAATAACATGAGAGGGGCACCTGGCTGGCTCAGTCAGTGGAGCATGCGACTTTTTTTTTTTTAAAGATTTTATTTATTTATTTGACAGAGAGAGACACAGCGAGAGAGGGAACACAAGCAGGGGGAGTGGGAGAGGGAGAAGCAGGCCTCCCGCTGAGCAGGGAGCCTGATGTGGGGCTCGATCCCAGGACTCTGGGATCATGACCTGAGCCGAAGGCAGATGCTTAACGACTGAGCCACCCAGGGGCCCCGAGCATGCGACTTTTGATCTTGAGGTCGTGCGTTTGAGCCCTATGTTGGGGGTAGAGATTACTTTAAAAAAAAAAAAAAAACCACAGGGGTGCCTGGGTGGCTCAGTCGTTAAGCGTCTGCCTTTGGCTCAGGTCATGATCCCAGGGTCCTGGGATCAAGCCCCGCATCAGGCTCCCCGCCCGGCAGGAAGCCTGCTTTTCCCTCTCCCTCTCCCCCTGCTTGTGTTCCCTCTCTCGCTGTCTCTCTGTCTCTCTGTCAAAATAAATAAATAAAATCTTTAAAAAATAATAATAAAAAGACAAAAGTCTTTAAAAAAGAAACATTCGAATGATAAGTTCGTTGTCTTAAAAAACAAAGACAAGAACAAAACTAGGTAATGCAGTAGCCATCTACAGATGCAACCCTTGGGTTGGGGACAATAGAATCTGGGGAGCTACCTTACAAGAGAGCAACCAGGATCAGGGCGCTGGGCCTCGATGGATCCACATCTCTGTTTCAGTATTAAAAAAAAAAAAAAAAAGCCATAAAAAGTATGCTTGGCTGAGGTTTCTTCTTTCAAAGGGAGAATAATTTCACCAAGTTTACTGAAGAGAAAGTGGTGCTTTGTTTTTACAACCAGATGGAATGTAGCCAGTGTCAGTCCTGAATTCCTGTGTTCCGAGGATCTGTCCTTCCAGCCCGGCCATTGGGTGGAGGCCTTGGGCCCTGCCTGCCCCGAGCCTCGGGGCCCCAACATGGTGCGGTGTGTGGTCAGTTTCACAAAAAGCCCAATTCTCTCCATTCCCGTTGCTGAATGACCGGCCCTGGGGATGGGGGGTTGTAAGGTGCCAGCCCTGTGAAGATGACTTAACCAGGTGAGAGGCAGGTAGAAGATGGTACATAAGCTGATAGCCGCACCCTAGAGCCTGAGACTGTCCCTTCGTTTTACATGGTGAATCAATGCAGGAATAAAACGTGCACGTTCACGAGCAAGAATGAGATCACCTTCTTTTCTAATACTTGGTTATGCATCTCCGTCCCTTATCCGAGAATGACAGCCACTCAGCGTACTTAGGGCAGAGCAAATTATCTCTGGATTGTGGATAATACTATGTCATTATTCCATGAGGCATCTAGCTCAGTGCCACCTGAGTCTTAAAACACTTTTTAAAAAATTTAATTATGCAATGGATACGTCAATACCTGCTCATTGGAAAAGACTCAGATGATACATGAATACACAATGCAGGACTCAGAAGTGTGCCTTCCTGCCCTCGCTTGCCCCAGTCTTGCCCCAAAGTCCCACTTTGGGGTCTCTCTTCCAGTCTAGTTTCTGTGAACTTCCCAATGTCTAATAATACACATCCACACCCACACACATTCTAATAGGTTGCACATACACATAGATATGCACATTAGAGTTTTAAAAATTATTCTGGGATAAATAAAATAGGATCCTATTGTGTGCATTGTTTTGCAGATTCGATTTTTTTTTTTTAAGATGTTATTTATTTATTTGAGAGAGAGAGAATGAGAGACAGAGAGTATGAGAGGGAAGAGGGCAGAGGGAGAAGCAGACCCCCCGCTGAGCAGGGAGCCCGATGTGGGACTCGATCCCGGGACTCCAGGATCATGACCTGAGCCGAAGGCAGTCGCTTAACCAACTGAGGCACCCAGGTGCCCGCAGATTCGATTTTTTAAAAAAAAACTTAAAATGTCTTAGAGATCTGCCCATACCAGGTGGGTTGTCTATGTGACAGTTGAACAGCACAGATGTATTGTAACCAATCCTCTACTGATGGACTTTTTCCTCCAATTTTTAAAAATGTGGTAAAATACACATCGCATAAAATTTGTCATCTTAGCCATTTTTTAAATAATTTTTTAAACACCAAAGGAAGTTCTACACCTTGTTTTTCCTTTTCCCTTTCTATTTAAAAAGGGATTTTATTTTTTTAAGTAATCTCTACACCCAAAATGGGGCTTAAACCTACAACCCCAAGATTAAGAGTTGCGTGTTCTACTGACTGAGCCAGCCAGGCGCCCCTCATCTTAGCCATTTAAAACTATACAGTTGAGTAGCATTAAGCACATTCATATTGTGCAAAATTCCATCTCCAGAACTTTTCTCATCTTGCCACACTGAAACTCTGTCCCCATTAAAAATGAACTCCCCATTCCCTCCCTCTCCCAGCCCCTGGAAACCATCGTTCTATTTTCTGTTTCTATGAATTTGACTATATTCTGAATCTATGAATAAATCTATGAATTATGACTATAAATCATATAGTATTTGTCTTTTTGCGACTGCCTCATGTCATTTAGCTCAATGTCCTCAAGGTTCATCCATGTTGTAGCACGTGTCAGAATTTCCTTCTTTTTTAAGGTTGAGTAAGATTCCACTGTATGGACGGACTGTGTTTTGTTCATCCATGCATCTATTGATGGACAGGCTGCTTCCACATTTTAGCTACTGTGAATAATGCTGCTGGGAACACGGGTGTACATATATCTCTTGGAGAGGTTGCTTTCAATTCTTTTGGGTACACACCCAGAAGTGGACTTCTGGATCTTCTAGAAATGGTAATTCCATTTCTAATTTTTTGAGAAGCCACTAAGTTGTTTTCCACAGCGGCTGCACCATTTTTACATTTCCACCAACAATGCACAAGGGTTCCAGTGTCTCTGCATCCTCCCCAACATGTATGCTTTTCTTCTTTTAGAAAAAATGATAGTAGCCATCCTAATGTGTGTGAGGTGATAGCTCGCTGTGGTTTTGATTTACACTTCCCTAATGATTAGTGATGCTGAGCGCCTTTTCATGTGCTTCTTAGACATCTGTATGTCTGCTTTGGAGAAATGTCTGTTTAGGCTCTTGCCCATTTTTGAATCAGGTTCTTTCGTTTTTTTGTTGGTGATATTAAAGGATTTTTAAGTTTTTTTTTTACAGTTATTCAATATTTAAGAAAACATTTTAGGGACAAATTTGTGTGTACATCTTTGTGCAAGTGTGAACTCTAAAAATTAGAGTTTGTAAGATCAAAAAGCAGGCACATTAATTTTGATAGATATGGCCGAGTTGTTCTCCAATTTGCCTGCTTCCCCCGTCCTCAACAATGCTTGTTATTATCCACCCTTTTTTTCTAAATTTTAATTCCAATATATTTACATACAGTGTTACATTACTTCCGGGTGCAAATAAAGTAAGTCAACAACTCTATACATTACTCAGTGCTCATCATGACAAGTGTAATCTTTAATCCCCTTTATGTATTTCCGCCCTCCCCCCACCTACCTCCCCTCTGGTGACCATCAGTTTGTTCTCCATAGTTGAGTGTGTTTTTTGGTTTATCTCTTTTTTTCTTTGTTGGTTTGTTTTCTTTTTTCTTTTCTTTTTTTTTAATTAAGTAGGCTCCATGCCCAACACGGGGCTTGAACTCACAGCCCCAAGATCAAGAGTCACATGGTCTATTGACTAAGCCAGCCAGGTGCCTCTGTTTTGTTTCTTAAATTCTTCATATCAGTGAAACCATATGGTATTTGTCTTTCTCTGATTGACTTACTTCACTTAGCATCATACACTCTAGATCCATCCATGTTGTTGCAAATGGCAAGATTTCATTCTTTTTTAAGGCTGAGTAATATTCCATTGTGTATACATGCCACCTCTTCTTTATCCATTCATCTGTTGATGGGCATGTGGGTTGCTTCCATATCCATCTTTTTATTTAAAAATATTCTTTGTGAAATAGCTTACATACAAAGAGTGGATGAAAATGCAGATGTCATGGGACACCTGGGTGGCTCAGTCAGTTGGGCTTGATTTCGGCTCAGGTCATGATCTCAGGGTCTTGGGATCAAGCCCTGCATTGGGCTCTGCTTTGGGAATGGAGCCTGCTTGGGATTCTCTCTCTCTCTCTACCTCTCCCCCCACCAATCCCACCACCGCATGCACATGCTCTCTCTCTCTCTAAAAAAAATTAAAATTAAAATTAAAAATTAAAAATAATAAAAAAGGAAAATGCAGAGGTACAGTTTTAAATGAATGGTTGTTTACTCACCACCCAAATTAAGAAAAGGAACTTTACCAGTGTTTTACTGCATGATTCTTCCCAGTCATAACCCGCAACCTAAGACCCAAAGGTAACCACTTTCATGAATTCACTGCATGAATATCCCACAATTTGTCCATTGTACACTGATGAACATTTGGGTCACTTCCAATGCTGTGCACATGTCTCCTGATACCCACGTGCAGGAGCTTTTCCAGGGCAACACTTTGCTGTGGACTGCTCATGCTTTATTGTAGGACTGACGGGTTCTTTTTTTTTTTTTTTTTTTTAAAGATTTTATTTATTTGACAGAGAGAGACACGGCGAGAGAGGGAACACAAGCAGGGGGAGTGGGAGAGGGAGAAGCAGGCTTCCCGCCGAGCAGGGAGCCTGATGCGGGGCTCGATCCCAGGACCCTGGGATCATGACCTGAGCCGAAGGCAGATGCTTAACGACTGAGCCACCCAGGCGCCCCCTGACAGGGGTTCTTAACTGCTTATGTTTCATGGACCCCTTTTGCACACTAGTGAAACCATTGGACACTTTCTTAGAATAACATTTAAAAATATGTAAAATAGAATACATAGGATTACAAAGAAAACCAATTATATTGGAATATAGTTTTCAAAATATTAAGAAAGCAAATTCATGATAAAATATATGTCCTCCTACCATTAAATGGTAATATTTAGTCATCAGTCTCATACCCACCCTAATTTTTTTTTTTCTAAGTAGGCTCCACACCCAGCAGGGAGTGCAGTGCAGGGCTTGAAGTCACAACTCTGAGATCCAGACCTGAGCTGAGACTAAGAGTCAGACACTTAACCGACTGAGCCACCCAGGTGCCCCATACATACCCTAATTTTGAAGTTGTGATGAACATAAATGATAGTTTGAGATATCAGCAACAAGTTTAATGTGGTAATGTGATAATCTATATTCTTTTGGTGGAAGTCATAGGCATGACTAATACTACTTTGGTTTGATTGCTAATAGAAGAAAATACCAAGTTTCAGTTAAAAGTTAGCAAAAATACATAGTTTTTCTTTTTTTTTCCTCATTGAAGTTTACAGAGCCCCAAGTTCCATTTGTCTACCCCAGGTTAAGAATCCCCACACTAAGAAATGCTAACCCATCTCCCACATGGTTATGGTGCTTTATACTTCGAGCACAGCGAATGATTCCTGTCTCACTTCCGGACAACACTAGCTATAGTCAGGCTTTCAAATTAGTGCCAATATGGTGGGTGTGAAATAGTATCTACTTGAGACTTTAATTTGCATTTTCCTGATTATTCATGAAGCATCTTTCCATGTGTTTTTTTCCTTCTCTGTAATGACTGTCTTTTGCTTATTTTTCTGTTGGGTTTTTGGTTTTTTCTTTCTGATTTGTAGGAATTCTCCCTATGAGAAGAAATGGCGGAGAAATGGATGAAGTGTTTTTGCTTTTGTTTAAATAAATAATAAAGAAAAAACAAAAAAACCTATTATTTATATATGTTGCAAGTATATTCTTCTGGATTGTGGCTTGCCCTTTTTATTCTTCATGGTATCCGTGATAAAACGGAAATTCTTAATTTTAATATAGTAGAATCTGTCAATTTTTGTCTTTATAGTTTGTGCTAAATTCTTTTCTATTTCTAGATCATGAATGGGTGGGAGGGATGGGGTGGCTGGGTGATGGACATTGGGGAGGGTATGTGTTGGGGTAAGTGCTGTGTATTGTGTAAGGTGATGAATCACAGAGCTGTACCCCTGAAACAAATAATACATTACATTATATGTTAATAAAAAAAAGATCATGAAGACTTCCACTTTTATTGTTTTCTAAATTATTTACAGATTTGTATTTCACATGTAAGTCTTCAATCTACCTGGAATTAATTTTATGTATGTTGAGGTAGGGATCTGATTTCATTATTTTCCCACATGGTTAATTAGTTGTCCCAGCACCAATTGGTGAATCCATTTATTCCCCACTAATCTGCAGTTCCAGTTCTGTCTGAAAGCAAACTTCCATAAGTGCTTTGTTTCTGGGCTCTATCCAATTTCTTTACCTGGTGGAGGCAAGTCTCTCATTTTCTTCAGGCGTACCCTGGCTATTGGCAGCCTCAGCTCTTCCAGAGAAATGTTAGAATCGGCTTGCCAAATCTCACAAAAAATAACTCGTGGAATTCTTAATTGGGATTGCATTGAATTTGTAGAGCAACTTGTGGAAAGTTGACATCTTTCTGTTACTGAGTCTTATCCAAGAATATAATCTGCTTTCCATTCATTTAGGTGTCCTTTAACATCTAATGTCTTTTCAATAAAATCTTGTTAATTTCTCCAGCAAAGGCTTGCACATCTTTTGTTAGATTTATTATTAGCTCTTCCTTCCTTCCCACCTTTCAGTTCTTTTTTTATTTCTGATATTATAAAGACCTTTTAAAAATTGTTTTCTGATTGTTGCTGGTATATAGAAATGCAGATATGTACTTTTATATATTGATCGTGTATCCAACCTTTACAAATTCTCTTATTCTAATATAATGTAGCCATAAATTATTTTTAAAATTTTCATATATCTATTCATATCATCAGCAAAGAATGACAATTTATTTCTCTCTTTCCAATCCTTAAATGTTTTATTTATTTTTCTTGCCATTCTATCCTGGTTAGGATCTTCAGTGCAATGCTAAATTCAAGTGATCAAAATGGGCAACGTAGGTCACATTGGATTTTAAAGGGAATTAAATATAACATTTGTTGTAGAGTTGTCATTTTTGGTATATACTCGTATTCCATCTTTATTGTTATTGTTACAAAATACTATGATTTTAGTGGTTTAACAACACAAATATATTATTTTACAGTTCTGGAGGGTAGACATCTGACAGGGTCTCACTGGGCAAAAATCAAGGTGTGGACAGGATTGTGCTTCCTTCTGGAGACACTAAAGAAGTATCCACTTCCTTGACTTCTCCAGCTTCTAGAGGCACCCACATTCCTTGGTTGTGACTCCGCCCTCCAACTTCAAAGTCAGTGATGTTGCATCAATGATCCTTCCATAGCCACATCTCCCTCTGACCTACTGCAGCCAGAAAAGGTGCTCCACATTAAAGGATTCATGTGATCAGACTGGACCACCTGGATAATCCAAGATAATCTCCCATTTCAAGGTCCTGAACCCTAATCATGTCTTCAGAGTCCTTTTTGCCATGAATGGTAATGTATAGGTTTTGGAGATAAGAATGGGCCATCTTTAGAGGGGGCGGGTTGCAGGGGGCATTATTCCAACCCATGTAGGCTGGCTGGGTCTGAGGACCCAGAGGGAGTCCCACAAAGACCAGCCAAGAGAGTCCCTGGCCTTGCACAGGATGGAAATCAAATGTGAGCCGAGACAAAGTGAGAGCAGAGTTTATTGAAGACAGGGTGTGCAGATAAGGACACAGCATCCGGGAGACTTGGGAAGGAAAGGAGAGTGAATCTTATCTTTGCTCGGGCTTTGGGGTTTTTATTGAGGATTGTAATCTGGTGATGTGTTTTCTCCACCACCCAGGAACTGGTTAAAACAAAGGTGAGTGTTTAGGTGTTCTCCATAAGTCACTTATGCCCTGGAGCCAGGGGTCTTGGTGAGCCAGTGGTCTAGAAAACGCTCATGACAACCCCTCCCAGTCACTCCTTGGATATTATCTATTGTGCTGGAAGCCTGAAAAGAATTGTTAAGTCCTTGACCTCCAAAAAGAGGACATACATTAACTGTTCTATAAGACCTGTGTAAGGTGGGGGCAGATCCTAGCAAGAACAGAAGCAGGAAAAGGAGCAAAAAAAGCATTTTCATGGGGTCCCTTTAGTTTCCCCATCTCACGACTATCATAATATTATTTATTAGGTTAGGGAAATGCACTTCCATTCTTTGATTGCTAAGTTGTTGTCATAAGTAGATGTTGAAATTTATTAAATGACTGTCCTAAGTTTCTCAGTTAAGATCATACGGTTTTTCTTCTTTAATCCATTAATGTCATGAATTATGTTAGTACATTTTCTAGTGAACTACTCTTACATGCCTGAGATAAACCAACTTGGTTTATAATGTTTTATCTTTTTTATATGTTACTAAATTCTGTTAGGCAAGTATTTAATCTAGGATTTTTTGCATCTCATGTGGAGGTTGAACTGGCATTTTCCTTTCTTGTATGATTTTTCGTGTCAAGGTTATGCTAAAGTCATACCTTGAGTGGGAAGAGTCCTTCTTCTTTTCTACAGAAACATTTGTGAATGATTAAAATTATATATGTACATAATTTTAATCATTCATAAATATATGCATGTTTATTTATTTGAATGTTTAATGCAATTTGCCTCTGAATCTATCTGGGTCTGGTGTTTTCTTTGTGGTGAGATTTTTGTTTTAATTGAGCTAAAATTCATAGAACATAAAAGTATCCACTTTAAAGCATACAGTTCAGTGGCATTTAGAAATTCACAGTGTTGTGCAACCATCACCTCTATCCAGTTCCAAAACATTTCAGCGTTCCCTAAGGAGACTGTCCCCATTAGCAGTCACTACTTCCCCCTCCCCGAGGCCCTGGTAGTCTCTCCTCCACATTCTGTCTCTATGGATTTACCTATTCTGGATATTTGACATAAATGGGATTATCCTGTGTGTGACCTTTTGAGTCTGGCTTCTTTCACTTAGCAGAATGTTTCAAGGTTCATCAACATTGCAGCATGTGTCAGAATTTCATTTTTAAGCTTGAATGAGATCCTGTTGTATGGGTCTGCCATATTTCGTTCATCCATTCATCCATTGATAGTCATTTGGGTTGTTTCCACCTTCTGGCAGTTGTGAATAGTGCTGCTGTGAATATTCATGTACAACCATTTGTTTTGAGTACCTATTTTCACTTCTTTTGTATGCACACCTAAGAGGGGAATTGCTGGATCCTATGGTAATTCTCTGTTTAGCTTTTTGAGACACCACCATTCAAATTCTTTTCAAGTAGCTTTGGCAGAACATGTACTAAAATTGGAATGATACAGAGAAGATGAGCAGGGCCCCTGCACAAGGATGACACACAAATTCCTGAAGCATTCCATATTTAAAAAAAAATTCTTTTCAGGTAACAGGATTATTCGAGTTCTTTATTTCTTCCTGAGATGGTTTCAGTAATTGTGTTTTTTCCAGGAAGGTATCTACTACTTTATCTAAGTTTTCAAATGTATTGGCATAAATGTTGATATTAGCTTTAATAATATATATATATATATATATATATATATATATATATATATATATATTTTTTTTTTTTTTTTTTTTTTTTTTTTAGGAGGGATAGAGGGGTGGGGAGGGGCAGAGGAAAAGGAGAGAGAGAGTCTTAAGCAGGCTCCTTGCCCAGCATGGATGGAGCCCAATGCGGGGCTTGATCTCAGGACCCTGAGATCATGACCTGAGCCCAAGTCAAAAGCTTAACTGACTGAGCCACCCAAGCGCCCCGATAATACTTTCTATTTTATGTTTTCCTAGCTTTTCAGAAATTTCTACTCTTATTCTTTCCTTTCCAAACTTTTTAAATTCTGAAATTGAGTGCTTGGTTCATTTATTTTGAGATTTTCTTCTTTTCCAACATACATAGCAAAGATTAAACATTGTTTCTATATACTGATGTCAGTTTGTGTCAGCGTTCAGTTCTGATTACTTCCAAGTGTATGCATTTTTTCCAGTTTATCTTTCTATATTTTGTCACTGATTTCTAACTTAATTGTAGTGTGGTCAGAGAGACTGGTCTGTATGGTACCAATCCTGTGAAATATGTGAAACCTAACAGTTGGTCAACTTTTGTAAATATTTCACATGTGGTTGAAAAGAATGGGTCTTCTCACATCCATCAGAATGGCTAAAATGAAGAGGTAGAATGCTACCAACCACTGATGAGCTGTGGGACAACTAAAACATTCACATACTTCTGGTGGGAATGTAAATTGCTACAGCCATTTAGAAACCTTTTGGGCAATGTCTGCAAAGGCTAAACATAAGCTAAACATACCCAACAGAAATACATACACATGATCATCAGAAGACATTTACAAGAATGTTCATCCTGGGACACCCAACTGGCTCAGTTGGTAGAGTACATGACTCTTGATTTCGGGGTTGTGAATTCAAGCCCCACATTGGGTATAGAGATTACTAAAAGAAAAATAATAATAAAGGTTAAAAAAAAATGTTCATCCTAGCACCATTTGTGCTACTTGCAAAGAGGCAACGATCTAAATGTCCATCAACAGAAGTATGGAGGGCGCCTGCATGGCTCAGTTGGTTAAGTGTCTGCCTTCAGCTCAGGTTGTGATTTCAGGGTCCTGGGATTGAGTCCTGCATTGGGTTCCCTGCTCAGCAGGGAGTCTGCTTCTCCCTCTACCCTTCCCCCCCTGCTCATGATCTCTGTCTTGGATAAATAAATAAAATCTTAAAAAAAAAGAACAAAAAACCCAGAAGAATGGGTAAATGTGGTTTATTCATACAATGAAATAAGAATGAAAAAGATATTCCTACACACATAAATCTCATAAACATAATATTGAGCAAAAGAGACACAAAAGAGTACTACTGTATGATGTCATTTATAATAAGTAAATATGGGCAAAATTAATCACTTAAGCATTTGAAGTCAGGATGGTGGTTTCCTGTAGCATGGACTGTGACTGTGGGTGGTGTAGGGGCAAGAAAAAGGGTTTGAGGGTGTCATAAAGTTCTATTTCCTGATATAATCCAAGTCCTAGGTCTGTAGTGTGTCAACCTCACGAGAATTCATTAGGTCATATATTTTTGATTCACATACTCTTCTCTATATATGTTATTGTTCAATAAAAAAGTTCAGTTAATGGTCACCTGGTAGCTCAGTTGGTTAAGCACCTGACTTGATTTCAGTTCAGGTCATGATCTTGGGGTCCTGGGATGGAGCCTTAATACAGGCTCCTCACTCAATGGGGAGCCTGCTTGATGATTCTCTTTCTCCCTCTCCCCTCCTCCTACTCGTGCGCATGCGTGCGCTCTCTCTCTTCTCAAATAAATAAATCTTTTAAAAAAATTTCAGTTAAAAAAAAGAATGTGTATTCTTTAATTGCTGGGCACAATAGTTATATATTCATTAAATCAAGCTTGTTAGTGGTGCCTGGCTGGCTCAGTTGGTGGAGCCTGTGACCCTTGATCTCCAGGTTGTGGGTTCGAGCCCCATGTTGGGTGTAGAGATTACTTAAAAATAAAATCTTAAAAAAAATTTCTTTAAATCAAGCTTGTTAATTGTTCTGGTCAAATCTCTGTCCTTACTTATTTCTTACACACTTGATCTGTCAAGTGCTAAGAAAAGTTATACTAAACTTTCCCACCATAACAGTGGATTTGTCAGTCTCTTCTCATAGATCTGTAAATACATGCTGTATATATTTTGAGGCTATATTATTGGGTGCTTAAAAGTTTAGAATCATTATCTTTTCCTGGTGAATTGCAAATTTTTGTCATTATGTAGTCCTCTTTATCACGGGTAACAATTTTTGCTTTCTTATCTATTTTGTCTGATGTTTGATAGCTGTTCCAGCTTTCTCTTGGCTACTGTTTTCCAATTTATCTTTATCTATATTTTCAATTTTTTTAGTGTATGTTTTGGAAGCATGTCTTGTGAACAGCATGTAGAGGAATTATTTTTTAAAAAATCTGGTTCAACAGTGTTTTCTTTTAACTATTATCTTTCTTCTGACATTGATTATTGCAGTTGAGAAGTTAGTCATCTACTTGTTATTCCTTTGTAGGTGATTTGTTTCATCCCCTTGCTCTTGCTGCCTCCAAAATTTTTGCTTTTCTTTGGTATCTTCCAGTCTCACTGCAAATCTATGATTTGTGGATCTACTTTCCTCCTTCCTTCTCTCCCTCTCTCCCTTCCTTCTTTTAACCTGTTGGGATTTATTGGATTTTTGAATTTGAGCCTTGGTATATTTGAACAATTCTGGCTAATTCTCATCCATTATATTTTCAAATATTACTTCTTTCTCATTCCCTTTGGTCTCTCCTTCCAGACAACATAACTTACCAACTTTTGTTCTATATTTTGTCTCAAACTCTTTTTCGTGTTTTCCTTCTCTTTGTGCTTTGGTACTGCATTCTCTGTGATATTTTTCAAATCCACCAGGTAGTTCATTAATTCTTCATCTGTGTTCAATTTGGTGGCTGGAGCATCCACTTAACTATTCGTTGTAATTATTACATATAAAGTTTATTTTTAAATGTTTTATTTTATTCTTTTTCAAATCTATTTGTTCTATGTACATATTTATTTGTTTAAACATACCAAACACATGTATTTTATGTTCTGTATCTGATAAAATCAGAAGTCTTTGTAATTGTGTCTGCTGTCTGTGGTTTCTGCTGTTCTTTATGGTGCTTTGTTTCCTTGTGTATCTTGTGATTTTTGCTTAGGAAGTGTTCATTTCCCTCTATTTCATTTTTTATTCAGTAGGAATTCTTTGAGGTTTGGACTGAGGTTGAGTTCTTCCAGAGGGGGTTTGCATATGCTTCTGAAAGTCACCTGAGGGCCCTATTATCCCAAGATGATGGGTGGGGTGTGTGTGTGTGTGTGTGTGTGTGTTGCATGCACGCACACTTGGTATCAGTTTTGGAGTTCAGTGCAGAAAATAGAAACCACTCTGTATTTTATGCAGAAAGGAGTTTAAAACAGGAAATTAAGTGCTTATAAAATCCCTGGAAAAATGGAGGAGTCATAATCAGGAGGCCTCTCTGGAACTGTTGAGTTGAAGACCATATCATCATAGTTTTAATTCAGACATAAGGAAACTAGGATTAGGAAGCCACTAAGGCTACTGAAGCTGTTACCATAACAACCATATCTACCCACAAAGCTGCTGATAAGACCCTGAAATGCTGAGTCTGGCCACTGCCACAACTATCTTTCACACTTGTCTTCATGACCTTAATTATGAGCTTAAAGACGGCCTCTGTGTCAACTTCATCTGCCAAATCTCACACAGGTCTGTGTAATTGGCCAAACCTAATTCACATCTACAACTTAGCTGCAAAAGAGCATCAGAAATGAAGTTTTTACTTTCTAGCCTCTATGATGCAGGAGTTGGTAATGTGTACTGAGTCCTGTTGATTATATTCAGCATAGAACCACCAGTTAGCTTCTCACTGCTCTGTAACAGCTCAGTTCTTGTTAGCCTTGGGTCAATATTTGCCTAGTGTATCTTTTCCATCCCCTTATTTTGAACCTTTGGGAGACACTATTCATTGGCTACTGAGCACTAATTTTGAATTCTCTTCTCTCTTGTATACTTTTACTATATAGGGTGGGAGTGACTATCTTCTCTTGCCCGGTGACAACTGTTTTGATTAATGAAACACAAGCAGAAGTCTGTTGAGAATTCTGGGAAGGTTTTTGTTTTTCCTGAAAAAGGAAACAATGTGACCAGTATTGCTTCTTTTCTTTTCCTGCCTTCACTATGAATATAATGGCTGGAGCCTTGGCAGCCTTTCTGTGACCATGAAGGAAAGGTCAAGAGAAATGATGAGACACTATCTCTACACTACTCAACAAAGACCAGCAGCCACATACTCCCAGACTTCTACAAGAAAAATAAACCCACTTTGTCAGCTATTGTTGGGTGGTGTTTCTGTTATTTGTACTCAAAAGTAGTTCTAACCAACACATAACTTTCTTTTTATATGCATCTTCTGTAAATAACATATAGATTTTGTTGTTGTTGTTGTTGTTAACTAAATCTGAAAATCTCCGTATTTTAAAATAGGGATTTAATTCATTCTTTTTGTGTGATTGCTGATATGTTTTGACTTATTCCTGAAAACTTATTTTGCTTACTTTTTACCATGATTCTTTCTAAAAGATTTTATATTTAAGTAATCTCTACACCCAATGTGGGGTTTGAACTCACAACATTGAGATCAAGAGTTGCATGCTCTACTGACTGAGCCAGCCAGGTGCCCCTACTATGATTTTTTTTAATGTTAAATTTCCCCCTTTTTCTTTCCATTTGTTGGATTCATCATTTTTTTAAAGTTTTCATTTTCTCTTTCTTCAAAATATTTAGAAGTTGTACATCTAATTTCTAGTATCCCAACAGAGACAAATTTCTGATCGTTTTTGCTTTTTGTGTGCTGTAGGTTGAATACTTTCTACTCATCTGTCTTGATGTTCATGTTAATGATTTTTTTCTTTTATCCAATCTGCTATCAATTCTCTAAAACAAAACAAAATTTTTGATACAGCATTTTTCAGGTCTAAGATTTCCATTTGGTTCTTTGTTATATTTTCTATATTACTTCTTAAAATTCCCTATATCTTCACCCATTCTATCCACTTCTCCTGTGAAATCTTTGTATTTATGATAATTATTTTGGCATCATTGTTAACTCAGCATCAGGTTATCTGTGGGTCTGCTTCTATTGACTGATTTTTCCTCTTGATTATGAGACGCATTCTCCTGCTTTTCATGTCTTATAAATTTTTATCATATACTGAACATTGCAGATGATATGATATAGAACAAGGGTTTCTGTCACCTTCCCTCTGAAAAGTGATAAATTTTGTTTTAGAAGGCAAATAAATTACCAGCTGATAACCTTGATTCTGTGGTGGTTTGGTTATAGGCTTTGTTAGGTTGTTTATTTCAGTTTTGCCCTCAGTCTGGGATGTGGCCCTCACTTCTAAAATATGGCCTTTCTGGGTTTTAGTAGAAAGCCAGTGGGTTTACCAAGCACCTTGAACTTGGCTGTACTTGATATCCAAACTCTGTCTCCATAGTTGGGCAGCTGCTGAAATTCCTACTCAGCTCCTTTGGCCTTTTGGTTGCTGCTTTCCACCGGATCCCTTGGAGATGTGACCTGCACAGGCAGTCCAGGATTCAGCCAAGGATTTGGGGGATGTTTGTACACAGATCTGGGGGCTTCCTCCTTTCCAGGATCTGCCCTCCTTCAATTCCTGTCTACTCTGCCAGGGAACCCTGAACTCTAACTTCTGTCTTTTCAGCCCAGTAAAACTGCCACTTTCAGTTTGAATTCTATTTCTTGTATGCTGAGAGAATTAAGGAACTGTCTTGGGGGAAAGATGGTTACAGATGGATCTGCACTAGTTTGTTTCCTTATTTTCCAGGGCACTGGTTTCTCTCCACTACCTTCATATAGTAGTTTTTAAAAATATTTTGTCCTGACTTTATAATTGTCATAGGCAGGATGGTTAATCTGACGCAAGTTTTTATGCTACTACCTGAAGTGAAACTTAGCCTCTAAATTTCTTATGTACATTTAATAGTATTCAATAATATCCGGAATTAATCAATTGTATCCTCTCCTCCCAAAGACCAGAATCTTTTTCTGTTTTCAGTTTCCTCCTCATTCTCTTCCTCCTGGGATTAACCTGGGATCTTAGTTCTCCATTATTATTAATTCTTTAGTTATGCATAAAAAATTATTTAAAATTTTCTGTAAGTTATAATGGCTTTTCTGCTCACCATTGCCCATTGGATACATCTTCCTCCTCTTTGGGTTCCTTTTGTTTTGCTGTGTTGCAATCCTTGAGAAATTCTTTCAGAAAGCCAATCTGAGAATGACAGACTTTCTGAGATTTGTATGTCCAAAATATTTCATTCTGACCTTTCACTTGAATGCTAATTTGGCCAAGTACAAGACTGTGGGTTCAGAATCACTGTTTCTTAGAACCTTGGTAATACGGCTCCATTTTCTTCCAGCATCTTGTGTTGCTGGGGCTTATAGAATTCTTGCTCCTTTGTGGGTAACGTCCTGCTTGTTTTTCCCTTTGAAAGGTAGTTCCCCACCCACTCCCCGCGCCGCCCTGTATGCTTGGTATTCTGCAGTTTTGGGAAATGTGTCTGAGTGTGTCTTATTTTCTTTCTTTCTTTCTTTTAAAAGATTTTATTTATTTGAGGCAGGGGGAGGGGCAAAGGGAGAAGCAGACTCCCCACTGAGCAGGGAACCTGAATGCGGCTCAATCCCAAGGTCATGACCTGAGCCAAAAGCAGCTGTTTAACCTACTGAGGCATTCAGTCGCCCCTGGGTATGTCTTATTTTCAAGCAGATTACTTGGTATGAGAGGGTCCTTTCTGTATGAGACCCATGTCTTCAGATCTGGAAAATTTTTTTCCTATTATTATTTTTAAAATTTTTAATTGATGTATGGTTGACATATAACATTACATCAGTTTCAGGTATACAACATAGTGATCTGACAATTATATACATTACAATATACATGTTTTAAGTATTTCTTTTATGCTACTTTCTATTCTTGTCTTCTCAGATACTAAATGCCTCTTAACTTTTCCTCCTATTTTCTGTCCCTTGGCTCTTTTTCACAATAGGCTGTTTTTGTGGATGTAATATTCTGTCTAATCTCTGAGGATTATTTTAACATCTGTTTGCCTTGTGAAATGTTTGCATGGGTGCTGGTCTCTGTTTATTGACTTGTGTTATTTTCTTGATGTTAATTTTCCCCAAGTGCTTGGTGATTTTTGATTTTATGCTCATATTTGTGTTTGAAAATCCCCACTCTCCTGCCTGTGGATCCAGGGTCTGACTACACAGGCTTGGAAATGGAAGGGCTATGCTTCCAGACAGAGTGTGTAGTTGGGATGGGCGCTCTCCACCTCAACATTTCTTGCTACCTGGGGCCTTGCTGTGTCTCTGTCACCAATGCCCCAGCTTGTAGGCACACACTCACTGGCAAAGCTTCACACAAGGGGAGAAGGGAAGAAGTTGGCTGGCAGATACTCTGGAAGGAGTTGCCCAGATAATCACCCTGACGCCCACCCCAGGGCTCCTTCCTGTTCTGCATCCATAGAGGCAGAGTTTTCTCAGAATTCTTGGAGGGGCTGTCATAGAAGTCATATCCTGTGACTCTTTTAGTCTTTCTTTTCCTTTGATCCTATTTCTCCATCATATCACATCTGTCTGCTCTGTATCTTTCCTGAATTCCTGAAACAGTCTGGTATGCCAATAGACAGTTTTGTGTTTTACTTACAGATTGATCCTTGATTTCAGGAGATTTCAGGAGATGCTGAGCAGGGCGGCAGGAGGCCCCCATGTGTTAGGCTATCTATGGACTCTCCATTAACTCTATTACAGTGCATTCCTGGCTGTGAGCTATAAAATAGGATGCTGATCTGAATAATTAGTGCAGCTTGTCTCAGTTGAGGTTCAAACTTAAAGGAAAGAGACCTGCCAACATCAGGATTTGTAACCAGAAAAGGAGTTGAAAATATATCCTTAAGATTAGGCTACCAGGGCGCCTGGGTGTCTCGGTCATTAAGCGTCTGCCTTCAGCTCAGGTCATGATCCCAGGGTCCTGGGATCGAGTCCCACATCAGGCTCCCTGCTCGGCAGGAAGCCTACTTCTCCCTCTCCCACTCCCCCTGCTTGTGTTCCTGCTCTCGCTGTCTCTCTCTCTCTCTCAAATAAATAAAATCTTTAAAAAAAAAAAAAAAAGATTAGGCTACCAAATTTTAGAAGAAAACCTTTCAGGGAATTTCCCACCCAGATCCAGTAATGGAGAAGTAAGGTGATAAATAATCCCAGAAAAATATAAGTGGACTTCTAAGTCAGCCACAGCTGTGTGAGTACACACTGGTGTATAAATAATATGGCCAAGTTTTATGTGCAACTCAGGGTGTGGCACTTAGGTATGATTCAGAAAGAATAATATGAGTTTGTATAGATGGAAATGGGCATTTGGGTGGGGATTAAGCAAGGACAGAATTATAATGCATGCCGGTGGGTGGTAACACTTCTTTTTGCCTATACCAAGGCTGTTCAGAGAAAACTCTGTACCCACAAAACTTTTTGTAATTAATGCATATATAGAATCCTTAGGAATATGATTTAAGGAAAAAAACGACATGGATAGAAGTTGTCTACAGACTCATAGAGAAGGTTTTGGAGAGAAACATTTCAAATAAGCATTTCAGTTTGGTAAATCAATTTCTTTATGAGATCCTTATCAATGACCAGATGACAAATGGCAATCTATTTATTGCTGTTAAAAATGTGTGGATTCTTGCAAAAGGAACAACTGGACTGATTCAGCATCCACGGAGCTTGGAAGAAAAAAAAAATGTGTCTTCAAAAACAACAAAACAAAAACAGATTTCTGGCCTCGGTCCTCAAAATCCTCCTACACAGCTGATTAATGACAGGATCAACAACTGTTGTGTTACACACTCCCACAGCACGTGGCTTTCCTCCGCGAGCCACTGCCGGGCCCCGATGATGGTGACTTTCTCACTTGGCTCAGGACAGGTGTGTTTCCTTTCGAGCCGGGTCTCTTGGTTCTAAGGCTGATCCCGATGAGGTCACAACACCTGCACACTCGGTGTGCCCAGCACAGCGCCCGGCAGGTGACAAGTTTCTGATAACTGGGGGCTGTGAATACTGTTAAGGACCGCTGCAAGTTAGATCACCCCGAATTCCGTGACACGAGACACCCCGTGGGCCAGAGCTACGTTGTGTGGAGCAAACCACATGGCCTGGGGACCCGACGCTGGGCTCTCCTGCACACCGATTCTGCTGAGGTGCCAAGTAGCTGTCCCAAGACAGGGGCCAGGAGGAAGGTTGAAGATGGAATAGCTAAAAGGGTAGATGGGAAGATAAAACTGTGGCAATGTTTTGGGAAGAAGGAACTGCCCGGTTAAATGAACTCTTGTTGTCTTTGGAATGCGGTTGTTATAATTTGTATTGAAATGACGCACGGGGCTCCGAGGGGCCTCCCCCACCTGGCTGTGCAGGCAGTGAGAACCCGGCCCGCGCTATCTTCACAGTTCTGGGATCATGTGAGCCCGGCCACCTGGGCTCCTGCAAGCCCCAGACGTGTAATTAGAGGCTCCCGGGCCGGGACGATGCGCAGACAAGTCTTATCATGCGTCTGGGCTGCTGTGGGTGCGCGAGTTCCCTCTACAGCTTGGAGCTGGTGAGCCGGCGCCTGGGCCTCCCTGAGCCACGGGAACTGTCCAAGCTTCTGCTCAGCCGAGAACTTTGATGGGTCACTAAACAGAAGCCGCGTAGACAAGGACGCTAGTTCATGCGAGCACACTAGGGCGGCTGGCAGTCGGGCACACACAGAATACAGACAGCTTCCTGTGAGCCGTGGCGCCTTAGGCTGCTGCGGGCTCAGGCCAGAAAGACAGACTCATCCAGCCTTACACAAGAGGGGAGGGTACAAAAGTCATGCTGTCCTGTGGGGAGGCACTGGGCTCAACCCTCATGACTGTAAAAAGGAAGAAATATGCACGAAGCAGGTGATTAAGACCTTTATTTGACATGGATCCAAAGCTACTTCCCAGGACTGAAGTGGCTGCCTTTCTCCATAAGGGCACAAAGTCAAGTTGAGGGACATAGAAACACTCCCAAAGACTGGTCCCCTGGTTACAACAAATTGCCTCCTCCCCTGAGGCCTTTTTACTTAGTGTGTGTGTGTGGGGGGGGGGGTGGCGGGGAGCAGATTTATGCATGGTCATGGATGCTGTGTTAGTAAACTTGCTACAGGCTGACCTGCCGAGCCGAGGGTTCCTGGCAGTTTTCGGGAACCACGGGGTGAGGGCTGCCCGCACTGGGGAGGCACACTTAAGCCCAACAGCCTGATAGCATCTCTCTTTCTAGCAGGTGAAACTAGGACCCAGAAGAGTCCTTTCCGACCGTCCCCAGCTCCCTCCCCAGCCTCAAACCCCCTCTGCTGCCAGTGGGCAGTGGACATTGAGGGACGGTTTACAGGGCTGCTCTGATGTGAAGGGTTTCCTCAGATACGAAAAGTCAGACACACGAAGTATGTTTGCCGCTCTGAGTTCTGGGCAGCTAACATGAAAGCTGAGCTGAGCTTGTTTAAACACGCTCCACTGACAGATTCTCTGCGGCTTAGGCAGAAGGTTCTTGAAGTTCGATACATTCAAGGGAAAAGCAAGCATGAAAATTCACACCCTCCAATTGCCTTAGACATGCCTACATCATGTTATTTCACTCAGTCACAAGGCATAAAAGGCAAGGCTCACCAAGTTCAGGCACATTTGGACCTTCTTCCCCGTTCTTCTCACCTCTCCCCTCTCTGCTTTCCCCCAAATAAGACCCCAGAACTTCTCTTAAAAGGTGTGATTCTCATGTGCCGGGGAGAAGGACCAGAACATTTGTCAAATGGTCTAGTCTGCAAAGAAAACTTGTCTCTGTCCTGTCGTTTGCACCAGACTTTTTTCTAAAGACAAGGATACCTCAAAGCTTTAGTACCGGCTTACAAATTCAGTTCACCTCTTGCTTTGTTACACATTTCAAAGTTGTGGCACCTCAAGGCTCTGGGAAACCATTCACGGATCCTCCAGGTTTGAAGGAGTAGCTTTACTAGAGCTCATGCAAATTAATCTTGCAGAAAATCTTGGCCGATCAAAGTTAACACACATCAGCTTTATCTCAGTTACCATTAGCATAATGTATAAATATTTACACGGCAATGTATTCTTAAAGCTTTATTAGCTTCTCACAAAACGCCTAACAGAATGCCAGAATTAATTTCTAAGTTAATTTTAGAAAGTGGGACCCAAGTCCGTTTTGATAGGAACTCTTTCTAAACAAAATACCACATACGAGTATTGTGACAATGTCCATTTCCTGGTTTTGATAAGGGGCTATAATTTTGTAAGATGTTATCTTTGGGGGAATCTGGGTAATGGGTCCAGGGCATCTTTCTGTGCAAGTCTGAAATTTTTTGTGAGTCTATAATTACTACAAAATAAAAAACCAAAACAAGAAAGTATGAGATACCCATGCTAGGAGCTTATTTTTAAGAGAAAGTCTCCATGTACTTCAGAACTACAGATTAGGTGATGAAATTAAGAACTACAGTAGAGAATAACTTAATATATATTTTGTACTTGAGCCAATAGACAGAGGGATGCGTTCTCTTTTCTCCAACTATGAAATGCTCTGGAAGGATCTGTTGGCCTCTTTTTTGGGAACAGGGCCCCTAGCAGCGACTAGACACCCTCTTAAGGAGAGTTCTTTTCATTACATAGTTAAGATATCCCTAGAGACCTAGAGAGAAATAAGCAACATACAAACACGTGGCATTTAAAAAAGATAGGCAACACATGATCGATTATTACAGCCTGGGAAGACTTCCCATTTAATATTATCTGCATTTCGAGTTGACTGACAAATGAGTCCTCTTGACCTTAGCATCTCCTCTCTGCCAGGAGACAGGCCCTAATAATAAATCCCTGCGGTTTGTGTGGTATTGGGCCTGCTGGGGCCTGGTCTCATGTTGAGGGGACGGCAGGCTCAAGGAAGCTTGCATGGTTGTGACAGGTTGACTGGAGCCCCCATTTCCTGACTTTAGGACAGTACGTTGTCACTAGATAGTACCTGCCTAATCACAGTGCATCTAGTGGTAGCTAACAGCTGATTCTCCTTGCCTCTGGTCTCAGCAACAGCTGAGAGTGTGGGCCTGGGCAGGCCTGGGCCGGGAGAACTCTCCAGAGAGTTCCACTGGCTCTGGGTGCAGGTGCGGGTTGAGGATTGAGCTGGTGCTCTGGATGGCATTTTAGTTGCGTGGCATTCACACCGCGGTGAGGTGCATTTGGTTGGCCACGAAAAGATAGGGAAAAAGAGTACTCTTGCAAAATCAAGGAAAAATGCAAAGGTTCAGAGGGAAGCAAATGTGGAGTTAATTAAAGACGGGCTTGGGGCGCCTGGGGGGGGGGCTCAGTCCGTTAAGTGGCCGACTCTTGATTTCGGCTCAGGTCATGATCTGGGGGTTGTGAGATTGAGCCCCACCTTGGGCTCTGTGCTCAGCAGGGAGTCTGCTTGAGATTCGCTCTCTCCCTCTCCCTCTGCCCCTCCTCTCTCCATGCACGCTTTCTCTCTAAAATAAAATAAATCTTAAAAAAAAAAAAAACCCAAGAAAGCAAAAAAGATGATCTTGACCACAATACAAGGAAAGGCAATGGAAGGGGGAAAGAAAAGAGGCAAAAAATGAGATGCAGATAAGGATCATTGGGAGCGCTCCATTCACATCTCCGGACCACCCTGAGACCCTTGGAGGCTGGTGGAGCCCACACAGGGGGTGAGGGTGGGAATGGGGGGCGGGGGCGCCAGAGCTATGCACCCCTGGGCTTGTCCCACCCAAGGTCTCCAAGCTGCTGCTTGCTTCTACCTCGAAGGATCTCTCAAAGCCAGTTTTCTCTGTCTCTGGTCCTGACATCTTCCCTGTCCCCTTATCTCTCCGGGTCCTGATGCCTGCCTGTCCTGACATCCCTGCATTCCCCTTGGCTTCTCTTCAAGCTGTTTGCCATGCAACAGCCACGGTCATCTTTTTAAGACAATCAGATCCTGCCGATCCCCCACCGAGATCTTTGAGTGGTCCCTACCTTGCCCAGCGTCCATCCTCCTGCCGCCACAACTTCTGGCTTATGGAAGCGTCAGCCTTTTCTTTCCAGCGTCAGGGGCTCACACGTAACTTGGTCAGTCTGCTTTTCCTACTCAATCCACCTCCTTCAGCTTTGAGTCTGACCCTTCGCATCTTATCACCTTAGAGAGTAGAGCCCCACCATTCACCCCTTGTTGGCGCTCACCGCAAACTGTAATTAGGGACTGCTTTAAGTTTTAGAGGGCAGGGGCGCCTGGGTGGCTCAGTCGGTTAAGCGTCTGCCTTCGGCTCAGGTCATGATCCCAGGGTCCTGGGATCGAGCCCCGCATCGGGCTCCTTTCTCAGTGGGGAGTCCGCTTCTCTCCCTCTGCCCCTCCCCGCTCTCACGCACACGCATGCGCGCACTCTCATTCTCGCTCTCAAAATCTTAAAAGAAAAAAAATTCTAGAGGGCAGAGGATATGCCCACCTCCCAGGACCTAGAATGTGGTTGGTATTCCCCAGCGAATGTCTGTGGAAGCCACTCCCCAAGCCCATTTCTTCGTCTGTAAAGTGTCCGAAATAATACCTGTCAAGGCACAGTAACCAGGGACCATGAAGTCCATGCGCGGACCAGTTGCAGTTGGTTATATGCAGTTGACACAGGTAATTTCCTATTGTGGGTATCAGGACGCCCCTGCCCCAATTTTACCCAAGGGCAGAGATGTTAAAGCATCTGCCCAACTCATAATTAGGCGGAGGTAGAGGTGGACTCCCAGCCCTGCTCACTGACCTCCAAGCCCTCCCTCTTGACTCTGCAGGATACCAAGCACATGCAGGGGCTCAGTCAAGGTCACGGAGAGCTTCACCATTGCCCGGGAGCCTGTGGACGGGTGAGAGTGGCTGGGTTTTGGCCACAGGGCCCAGGAGAGGGGAGAGCTGAGCACAGGGCCCCCCGGCGCTGGAGAGGGGCCCTCACACGCAGCGGCTCGGCTTCCTCCTGCGTCCAGAAGCTGTGAGCATGGCCGTTCTCCCCGTGAGAGGCCTGGGCAGGCTGGGCTTCCCCTGGTGGCCGCACACCAGACAAGCCGCAGAGCTTCCCAAAGGGCCCACAGCAACCCGGACCTAATCCTGAAACCCAGTGAGTCACGGCAAGCCTGTGTGAGAGCTGATTTCTTCCGTATGCTCCCCCTGAGGGGCGGGCCCCTCCGCAGGCAGCGCCTGTTTGGACAGAAGCACCCCAGCATCAGTTCAGGTCCCTTCTCTGAACTGTTGAAGGTGAAAACAAAGAGCCCACTTTTCACTGTGCGTGTGTATAAGATTCAGTATCAGTCGTTCAAATTACTTTTATTTTAGGGAATGACAGTGAATTTCAAGCATTTAGGAAGCTGTCAAAAATCTTCCCTTGTAAAAAAAAAAAAAAAAAAAATCTTCCCTTGTGCTTAGAGATGGCAATGATTGTCAACGTACTTGAGACATCGACTTTTATAAGAGCTTAGGCAAGCAACATTGTTAACGGTGTCATAAATAGTATTATAACTTTATTAAAATGAAAAGACAATATTCAAAATAATGCAACAAAAATGAATAAAATCCTTTGTCCAACACTGTACACATAATGCAGAAATCAGTGCATTTTTCTAAAGCATGTCTTACCCTTCATTTAGTTCATACTAAAATATAAGCTTTAAATAGCTCAAATAGTATCATTCAGCAGTTTAAACTGTAAACAGCTTGTTTAACTGTTAAGAGAACATTGTAGTAATGTCCCTCGGTTAGTGAGCACCTTCTCTTTTGTGCTTATCTATACAAGACCCGTACCTCAAAGCACGGGGCGACCCCAGCGCGTGCCGGGGGTCTCGCTGACTCGGGGGGAAGCCGCCGGCCGGGAGAGTCTCAGAAGCAGGAAGACGCCGACGTGACCTGTGCTGGACCATGCTGCACGGTTGGTCAGAAGCGTTTTGCTCAAAAAGCAAACAATCCCCGGGAAATACTGAGTAGGAACCAGCAACACAAGGCCAGCTTGTGTTGTCTTTGTTTATTAATGCAGTCTAAAAAAACCGAAAAACCGAAAAAACCAAAAAAACCCCCCACACGCCCCCAGTGACGCTCAGTCACACAGCTGGTTCTCGATGGCGTAAATGACATCCTGAACACGGGCCAACGGTCTGCTTCTCCGCAGGAGTCGGCCGTGCCCCCCACCACAGCTGCGAGGCCTGCGCAACGGGCGTCAGCGGGCAGAGCGGAGCAGGAACTGTCAGCAAGAACCGTTGATGGGTTCCGGGATCTTCTCGCTTCCCAAGGGGTGAGACACACGTGCGCAGGGGAAAACCCGGCTGCCCAGCGCACTGCCAACCTCCCCTCAACGGAGCAGGAGGCAAAACCCGGGGGCACCCGGGCCTCGGGGCGATTTTTAAACCGGGCAGGTGGAGCCATGGGACGGACGGACGGACGGACGTGCGCCCTGCCCCCCGGGGCACAGACTGCTTGCAGAAATAAAGGAGACAGAAGAACTTCCCGGGCCCGAGAGCCAGACCCTTTCAAACTAAGCAAAAACGGGTTTTTTTGTTTTGTTTTAGGATTCCGATCTAAACAATACTGTGTTTTCTTCCATTTGCTCAATTTTCGGTCAGGAGTTGTCCTCCAGCTTGTTTTATCCTTCTGAATACATGTTACTCTAAGGTAGCAACTAACTGGTCACCCTGCGACTATGGCCTGAGGTTGCCCCACAGGCTTCTGCAGGTCTCTAACGTATACACATGTCAAAGGTTCCCCAGCCTTCCCTCCCCGCCAGCACAGCCTTACGCTGCAGGCTGGAACAGACTCTTCTCCGACGCCAACAAGATCTGGGCTTCTCAGCACGAGCGTGCCCCATGGCTGCTGACCCTCTCTGTCTCTAACACAGAGGGTTCCACTATTTTATGCTGCAATCGGAAACATTTCCCTGTGAACCGCAACCAAATGGGGAAGTGGCTTGAGAACCATTTGCTCCCAGGGAGCCGCTGCCGGACCGCGACCCCAGAGCCTAAGGAGAAACCACATAGGACAGATGTTTGCGCTTCACGTGGCCACCTGGATCCAGTTTTGTCTTCGAGTCCAGCTTGTCTGCGGCCGAGACGGCACTGTGGTCAGCACCCAGGTGCTGGGTTTGGGTGCTTGCGTTTGTTTCTTCTGCTTCCCGAAAGAACTTCTCGTATTTGTCCAGGTACGGTGGTCTCTCAGGTAGTAGGTAATAATGTGTCGAGCTAACCTTCTTCCCATTTTCAATAATGGGCAGAATGCAAGGAACCTTATTGGCAGATCCTTCGCTGTTCTGTCTTTGCAGGGCTTTGCTGCTGACATACTTGGGATCAGGGGCAAAGCTCTGCGTCGGGGGCATGACCCCATTGAGGTAAGACGGGAGGCTTTTGGGGCTGGGTGTGCGGGAGTTACTCCGGGATAAAGGTTCTCTGGGTGGTACCTTGGGAGGCCTATCTTCATCACTGTAGGTGCTCGAAGTAACTTCTGCTGACCACCTTCTATAATCTGGCTTCACTGGCCTCGGAGGTATGGGGACCCTGGGGGGCACCTCAGGTTTGTCTTCATCGGAGTTCGGAGAAGCTCTGTGTATGTAGCTGGATATCCTGATGGCTGGCTTGTTAAAGGATCCGGCTGGTCCTGAATGAGACCTTCTTAGTCTTCGGTGGGTCTGAGACGGAGGAGGATTTGAATTCTGCACCCCTCCATTTTGGTCAGGGGCCTGGCTGAGATCTGCTGCAGAGACAGCCGGGGTATCGAAATATGCGTAGTTGATCTGTCCACACCCACGGAAGCTTCGCCTGCCGGGAACATCATACTTGAAGGCAGAGAGCGTACAGTCTTCTAAGAGGAAGTCCGTGTCCGAGCTGGTGAGGAATTCTACCTCGCAGTCTGTCTCGTCCAGAGAGAGGTCTTCCGAGATGGGCAGCGGCGGGAGGGGCCTGGAGCCCCGCTCACAGAGGGCCGCGCAGGGGAAGGGGGACGGGGGGTTCTTTATGGGGGTGAGCGGAGGAGGAGAAGCACAGACCCCGTTCACTGAGAGTTTCTTAAAACCACACACGACTCGCTCCTCTTCACGCTGCCCCAAGTCTTCGCCCGGGGGAATAATAAGAGGGGCCAGGCTGGGCTTCTGAGCGGGGCCATTTTCTGCGAAGTGGCTGCTGTTCTTCGGACCAGATGTCGCCGCGTGCCCTAGAATGAACGAGAGGGGTGAGTAAAAGGCCCGCGCGAGCCCAGCCGCTCGAGGCCGAGCCCGGCTACCCGTGCGCCCACGGCTCTCTGCTAAGGCAGCTCACCGCTGACGGCTGCCGCCCTGAGAACACCCGGGGGACAGCCACAGGTGTAATTAGGGGCCAGAAGATTGCTAATGCACATGATCTGGTTCAAAGAACAAGTTATCTCTTCCATCTCCCTCGGACATGTGCGCGGTACACACCCACACATCTCGGCAGGTTTTGTGACGTGGGCAAAATTCACAGACGACGAGCAGCGTATAATTTCCGTGATGACCGCACCACGCCAGCCTGGCAGGTAAGAGATGCGGCGACACGAGGCAGGCAGGGTGTGTGTGAGGCGACACCGGGTCCGCTCCGTTAGTGCCAACGTGACGTCAGGAGAGCACGGGCCTGCTTGCAATGTGCTAAATGCTCCTGACAAAAATCTAAGGAAGGGCGCCTGGGTGGCTCAGTCGGTTAAGCGACTGCCTTCGGCTCAGGTCATGATCCTGGAGTCCCGGGATCGAGTCCCGCATCGGGCTCCCTGCTCAGCGGGGAGTCTGCTTCTCCCTCTGACCCTCCCCGCCTCATGCTCTCTCTATCTCATTCTCTCTCTCAAATAAATAAATAAATAAAATCTTTAAAAAAAAAAATCTAAGGAACACAGTATCCACGTCAGAAGTGCCAGGCGGCCCATCACACACTTTCCTAAGTATTTTATCCACATGGACACTACTTGATGATCTCCCTCGGATGCGTACCCGATACTCGTAAGAGAGAGGAGAGATCTCACCCAAGGCCTCTGAAAGTTAAATGTGGATCAGAGCTGGGATCAGAATTCAATGACTGTGAGAGATCACACTTGCACAAATAGGTCGGTGACTCAGGACGAGGGCAGGGTGCCTCGAGAGCCGGGCACGGTTCTCTTCAGAACCTGCTGCCACCAGGGGTCAGGCTCCTGCTGGAAACGGCTCAGGTGGCTTCCTCACTTCAGCATGGTGCTGGAGGACCAGCCAGGGCCAGCCAGGGCCATCCCCATCCCCACTGCCAACTTGCTCCTCAAGCACTAGCCCCGCTTGGATTTCCGGACACATACCAAGAGATGTTAGGTGCTCCTGAGCCGTAGAGTTGAGGCTGTAGGCCATGGTGATTGGGTCAATGTTCAAAAAGTGACTGAAAGGAAAGGAAAAACAGCTTGGTCATAAACAAGGAGCCATCCTATTCTCGATCTCATTTTAACATCACGGGCTTGGAGATCTCAGGGCCATTCTGTCCTGCGCTTACTTTTCAAACTCACTGCGGCCACCCCAGCAGGTCCTCACGGTCCTCATGGCTTGGCCATCATGCAGAAATCCAGTTTTTAATGGGACTCTAATCTCCTGAGCAGCAACTCCTGCCGTGGACATGGTGTCTGACTCTGGGAAGTCTCCACACTTGTGAGGCCTAGGGATCTGTGGTCAACCAGTAGCTTGCATTCCCTGGGGGGGGGGGGGCAGAGAAGAGAGGAGAGAATAAACAATTCAGAAATACCCACACAGAGCTAGTATCAGAGAACTTGGGGGGATGTGGGACAGAAAACTTTAGTTACAGACGTTCACTTGATCCCGACCCTTTGGCATGAACTCATCCTTCTCACGACAGTACTTAAACACAGACACTGAGAACAATTTTGGGGAGGGGGGTTGGATACTCATCAAAGCTCTTAAATGTTTCCGGCAAAGTAAGGAATAACCGACGGCGAGCAAAAGCAGATCTCCCACTGCGGCCCAACAGATCTTGCTCGCTCGCCACAGCGCACACAGTTCTCTAGCCTCCTATGAACCGACCTTCCAGAGTGTGGCCGTAGTGGGCATGGAGCTCCCGGTCCCCCAAGCCAATAGGGTCATTTCACAGATCACTGTACTCAGACCTGCAGAACCAACATTCACTAGAACCCAATGCTTCAACTGAACAGGAGATCCTACGTGGCACCGGATCACCCCACGGCCTAGCACTGGTTTGGATTCTGCAGTTCAGGGTTGGCCCTGGGAGGACGAATTTTCCAGTTACCACCTATTCAAGAATAAAGAAATAGATATGAAGATCCCAATTTCCATTATCCTGTAAAAATCAAGTTCTGCAAGGTTGCGGGCTTCAGCAGGGGCCACGGACAGCTTCCTCCTCCCTTTGAAAGACAAACTTAAAGGCACATTCTTCACATTCTCCTGTACGAAGTGCCTTGTGATTCATTCGTGCCTCCCTGCAAGGCACAGATGACGAAGGCTAAGTAAGTGCCCTTTTCTTAATCTAGTAGTTCCTCAGTGTGAGGACCCTCTCCCTCATCAGATGGTCTGCGTCTGGGGTCAACCAGTAGCTCGACCCACACCTTCTTGCCAGAGGTGTTCATTAGCATCCATCTCTGCTTTCTCTGAATCTTCACGCTTCCTTAGAGTTGAGGCTTTTTTTCTTTCAGACACCAGGACACGATCTGTCAACTCTCTGTGTAACACTGACCCCTTCTGGGATGAGCATAGATGCTTCCTAACGCTCTCTCACGCTCTCCCCAAGCATGCGCACAGCCACCCAGGGCCGGCGGTGTGCTGAGGACTGGGGGGCGACACAGATGAGTGAGACATGCATGCTGGGGGAGGGGGTACACAGGTCATCTGTTTTATGGACAGATCTGTCACCCACTAAACTCGGAGTCCAGGAAAGAGGCTAGGTCCCAATCATAATCATCACTACCTGAAACACAGCAAGGGCTCAAGGACTGCGTGCTCGCTGAATGAACGACGGTAGGCTACCATCTCATTACCACCACCATCAGGATCAACTGAACCTACGCAGTGAATCCAGCACGGGGTCTTTTTTTTAGCTACAAACCAAAAAAACACTCTGCAAGTGCTTACTGTTTGTTTTTCATGCAAAAACAGTAACGTTTCGGTGATAAAGCGAAGACAGGGCCCTTACTGATCCTCGGCTTTTTACTCTCCCAAAGCCAGCTGCCTCTGATCCATGAGGCAGAGACGTAAATAGGTTTCAAATATTATTTCAAATAGTCAAGCCTTCTCCTGTGATCAGTCTCTCAAAGGTAGATGATTAAGAACAGGGGAAAGAAACCCCACCATTTTAGAAATCTAAGTTATTGGGAGATGTTTTTATTTTTTATTTCTGGTCTTCAGACGTTTGAGATGAAACCCACGTGTTTTTACTTTACCTGGATTGAGGAAAGCTACAGAAAATTAAAAACAAAAAACCAAAAAACCCAAAACATTTTTAGAACGCACTGCTCGGCGCCCCCTCCGGGTACCTGGCCTGGTGGTATGTGGGGCCCCACCCCCCAGCACCCCACAAGCACAGGCAAGACCACAGGGAAAGTATCTGTGGTGATGTAAAAAAACGAAAAGCCAAGATAGGAAGAAGAATATGGTATTTAAGTAGTCTGAAAGCACACGTTTGGAGATCACTCATCCAGATTACAGAAAAATGCTGCGGGGGATTCTGGAGGCCCAACCCCCACCTGTCTGCAGGCCAGCAAGTGCTCCTCGTAATTACTGCATGTCAGGCTCCTAATGCCATCTAAATCTTAGCTTTCAACAGAATGATTGTGTAACTATCGCCTCTGCTGGAATGGCCTCGGAATTCTAAACTCACATCTCGGTGGCCCCTGAAAATTATATATGCATTCTAGAAAGTTATTTTTTATTCATTGTTTCCATCACCTACTTGTTAGCTTTCTGCAGAAAAAAAATTTTTTTAGTATAAAAAGAATTGTGTTCACTAAGCCAGCTCACTTCTGACCACAATAGTGTCTTTGTGTATTCATAGAAGGTGACCTGCCTCTACATTTCAATGGGGAATTGTGAATGGGACGTGTTATGAAACTGTCCGAACTTCCTACTTGCTTGCATGGGAGAAGCCAAGGAGGGAAACGTAACTGCATATTCTCTTTTGGAAAATAACTTCCAACTATGGGCTCAGGGAGGGGGACCTGCCGTAGGTTTGGAAGCAAACGTTTTCGGCGTGTTCCTGGGAATGCCAGCTGAGGCAGGAAGCCACCTGCAACTCTTTTCCACGCCCCTCTCAAAACGCCCCAAGTCTGCAGTGTGTGCCCTC
Source organism: Mirounga leonina (assembly GCF_011800145.1). Lineage (NCBI taxonomy): Eukaryota > Metazoa > Chordata > Mammalia > Carnivora > Phocidae > Mirounga > Mirounga leonina. The sequence goes on along the minus strand of NW_023270447.1, from coordinate 88,536,269 downwards.
CTGGGGGGAGGGGGGTGGGAATCAGGCCGGCCAACCTCAAGTTAAAAAGAAACCCACCGCTCCGGTGAAATTTCGCTAATGCCGCAGTGTTTCTAATGTTGTTTCTGTGTAAAGCGTCAGGCCAGCTCTACCTGACAGTTCATTAGGAAAGCAACTGCAGAACAGCCCTATGTGGGGAAATCGGTACCTCTCAGCACAAGACGGCATTGTTATGAAATGCAAACTGTGAGAGCGAATGCGGACCCAGGCAGCATGATGTCAAACAGGATCGGAATGACCTTGGGCAAAAGAACGTCCCCAAAATTCATCAACTAATCTTTGGCCTTTTCAGTGTGTCAAAAATGCGGTTAAATACCAATCCCAGATGGGAACTGTTTCCTACTAACCCCACTTTTTTGGAAAACTTCAAGACGAAAAATAATATCCCCTAAACCCATCTGTTTCTTGCTGCTGTCCTCTGATTGCTCTCCGTGCAACTCCCCCTTCCCCACCCAGCGCCTTGAGATTGGATCCCCTTCTATGGCTTCAACTCTGCGTAGACAGCTCCTCAACCTCCTGAGTCTCCACTCCAGCCCGGGTTCAAGCTTCCACTTTGCATTTCCTATTGTCTGGTGATTATCTTTCCACTTGGACGGCCCTCTGGCATCTGCAATGCTACAAACCAAACTCCTGTCACTTACTTCACACCCCCTCCCCCTTCCCAAACCAGCTCAGGGTCTGCGAAGATCCCGCTTCTCCTACAGGCACCATTTTTAATAACCTGAGTTATGACAGATGCACATTCAATCGCCCAGTTCCATAGCCTATTTCTACACTGCTTCTCAAACCTCTCTTCCTTCCGTTCACGGGCACCGCTCTGCCCTTGGGTCTGAAAATACCTAACCTGCCCTACACACCAGTACCAGATCCATATTCCTGAACTGCAGTGCAAATTCAGATCTTCCACTGCTCAAAAATCTTCAAACGCTTCTAAAGAAAAGCTCTGTAGGCTGGCCTTAAGGCCTCTCTAAGAAGGCAGGCCCTGATCCACCTTCTTCAAGCTCTTCCTTCTCTTTCCCCCTCATCTCTGTTAGAATGCACCTTTTCCTTCGAGGCCAGCTGTCACACCACCTTGTCCACTACCTGGCTCTCTGCTGAAAAGCCAGCGCAGGTCCCCATGTTCTTGGGTTATTTCGTGCCATGCCCCGATTTCTTGCCCATCCTCCAAATCTTTTGGGACAGGACTTTTTTTTTTCCCCCTCCAGTGTAGATCCTGGCGTCATTCGCTTCTGATATTTGCGAAACAGAGAAAATACTCATCTCACTTTTTAAAAAAGTAATGACATGACAGACTCACGTGTCCTGTAAATCAGTGAAGAACTAAGGGATAAACCTAACGTGGGTGGACACCTCCCAATGATAATAATGTGACAAGTTTAGGTAAATAGCAGGCAAAGGATTTTCATTACATTCCTTTCCAAGATCTCAAGTGGACAGTTCGCAGACTGGGTAAAAAACGCTAAGCTTAAGTGGTTAACAATGTAACTTTCTAAGTTGGTTTCTATTACTGTACATTCACTTAAGCAACCAAGGCAGAGCTTTCTGAAAATAATGAATTTCACCTCTTCCACACTATTCCTTCTGCACCTACTGTTTTTGTGGCTAAATTTAAGGTCACTTTCCTTAAAGAAAACAAAACAAAAAAGGCTACACCAAAAAGCATACCATAGATGCTTCATTAAGGTGAAATCACATGCCTTTAGATTGAGGAAAGTCACTTTGAAACTTTTTTTTTTTTTTAAACCAGGCTACCTTAAGACAGTAACCTAGATGTGCTTACCTTCCAGCAGATCTCATTAATAAATCTCAAAAGCAATCCACAAGAGGAGGAGGGGCACATTTTTGTCATACAACTCATCCAGTTCTGCCCAGTGCTTCCTTATTTAAAAGTGTGATGTAATTTCCTTCTTTCAATCTGGTTTTAGAACCTGATTTCTGTTTATTCAGGGTGATAAATGGTCTTTTCAACCTTATTTAACAACTACCTACACGACTATTTCCTTACCGAAAAGAGATAGAAGATAATCCTATTCAAAGCCAAGATTTGTAAAAAGAAACTGATTTCGGAACGTGACAAATTCCATGATTTTATTTTTTATTTAAAAAAATTTTTCTTTTAATTCCATGATTTTAGATTCTCCCCACATAAACCACCATCTGCATGTTTATCTTCAGTCTGAAAATGCCTAAAGTAATCACCTTTGAGAATATTAAAAACAAAACAAAATCCCATCATTTTTATTGTGTTAGTGCCTAAAGCACTGGCAGCCAAGCTATTCGACACGCTGAACACTGAGTGTGGCTGTTTTACCGAATTTTAACTTTTATTAAGAACACGAGAAGACTTACTGACGTGACACTCACATTCAGGTAACACATTCAGTGTCTAGGACATCCAGTGCTGCGTGAGCGGAGTTTACTTACTGAGCAAAGGACTCTTCACAATCAAAGGCCCTAATTCAGGGTTCTTCTCAGATTTCACCGTAACAGACCATGCTCTGGGGGCAGGGAGTGAAGGGGGAGGCGGGCAGGAATGTCCTTCGCGGTCCCCCTGCTACCAGAGGAAGCATAAATGGCCTTCATGGTAAAAGCATAGAGGACTTCACATCTTTTATATTAAGTCACTGAAATGCTCCTGCATGAATTCAAGGTCAACGTGACGGCTTCAGGACCCACGGCAATGCAGCTCCGCGGGGTGAGGATGGACCTTTTGTCCCCGGCAGCATCCATCGTCCCTTCAGTGGGCCAGCACGTAACGGCCCACTTGCAGGTGGTAAAAACTGGGGCAATAAGGAAAATAATTTATCTTCAGACTGTCAAAAGCAAAGCTGAGTGACATAATTTCTTGAGTAATTCAGAGTATTTTCTAGCTGAGTATTTTAAGAAATGGCAAACTAACAAAAAACCTATTCGTTCCACAGCCATCGTCATCAACAGCCTTTTGATTCACTTGGTGTCCTGCACGGCCTTGTGCAGGGGTGAAGTATACCACAGCGGGGATGTGGCCTCTTGTCCTTTGTACTCTTCCTACAGATGCTACCTCAGAAGCAACACACACACACGGGATGGGAAAATATTATTCCTTCCAGACATACACATAATAGGTTTCCAAATGGAAAAAATATGTGGGTTCTATTATAATCTTAACGACAAGGAGCACAATGGTCCAATGATGGGAAGGGAGTCTTGAAAACTTGAAATTTACTTAATGAGCACTGGAGTCACCCAATGCGTAACTCCAGATTGTTACAAGGAACATAAAACCTGTACAAAAAATAAACTAATTCTTGGAAACTTATCCGACAAGCATCGTTCTAAGTGATTTATATGTATAACTTATTTAATCCTCTTAACAACCCTGTGGGGTGGGTTACTATTATGACCCTCATTTACAGATGAGGGACTGGAGGCACACCAAGTTAAGTAACTTGTTCCAGGTCAATGGTGGGGCCTAGAGACTTAAGCCAGGCTCTCACCACACCACCCGGCCTCTCCAAGCCCCTGAGGCTCCTAACTGGGAGTAAGATCTGACCCACTACAAGGCTTGTGTTCAAGTGTGGCTCAGACTTTTCTGGGGATTTGCTGCTTGGTAATAGTTTTTTTTTGGGGGGGGGGTTAACCCTTAGACTATCAAAGTTCCTGTTTTACTTCAACTCCTTCAGATCCTCCTGTGAAAGTTATTAATTGCAGACTTGGTCTATGTATCCTCTGGAAGGGTGGGTTAAGGTATCAATTTTATATTCTGTGACTACTTCAAGCAATTCTTTCGAAGCCCTCAATCTTTGAGAATACACTGGTGCCCCACCATTACAGAGCCCGTCACAACATGATACTTGGTATCACGCAGGTCTGTCTTTACCCATAAAAGGGGCCCCCACATACACCCAACGGGCCTCAATCTCGCAGCATGGATCCCGGCAATGGTGTTACAATCAGGATCCATTTTAAGTCTGGAATTTAATAATAGAACATCTTGCATTTGTAAAGCACTCTACAAATTACAAAGCACTTTCTGACACAGCATCTCACCTGATCCCCACCACATCCCTGTAAGAGGAGGCAGGGATTACACTCTGCATTTTGCAGATGAGGATGTGAGGCCAAACATTTTCTGTTAGCAGAAAGGCCAGTGAGGCTCTTCTGCCCTCTGATCCAGCACTCCCCCGCCACACTTTCACTCCTGTGAAAGTCACTCTCCACCGTCTCTTTCACTCTCCACCGTCTCTTCATTCTAGGCAAAAACCTCACTTCTTTCTTTCTTTTCCTTTTTTTTTTTTAAAGATTTTATTTATTTTAGAGACAGAAAGCGAGCATGAGGAAGGGGCAGGGGAGAGGGAGAGAGAGAATCTCAAGCAGCCTCCCCGCTGCTGAGTGTGGAGCCCGAGGAGAGGGGGAGACTCGATCTCATGACCCTGAGCCGAAATCAGGAGTCAGACGCTTAACTGACTGAGCCACCCAGGCACCCCAACCTCACTTCTCTAATGTTCTTATTTATCAGTAGGAAAACTGATGCAGGGATGGCCAAGAGAAATGCTCAAGACCTCAGTGTAAGCCAACTGCAGAGATAGGAACTAGAGCTCCATGCACAGGGTTTCCACCCGCAAATTCTTAGAGGGCAAGGATGAGTTATTTCCACAAATGGTTCTCAAGTGCTTATTCTGGAGTAGATCCTATGGTAGTGAAAGAGACGTGGCTGCTGCCTGAGAAAGCCTCAATTTAACCAGGAGACAAGAAGCAATTTCAGACCGTGATAACTTCCCCGGGAGGAGAGAGTGGGGAGGCCGGATTGACAAGGGTAGTTAGGGCAGACCTCCCTGAGGTGACTTTTTTAAACTGAAATTTAATGATGAAAAGGAGGCAGCCATGAGAAGAATCAGAAGAGCATTCCACTCAGAGGGAATAAAATACAGATTATTTTAAATAATCTGTACCTGGCCAGTTTCATATGCTGTGGGTCTTCAAGAAGAGCCTCAATGTCTTCTCATCCTTACCCACCTACTGCTTCCCCTGAAATGCTGAATCACGGCACTGTGGAGTGGAAAAGGAGTAAAACTCATGTAGCCAGAGCCCCATATTTTACAAATGCATTCACTGAAGCCCGGAAGATTCACCTCTTAGTAATACTGCCCCATTTTACAGTATGAGGAATTGGGTTAAAGTTATCAACAATGATTCCAAATTGCAGAATCCTTTTCCCCTTCTGAAGTCTGAGTCCCACACTAACTTTTCCCTATCTCAAAGCAAATTTCTCTATTATGCTAATAACTAACATTCAGAACCCTGAAACTCACCAGTTTTATCTACCTTTACAGAGCATGCATTTATGCTGTGCGGGTACAGCTGGATCTTGCTTATCTCGTACCTAGTAGGTTGTTCCTTAGTGTTTATGAAGCATGGCCAAACACCAGCACCAAAAGATGCAAAAGGAACCCTGATGATGAGGTACCAATTCAAATTTATTGAGATTAAAAGCAGAGCTGTTTCTCTGGCAGAGGGAGCTGATGACATTCAAATTCCTGGAATTACCCTTGGCACCACCTTTCCCTCCTCTGCTCACCTTTCTAAAGCAACCTGATGGTATGCAGACATTCAGGTCAGTTTCAAGCATGTTAGATTGTACCTGTAATTTAGGCAACTTGCTTTTAAAAGCTACCATTAGTATTAGCTGAAAGGGAGTATTATCCGGTTCAACTTCTGAGGAGCAGCAGTTAAGAGAGTTATTTCCAAACAAAAACCCAAGTCTACAGTATAATTAAATCTCACAGAAAGAGTGACCAGTAGCTATTGTGGACTGAAAGGAGGAGAAACAATTCACTGAAACAGTAATTTTACGTATCTGTCGAAAATATGAATAATTCAGACATTTCATAACAGCCATAAAAAAAGATTTGCTTTCCACCCTTATCAGTGACTGGTCCAATCCTGCTGAGCTTTAAGATGTAAAATATGCTTCCATGCAATTATTTATCAACCATCAACTGTGTGCAAGGCTGTGCAAGACAGAAGCTGTACAAGGAAGAGTTCCTGCCCTTAAGGGGTTTACAATCTAATATATGTCAGGTTATATACTGTTAGCCCAGGACCTCTATCACCTATTAGCCAGTATCCACTGAGACATGCAGCTGAAAATAAACCTCTGTGTGAAGTGAAGAAACTGACAAATGGCATCTGAAGTTCAGGCTAAAAGCTGTATGTATTTCTCTTCAAATCTGCTAATATCTGGAAAAGATAGCAGTACATACTGGTAACCAATCATAGCACAATTAACAAGAAGCCAACTTTTATTCTTAGCAAAATGTGGTCAATTGCTGAAATGGGTACCTGGCCTCCTGTCTTTGGTCTGTTTAAGTAAAACTTTGCTGAAAACTGTGTAATTACAGAAATGGGGGGGGGGGGGGGGGGGGTTAAAAAAAAAAAGACGTGGTATGGTGAATGTTTCAGTATCCCAACAAACACATACCCTTTCATTCTTACAGATTTCTAAAAGCTGAAAACCGTGCAGAATACTGTTCTTGGAGGGGGGGGGGGAAGGCATTTTAACCTCACCTTTCTTCACCTCTGACAGTTGCTTAGAAACCAGTCCGGCCCTACCTGTGTTGCAGGTGTACCTAAAGTCACCAACACATCTCCTTTAAAGCTACAGTCTATTCTGACTGCACTTAAGTTTATGACTAACAATCTATTCATATTTTTTATCAGGTAAGAGACTGGTTCCTTTCAAGCAATGACGAAATCCTAATAAAGACTTTGCAAGCACCAATACAGCACCAATCACGGTTAAGAAGTCATCTAGTTTGAACGAGGCTGTGATACACAAATAAATACACACGCACCTACACACGAGAAACACCCAGTAAGCAGTCACGCTCCGAACACAGAATTCTGAACTTCCATTCCTTCGGAAGCAGTATTTAGGGCGCTCCGACCAAAAGATCGCGTTTCCGAGACGGGAGGAAGGGGGGGCTCGGAACTACTCCGTGGAACTCAAGGACCCTAAACCGGGGACGACCGCCGTCGCCGAGGGACCGCGCGGACCGGCCACCCCCAGCCCAACCTTCGGGACCGGGCTGACGGACGCGCGGTGCGCGCCGGGGCAGCGCAGCCCCGTTGTGGAAGGGAGGCCGCCGAGGCCGCCGCCAGCCTCCGGGCGCAGGACCCCGGCCGGCCGCTCCCGAAGCCCAGGCCCCCGCGCAGCGCCCCCGCACCGGCCCCGAGCCCCCGTCCGTTCGTCTGTCTGTCCGTCCCGGGAGACTCCGCGTCCCGGGGACCCGCCCAGCGTCGGGAGTCGCCCGCAGCCCGGCGCAGGGGCCCGGCAGGGGCGGGGGCGCGGAGCGGCGCCGCTCTCCCCACCCCACCCCCGGCCCGCAGGCCCCTTACCCCCGCGGAGCCGCCGCTGCCCCACGGCGCCCTCCCGCGCATGTCCGTCCCGGCTGGCTCAGCGCCGCGGGCTCAAGGGCCCGGACACCGCGCAGGCGCCTCGCCACTCACTGGCCGCCCGGCTCCGACTGCGCTCCCCGCTCGCACTCGGCCGCGGTCGGCGCGGCGGCCGACGCCGCCATATATAGCGAGTGGCGGGGCCGTGACGTCGGCGCTCGGCGCCCCACCTCTCCCGCTCAGCCAATCCCGGCCGCGCGCCGCTTAAAGGGGCGATGCCGCCGCCCAGGCGCTGGCGTGGGGTCCACCGGCGTCGCGCGGGCCCGCGGGGATGCGGCCTTTGTCTCCGGGGAACCATTTCTGGGCCTCGGCGGCCTCCGCGCCTCGGCTCTGTCGGATCCGGCGGCAGCTGCCGAGCCCCCCGAATCCTGATGTTGAATTTTTTCCCGAAGGGTGGGGGCAGCTCGGCCTTGGCCCGCGTTCCGCCCAAACCAAAGGGGGCGCCGAGCGTCGCGCAGGCTTTCCCGTAGTTTCCTGGCCCCGGCGGGGTTTGGCGGGTGTAACCTGGTCCGCCTCCGCGGGGATGGCGGAGGACGCCCGGGCCAAGGCCAGTAGAGCCTCTGCGGGCAGGAGAGGCGTGGGAGGGACAGCAGGGGACAGCATGGACAGAGTGACATTGACGGACGGTGTGGGACAGCAAGAGGCACCGAGGGACAGGGTTGCAGTGTGGGGCAGAGTGGGACAGCATGGGACAGGGTGAGACCGTGAGGGGCAGTGAGGCCACCCTGCCGAGGGCCTTTCATGGGAACGCTGAACGCGGTCCGCCCAGCCCCCTCTCCTCTGACCGACCACATGTTTGAAAATCAAGGCCAGTCTCTGGTGGCAGAAGCCCACGGGCTTCCCTAAGGAGCAGCCCCAACCGCCACCTGGCCTCTCCTTCAGTTTCCAGTCTGGTGTTGACGCATTAGACCCACGCTGCTCTCAGCATCTCTGGGCGTCCGGGCAGCCAGTGATGCCCAAGGACAAAACACCCAAAAGCCTGCGGGAGGAGGCTTCTCCCCGCAACGGTGATGCAACTTAGGCTTATAGTTTAACCGTAAAATAAATAATACAAATGATAACAAACCAAGAGTAACTAAAGTAAGAAAAAAAGCAAACAGACAGAAACCCTCCAGTTTTAACCAGAACAGTCCCCTGAATGGTACTCTCTATTAAGTAGAGGCCACAGACCTCCGGCTGACCTCCTTAGTCTTGTAGAGCCCCTTCTGGTTTCAGCAATTGTGCCTGAGAGTTACACATTTAGCACCACCTAATTGGGGTCGTTTAACATATGGAATGAGATTCTGACCTCATTTTCAGGTTAACTATTAACTTACGCACTCCATGAAATGATTTGCCTTTTCTCCCCTATTGTTTACTTACATTCTTTTTAAATTTAATTCAAAGACCTAATTTTGAATTCAATGCCTTCACACACACACACACACACACACACACACACACACACACCTGAAGGATTCCTTTGCCCCCTTTCAGTTGCAAGATCAACAGGTATTTAGCAGAGAGCTCTACTCTCTGGTCTTTCTGATGGGCTCTTTCTGGCCTACAGGGTCTCTTGGGTCATTTTCATGCCTGTGCTACTTACCAACAGTTCAGTTATTCCATCTATTAACTTACGTTCTTATTGCCCTTTCATTTAGTATTATTTTAGGATGATGGAAATTAGTCACAACTCTTTGCTGGTTTTCTTAACCAAATTCAGTTTTTTGATTCACAGAAAATCCACCCAGATTGTTGCCCCCCATTTTGGTTTCATTTATGTTTAAGACTTACCCATATGCTGTTATCAGCGTACCAAAAGGACCAGCCTGAGAACTTGCCAGAGAACATCTTTTCAGACCTAACATTGCAGCATTGACTGAATGGGGACCTAGATGAGCTCGAGTTTCATCCAAAAGGAACCCTCGTTATGCTATTTCAAGCCACTACAATACAGTTGTAATTTGTGCTTTGGCCTTATTGGCATGTTTTTACATTCCCCTCTTCGTTGCCAGTGAAAATGGCAAGAGCAACCATCAAAACACAGCCCTTAGGCGCTTGGGTGGCTCAGTTGGTTAAGCGACTGCCTTCGGCTCAGGTCATGATCCTGGAGTCCCGGGATCGAGTCCCGCATCGGGCTCCCTGCTCGGCGGGAAGTCTGCTTCTCCCTCTGACCCTCCCGGCCCTCCCCGCTCTCATGCTCTCAGTCTCTCTCTCAAATACATAAATAAAAAATCTTAAAAAAAACAACAACACAGCCCTTCTTTAGAGAAAGAAGATCAATAGGATACTTGCTATATGTTTGTGAGCTATACGGTGTGCTGTTTTGGTAAATTATCAAAAATCATAAAATCACACGAGTAATACATGATTAATCCATTTTTTTTCTTCCGATCTATTTTAAACCAGCAAAATCAACATCTTGATTTTTTTCATTTTGAGGAAAGAACAGTTACAGTTGATATCTTACTGAATTCTGCTTACAATTATGTTCATGTAATATAGCTCTCTCAGCTGTGGCTGAATTACATGAATAGACTTTCACCCCACAAATCTTTTATCTAATAGTCTACTAGTGATATTTTGTAATAACATGGTCATGTCAATGATATTGTAGAATATTTTGGGAAGAGTTTAAAAGGAAAATGCTAAGCAGCTTGAAATAGTATTAGCATATGGTGTTCATCAAATGATCATTCATTGACTTTTAACGATTAGAACACTAGACTAGAGGTTTAGAGTAAAAATATTCTCTTTGTACCAAACCTAACTTGTTTTAAATTGTCTCCAGTAAGAGAGAAAGTTAAGGTCAATTTTTTTTTTTACATCTCTCACAGTCTATTTAATTTGGATGCACTTCCCAGGGAGTATAATTAGCTGATTAGTTTTTAATTTTAAAAAACTAAACATAATATCTAAAATGTTAGACTTATATCACATTGACCCAAATTGTCCCTTTGCACTTGCCCATTTTTCTGTGTAAGAAGAAGCTGTCCTTGGAATAAGAACAAGGAGAGGCTCTGGCTCAGAAACTGTAGAATCACAGACACTGCTTCTCTAAAGACATTGTTCCTTTTCCTCCTGTCTAACAATACCACAAGTTGTGTGTAAGCAGGAACATGCTGGACAAGGGCCTTACAGCCTTCCCAAATTTATGTTTGAATATTATTGAATCCTGCAGAGGAGGATACACATTTTGGTGTTTATTCTTCTTGATTATAGATGCTTTTGCGTTTCTATGTTGTTTATAAAGAAATACTTTTAAGTGAGACACTTTCTGAATCACCCTCTTAGTTCTAGAGCATTTACTTTTGTCTATTCATGATATAAATGTGACTATGCACTTTTTTTTTTATAGCTAAGTGTGCAATAAAGAATACACGACAATGGAAGAATTGCATTTCTTAGAGGTCATTTGTTAGTATGCCACTTTATGATTTGGAACCATCCAGGCACAGATATATATTTATATATCCAATAGCCTTTGTGGGTTACTGCAAAATATCCATGCTGGTGAGAGCTGAGATTCATTCATGAAGGGCACCACAGCCCAAGGGACTCTCTCTCCATTGAGCTTCCAACTGTAGCAGCCATTTGAAAAATTGCACAGAAAAAGATTTCTTTACACCTTCCATTTTTCCCTTCTGTAGTTAGGGATACTCCTCTCCCTTCCTAGATTTTCCCCTTAAAAAAAAAAAAGAGAGAGAGAGATAAAAGAAAAAACATATGTGCAGTATACTCAGCCTGTGAGGCTACCTTTTTCTTAGTACGAGTCTTAGAGAGGCTATTTGTATAGTTGCTTATTTTTAAATTGAACCACTTTTCATTGATCTCATTCTCCCTTAAGAAACTTTGATGCTATTTGGTGATTATTGTATTTCCATCAATATAATAGCATTAATAGCCCATTTCTGGAACTTAGAACTATTAGAAACTTTTTAGTGTCCAATAGGCGCATTAACTGAATACGTGGATGTTTGCAAGACAGTGTTTTTCAGGTTTCTTTTAAACGTGAATCTGATTTTATCTTCAAAGTTTAGCATTACGTTCCCCTCCCAGTAAATGCTGTATTTCCTATTAGTTGGCCAGTAGGGTGCGCTCTAGTCCCTTGCCAGATAAATAAATTAATAAATTAATAAATTAATCAAAATATTAATGTAAACCCTTCATTAAGAGATTTCAGAAATCTATTCCATTCCTTCACTGCCACCAACACAGATGAGGTCTGTTGATATAGACACAAGCGAATCGCTCAGCACACATAGCATATATGGAGAGCAAAACTGTACCATTAAAAGAAAAATTTGAGAGGTTTACTTCTTTGGATTTAGTTCCGAAATAATTTGCTATTATCTTACCAGATCGATCCCTCGGTGACAGGTTTTTTCTTTTATTCTGGGTAGAATGAGAATAGGAAATCTGATGCAGTGAAGAAGAGCCCAGGCTCTGGGCTTACGTCCTAACTTTCTCACCAGCTGAGTGATTCAAGCACTTACTTCACCTTTTGTAAGACAGTGATAATAATGGTACTTACTCCACAAGGTCCTGGACCAGAGAAATGAGATTGTACGTGGGAAAGTGTTTAGGACATAGCCTGGCCCCAGTCGGGGTTCAAGAACAATATCTGTTTTTGTCATTATTGCAATGTTCTCACTGTGATTGCCGGTAATATACTTGTTGAGAGATTTTTGAACACCTTTCTTTGCAAGATTCCAAAATTCTCTACTGCTTATTAGTATGCATGATTTAATTTGTCTGGGAGGTTTTTTCGTTAAATTCCAGGAGCATAAACGATTTATAAGATAAAATGTCTTACTTGATCAGTATTTCCATTTAACAGGCTATAAAACCTTAAGCCAAAGAAGAGGATCTGCCATAGTGAAATTTCAGGCACTAGTAATCCTTGGGGAAATACGCTAGGGGTGGGAAGAATCTCAGCATCTCTGAAGGGAAGGTAACAAGTAGCCACAAATCTATGAGTACCTTCTTGTAAACCCATACTCATAAACATCCATAGGCATGTATCCTTTTTTTTAAAAAGATTTTATTTATTTGAGAGAGAATGAGCATACGAGTGGGGGCGGGGCAGAGGGAGAGGGAGAAGCAGACTCCCCACTGAGCAGGGAGGCAGATGTGGGGCTCCATCCTAGGACCCTGAGATCATGACCTGAGCTGAAGGCAGACGCTTAACCATCTAAGCCACCCAGGTGCCCTGGCATGTGTCCTTTTGAAAAATAGATTTAGTTTGTACATAAACTTAAAGTCCCTGCAGAACTTCTAAATATGAATGGCTTTACTGTTTTCTCTGTAATGCAAGGACAAGGGGATATACCCAGTGATTAGGTATAGTAGCATTGTGAGAACTCAGTGAATGCCAACACTTCTCGCGGTTCTACCTTTATTCATTCATTCACCAATCAATATTTATTGAACTACTATGTGCCAATCCATGCTAAGTACTGGATAGTGAGCCAGAGAAATGTTCAGAGAATGTGGGGTGGTGGGGATTATAGACAAGCACACAGGAAACCTAATTGATATAAAAATGCAAAAGAGTCTTCATAGCAAGACTGTAGATTCTTCCTCCTTAAAAAATTTCGAGACTCGGGGCACCTGGGTGGCTCAGTCGTTGGGCATCTGCCTTCGGCTCAGGTCATGGTCCCAGGGTCCTGGGATCGAGCCCCACATCGGGCTCCCTGCTCCGCAGGAAGCCTGCTTCTCCCTCTCCCACTCCCCCTGCTTGTGTTCCCTCTCTCGCTGTGTCTCTCTCTGTCAAATAAATTAAAAAAAAAAAAAAAAAAAAAAACTTCGAGACTCTAATAGACTCTTTGAACCCATATTTTCACTAGCTCTACACTAAGGAAATAAGTAAAGCTTTCCACTCAAGTTGTTTGATGCGGTGTCGTTCATAATAGTGAACAACTGACCTGTTAATAGGATGATCAGCACGTAAAATATCGAGTATCTATTCAGCTATTAAAAATGACGCTTATGCAGATTTTGTAATTAGGAATAATAATCACTAATAACAGCTAAAGCTTTTATAGCATTTACTAGGAAGTGGGCTCTGTTCTAGGGCTTTACCTATATGAGTTAATTAAACCTTCACACAACCCTGTGAAGTCCATGCTGTTACTATGCCCAGTTTATGACTGAGGTGAAGTAATATGCCCAAGGTTACAAAGCTGGTCACTGTGGGTTTAAACTGAGGCAGTTACTTTCAAGCACCACAAATTCTTCCATTATCCTGCTTGGTGTAAAAAGTGGAACATGAAATTGAAAATATGGAATACCTATCCTCATGTTATCAGGACAGAAAAATCCAACTCAAATTCATTTAAAAAAAAAAAGGGAATTCAGTGCCTCAGTCATGGACAAGTCTAAGGGTGTGTGGCTCTATGCACTGCTTTATTCAGGTGCTCAATGTCATCCACATCAGGGCTTTCTCTCACTTTTGGCTTTGTTCTATTTTGTAGTGACTTCATCTTGAGGTTCTTCAGTGGCATCATGGCTGCCAGTGTCTCTGAGGCAAGATGGCTGCCAGCAAACTCTGGATCATTTAATTAAAAAAAAAAAAAAGAGCTTATTTAATGGTTCGAACAAAAACCCTGGGCCTGAGTCTCATTAGTTCAAACAGAGGGGCAGGGAATGAGTGTTCTGAGTGGCCAAGCCTGAGCGTGAGCCCCCCGTGGGAACCATGGGTAGAATCAGCTCCACCTGAAGAACATCAACTTGAGCCAGAGGAGGTGGTGGTCTCCTCCTGTCAGATTGGACAATTGACCAGGAGAAAAGGGAAATGGATGTTTTTGGTATACAGAGAGTCCGCAACAACAATTTTCTTGTCTATCAGATAAACATTTAGCACAGTAACTTACAAATACCTCGAAGTTTTCTGTTCTTTGACCTCGATGACTCTACACTGTCACACATTTTTGGCGTCCCTCCTCAGTCCTCCTCAGCCTTCTAGTCTTCTCTTCCTAAGATGCTTCCCTGCAGTCATCCTCTGGAGCTCTCTTTATTTGTTTCTAACTTAGCCATCTCATTCAATTCCTGAACTTTTATTATCACCTCTATATGAATTGTGCCAAAATCTACTTGTAGCCCTATCTTCTTTCCTGACTTTTAATTCCACACTTTTGGTTTCTTACAAATGCTTCCCCCTTGGATATTTGTTGCAGATTGGCTTCCTTGGGAGGCAGGCTTTGGGATGGAGGATAATTTATTAGAGTTTGCTTTTGGAATCTATTGAAGGGAGGAAGAAGGAGCAGATTTGGGCAGAAGGAGAAGTTGAGCTGTGAAGCAGGCCCAAGATAGGCCTTAGCTGATCTTGTGGAAAGCTTTGGAGCTGGACTGGCCCTCCAGAGGTGTCCCAACTTGGGCAAGGGAGCTGTGTCTTTATTCCTTCCACCCCCTTTGGCCAGTCATTGGATGTGGGTTGCCCTTGGGAGGAAGAGTAATTTTGGGCAAAGCAGGTTTTTTTTGTTCACCTGAGACACTCTCTAAGGAGGGTTGACAGGTAAGGACTATTTTCTGGCATCAATCATAGAAGTATGGGGTCTAATCCCAGAGGTAGGACTTTCAGCCCTCAAGGGGGATCTGGATAGCTCATTATAGCTTCCTTTGGTTCTCTCTGGCTGTTGGTTTATTCTCCTTCACTCTATTCTGGTAATTTTGTTGACATTTTTACTTAGCTATTTTGAGGCTATGTTATTAGGTGCATATAAGTTTAGAATTGTTAAACCTGTCTGGTAAATTGAACATTCTCTTAATATATAATGAGCCTCTACTAGTAATAGCTTTTGCTTTAAAGTTTGTTTTGTTTGGTATTGCTGTAGTCACACTGGCTTTATTTAGTTTGTACTTTGGTGAATCTTTTTTCAAAATTTTCTTTTTCATCTTTGAGTTTCCTTTAGTTTTAGGTGTGTCTTGTAAAAAGCACAGAGCTAGTTTTGTTTTGTTTTTTTTAATTTGTCTTCTAACTGGAGAGTTTAGTTCACTTTTATCTATTGTGATTACTGATATATTTACTGATAATTATCATTTTTTTAAAAAAATTTTATTTATTTATTTGACAGAGAGAGAGACAGTGAGAGAGGGAACACAAGCAGGGGGAGTGGGAGAGGGAGAAGCAGGCTCCCCGCTGAGCAGGGAGCCTGATGCGGGGCTTGATCCCAGGACCCTGAAGGCAGACACTTAATGACTGAGCCACCCAGGCGCCCCAATTATCATTTATTTTTATCACATAACTCTGTACCTTCTATTTGGCTCTAAGGAATTTCTTTTTTCTTCTTTCTTGTTTCTTGGGTAGTTGTTACATTATTATTATCTTTTCTTTCTGTTTTTAAAGGCTTTCTTTTTATTTTTAAAGATTTTACTCATTTATTTGAGAGAGAGAGAGAGCGAGTGAGCATGCACGAGCACGTGGAGGGAGGGGCAGAAGAAAATGGAGGGGGAGAAGCAGAGTCCCCGCTGAGCAGGGCTTGATCCCAGGACCCTGAGATCATGACATGAGCCAAAGGCAGATTTTTTTTTTTAAAGATTTTATTTATTTATTTGACAGAGAGATAGAGAGCACAAGTAGGCAGAGTGGCAGGCAGAGGGAGAGGGAGAAGCAGGCTCTCCGCTGAGCAGGGAGCCCGATGCAGGCTTTGATCCAGGACCCTGGGATCATGACCTGAGCCGAAGGCAGACGCTTAACTGACTGAGCCACCCAGGCACCCCTAAAGCCTTTCTTTTTGTTGGTGCATTGCAGTTTATTTATAATTGGTCTGTGGAAGTTCTTTCATTTATATCTGAGGATTGCTGTATTTCATTAGTTCTAGAAAATTGTCAGGTATTATTTCTGTTACCTCTATTGTACATTCCCTGTTCTTTTTTCTCCTTCTATAACTTTGATTAGATGAGTAATAGACCTTCTTACTTTGTCCTTTGTGTATCTTAACTCTTTTGTACTTTCTGTTTTTGTCTCTCTGTGTTGGATTTCGTGTAATTTTTTCATATCTATCTTCCAGTTTGTTATTACTTTCCATCTGTATCTGCTACTTTAACATTAATTGACTTTATAATATCAATTATTATATTTATCATTTTTCAATGTTTTCTTTGGTTGATCTTAAATATGGTTGGTCATTTTTGATAATCTCTTTTCTTTGGTGATATCTTCTTTTATTTCTTTATTTTTTAATATTTTTAAAATTTATTTGAGAGAGAGAACATGAGAGGGGAAGGGTCAGAGGGAGAAGCAGACTCCCTGCTGAGCAGGGAGCCTGATGCGGGACTCGATCCTGGAGTCCCAGGATCATGACCTGAGCTGAAGGCAGTCACTTAACCGACTGAGCCACCCAGGCACCCTCTTCTTTTATTTTGTATAGTAAATATTATAGTAAACATAATATTTTATATTGGTACCTAATAATTCTAATATCTGCAGTTTTGTGGGTCTACTCCTGATGTTTGTTTTTTTCTGCTTAGTTTGACTTTTACTAACTTATTTACTCATGCATTTTGTGCTTTTTGATTTGAAGCTTATATTTTTTGAAGCTTTATCTGTGGGAATTCAAAGATTGGTCTTTGTTTATGCTAGACACCAAGAGGCACTACCGAGCCAGGATTACTTGAATAAACTGAATTTTTGGCTAAGGGTTTTTTGGACTCCCACACAGATAATGTGGGTTCTGACATGTATGAGGATGGGCTAATGGCAAAGAAATTTTCAGGGGAATTTTTTTTTTCTTTCCATCACAGCCAGATAGGCAAGTTAGTATCCTCTCCATCTCTCTCTTCAGAACAAACATTTTCCTAATCCATCTACTGGAAGTGTCACCTTTTAGGGTCCCAACTTCTTGTAGTCTTTTCTACGGCTTCCTGCTCTATGCAGATACCTGGCTTTGTCTCCCAAATCCCACAGACTCAACCCATTAAAACCCAAGGCCAGGAGTCAGCAAACTTTTTCTGCATAAATATTTCAGGCTTTGCAGGTCATCTGGTCTCTGTTGCAACTACTCATGTCTGCCATTATAGCCTGAAATCAGCCATTGACAATACATAAATGAATGGATGTGGCTGTGTTCCAATAAAACTTTATTTACAGAAGCAGATGGCTGGCTAGATGTGGCCCGTGGGCTGTAGTTTGCTGACCCCCTGCTCGTGGCCATCAGGAGTTGGCAGATGGCAACTTCATCATTTTCTTACCCATTTGGAGTCATGCTTTTTCCTATGTCAGGTCTCTGAGGATTTCACCTACTATTTTGCCAGTCCAGTCATGTATTTATAAAGATGTTTTCAAATATTTTGCTTGCAGTTGAGTTGCTCTGCAACTGGGAGAGTTTCTCTGGATATCTAGTCCACCTTATTCCTGCAATGAAAGTCAGATTCCTCTTGTCAGTACAAATTTTCTCAGATTTTCAAACTGCTCAGAGACCTTTAATAACCACAGTTGCCTAACATATTAAGTTTAGACTTCTCAGATGGATGTTTAAGGCTTTTTGGTCTTTGTCTTTAGCCTATCTTTTCCAGTTCTTAGCTCACCTTACTTCACACTTTCAGCCAAATTAGAAAACTCACACTTTCCTAGAGAAGCTTTCTGTTTATTGCCTCTCTTCCATGGTCATGCTGTTCCCTGCACTATCCTTACATGTTTCATTCCTGGTGTTCCCCATAGCAATAGTAACTGGTTAAAAGATGACTCCATTTCATCTCAGATACCATCTTCTCTGTTGTCATCTCAATTGGACACATTCCTTCCCTCATCCAGTGTTCTGCTTTATATTCCAGTTATTTGTAAAACTGTTTTGAGCACCCCTGCTAGACTGTAAGCTCATGGAAGACAGAGAGATTCCCTTATCCAGCTCTGTAGACTTCTCTCCTTTCCGTGCAGAGCACCTAGCATAATATTTTGAATATAGCGGGTACTTAAATATTTGCAAAATGAACGAATACATAACATTTCTTTGTCATTGGGAAAACTCAATATTTTATTGTAAAGTTCACATCATTTTTCAGAGGTGGATCCTTAGGCTTATCAATTGCTTATTGTAGCCGTTGCATTCCCTCAGAAATAGAATTACCACTGTGTTTATGTCCTACAACCCACGCAGAATCTCTTTCTATGGTGTCTGAGGTTATTGCCAACACAGTAATGACACCACCCAAAGATAAATACTGTTAACAGTGTATATATTGTTAACATTTCCCACTGTCAATAAGCACTCTTTCACGATATGATATTCTCACAGCTACTTAGTAATCCATCATACGGATATAGCATGATTCATGCCTGACCAGTTCCAATTGTTAAGCTTTTTACATAATATTACAAATAATGTTATAAGCAACTGCCTTGTATGTAATTTTTCTACCTCTCCCCTTATTTCCTCAGGATAAATGCTATCAAGTAGAGGAAATACTGAATCAAAGGGATCGAACGTCTTTAAAAACTTTTGACTCCCAAATTACAACCAGATTATAGGACCAGTTGGGACACCCACCAGCAGTACAGTGCTCATTTAATGATAACACTCTCCAACTTTGGAATTTTTGATTAGTTTTAGTGTTTTTTCTTTGTTTATTTGTTTTTGAGGGTCAATTTATTAGGCAAACTTTTTTTTTTAAAGATTTTATTTATTTATTTGAGAGAGAGAGAATGAGAGAGAACACATGAGAGGGGATAGGGTCAGAGGACGAAGCAGACTCCCTGCCGAGCAGGGAGCCCGATGCGGGACTTGATCCCGGGACTCCAGGATCATGACCTGAGCCGAAGGCAGTCGCTTAACCAACTGAGCCACCCAGGCGCCCAAGCAAACTTTTATTTTAGGAAAATGTACCTTTCTCTTATTGATACTGAAGTTGAGAATATATGTGTGTGTGCGTGTGTATGCACACATAAACATACATACATACACATGTTGACTGGCCCTTATACTTCTTTTGTGACTTACTTGTTTATTTATCTTTTCTCTTGTGGTATTGCCTTATTCTTATGACTTACATATGAAGGAATTAATTCATTGTCTATCACATACGTTACAAATATTTCCCCTACTTAGTATATGTCTCTTTTTGTTGTGGTGGTTTATGGCAATTCTTTGCCTTAATTTTTTTTACTTTGACATAGTTTCAGATTTACAGAAAAGTTTCAAGATTAGTATAAAGAATTCTCAGATACCTTCACCCAGAGTCCTCATATGTTAACATTTTTTTACATTTATCTTATTCTTTTCTTCCTGTTTTTCTCTATATAATTTTTATTTGAACCATTTACAGATAAGTTGCAGATGCGAAGCTGGCATTTTAAACAATAGCCATAAAGATTTTAAAAATAGACTTTATTTTTTAGGACAGTTTTAGATTTAGAGAAAAATTGAGAAAGCAGTCCATAATTCTTATATACTCTGCACCCAGTTTCTCCCATGTTGACATTACTTACAGTTAATGAGCCCATATTGATACATTATTATCAGCTAAAGTCCATTGTTTATTTGGATTTCCTTAGTTTTTACCTGATGTCCTTTTTCTGTTCCAGGAGCCCATCCACGGAAGCAGATAACAGTAGTTGTCACGTCTCCCTTAGGCTCCTCTTGGCTCTGACAATTTCAGACTTCTCTTGTTATTGATGACCTTGACAGTTTTGAGGATGACTGACTGGTCAGGTATGTGGTCCAATGTCCCTGTGTTGGAATTTATCTAATGTCTTTCTCATGATGTTACTGGTTTGAAAGAGGAAGACCATACAGAGGTAAAGTGCCATTTTTATCACATCATATAAGGGTATATGCTATTAACATGATTTGTCACTGTTGATGTTGACCTTGACCTGAGGAATACAGAGTTATTTCAGGCCTCTATAAACATAATCAGTGGCACTTAGTTCAGGTCAACTCTTCTGAAAAAAATTTGGATGTTCAATTATTTTTGAATCATCGTGAAAATTGTACAATAGCCAGAAAGCTCATTGCAATTCATGGTCCTGACTATGTTGATTGGGAATTCCCTAACTGTAAGGTTAATTTTATACAGCGTGTTTTTGGTGAAACTATGAACTAGGAGTTAATGTTACAGCAGAAAGTCTTAAGATCATTTCTTTAAACATTTAGCATATTTGGACGGCAGAGATTTTTGCACGCATCCATATGAAGCTAAGAACATCTGTATGTCTGTATTCCAGATGTAGCCTTTGATTTTCTAGAATTGTTTTTGCAAAGGAACATATCTTATCTAAGAAATGATTTAGCTGTCTTGTTTTCATTCTTTTTGTGTCCATTCACTGAATAAACCTTTTGAATATTTGAGCAGTTAAATTCCCCACATCCTACATTTCAACATTTCCAGGAGCCAATAAGAAAGCTTAGTAAAGTGAATTTGGATGATTTATTTGTACAAAAAGAATGAATTTCCTCTTAGTTGTACATCCGACACCCACACGATACCTCATCTATGATGCTGGGAAGGAACATTTTCAGAAGAAATTTGATGCCCAATTAGTGTGTTTTAATTCGGTCAGTGGAATTTCCATCTCGCTCTGATGTGTATTCTGGAGGGCAGAGCAGCACGAAGTTAGACAGTTTATTAGTTTGTGAGATGGGGCCAGTAGGTACAAAGAACATTTCACAGAAGCAGGATTTTATAGATTCTGAGTACCACCTCGTCCCCCTGCAAACCCCACCTCCTGTTTTTGGTAGCTACAGGATGAATGGGGCCAGAGAAAGCACGTGCTGCTTATTTTGGGATTGAACACACAAAAATAGATTGTAGATAGATGTCTTCTAAGGAAATCAGAAATTTACAGATACAATGATATCTAGCAGAGAGGTAGATGTTTCCTTGTTCTAAGATATAAGGCACAGTATTTCACTTCAGATAAACACGTTTTGCGAAAATAACAAGCATGCTTTTAAAGTTTTATTGTTCCATATATGTAGGGGCAGGAGGAGAGCGAGCGAGAGAGAGGACAAACTTGTTCACCTTTCACAGCTTCCCCGTGTTGGGTGCATTCAGATACTGACACCACCACAGAAAAGTCTAAGATAAAATCAGCCTGTTTTAAAAGTAAAGTTTTCACTGAAGGTTTTACTTCCTATTATCCTGGAAAACCAAGGAGATTCCAGATGTAAAGGATCCTGGCCAAAAAGCTCTATTTTTTATTTTTTGGAATGTATCTTTTTAGTCCATGTCAGGCAGGCACATAGTTGTTTTCTGCCCTTTGTTGTTCTATCTTATACACGTGAAAACGCTCTTAGCTGATAGTGTTCATGTTCTTTGCTCCTCTAAGAACCGTGCTCCCTTCCTGGGTCCTGTCCCTACAGGGTCATCACACTGTCGAGTAAGGTGCACACTTGGTTATCTCTCAATTATGCATTCTTTGTTTAGGCAACAAGTTAGCGCTTACTATTTAGATTTCCTATTTTTCATGAAGGTGTAATAATACAATCTCAAACGATTGTGGGATGTTACATTTGAATAGGAAGGTCTAAATGTGTTTCTAATGACCATTCTTGACTTCAGGTGATGAGGAATTAATTCATTATCCTTAGGAGAGAGGGGTAACTGTGTGCCCATAAAACTTAAATCTTGACTTCTGCTAATGCCCAATTCTGACTGTATTTCATCATGACTACTAAGATACAATCGAACAAGCCCTAGGCAGAGAGGTTTACTGTGAAAACATTCAGTCCTTCCAGGAACAGGACCAGAAATTTCTCCATATGTCTGTAGATTCTGAACCTCAGGATGTCTGTGAACATTTTACTGTCTTCCATTCTACCCTCGAGTTTGTTTCCCAGCCATGGAAAATGCCCATGAGAAAGAATTGTGCAATGCTAACTGTTAGTCACTTTATATTTCCTGAATATTCCCTATTTAATTTTCCTGGTAGCTGGCAATAACATCTAGGATTTAAATTGCTGAAGGGAATTCAGGAAAACCCACATAAATGTCTAAGATGAGGTTTGGCAAGCTCTGTGTCTTGGTGACATAACAATGTCATAACTAGAGATTTCATCCAACAGAAGAGGCAGGAAATCCCTGCTGCTGCTGGACACCCACTTAAGCTCTTGAGTCTGAGGATCATCGTTTGTTAAAAATGGATTCTACACAGTTTTTAATTTGATTATCAGGCTGTTGGAATAAAAATTTGGACCTGGAGTGTAGAGGCAATGAGATTTCTTTAAAAATGGGCAACTTGAAGGGACTTGTGAGAAAGACAAAAGAAAACGTAGTAGATTTTCTGTAAGTGGGGGCAACAGCTTCTTCATGAAAAGCCCAGCCTGCTCCCTCCGGGTGGGGCCTGAGCTCCGGGGAGGGCCCGCCAAGCCGACCCTGGCGATCAGACGGATGACGCCCTTCCCAGGCAGCCTTTTCTCACACCCTAGAACCCAAAGGACATGATTTTTAATTTAATATGGCATTTTACAAATTGAGGTATTATATTTATCTTGACCACTTCGAGGAGAATGGTCTGACATGTTCTGAATTTTATCCCATCCTCCTTGTTGTTTCATGCTTTATGAAGTTTTGATTACTTCAAGGTACCTTTGCCTTTTATTCATTTTTTTTGTTCTTGTGGTTTGGATCTATGAATGTGATCCAACGTCTGCTCTAAAATTTGATAACTTTTTATTGGGAAGACCCGTATACCTGCAAAGGAAGTTTATCGTTCTCCTCCTTACTGTTCTCCATTTATACCTGCTAATTCCATTGTACTTACTGTATCATCCTGGGCTACTTCCTTGTCTGTTCTTTGATACTTAATTCTGTATCTTTAAAAGTAAAGTTTTCACTTGGTAATTGTTGAGGTCACCAGTTACCATTACATATGGCTATTGGCTACATCTCACCATTTAAGACGTTTTTATTACATTTACTGGATCATGAATTGTGTGTTATGGTTTTATTGTTTAATGGTCTACCGTTATGTGGTGATTTTATCTGCCAATTGTTCTTGCTGTGGCATTGGTTTAATCCAACACTATGGCAATCCCCTCGGCTTTCTTAAATTTCTACAGGCATCTTAGAATGTAGACCATCTGGTTCTTTCAAAGGCTGGCATCTGCTCATTCCTGTGGATGGCGGATTGTTGGATTTGGCTGTAGAGTGAAATCTAGCCTCTTTGCTCATCGTGTTATAATTATATCTTGTAATTTATGTCTTCGGCCCCAGATTCTCCCCTCAACTCCAGAACCTGGATGTCTAAAAGGCATCTGTATTTGTTTCCCAGGGCTGCCATTAAATGTACCACAAACCGGGAGGCTTAAAACAACATAAATCTATTGTCATCTAGCTTTGGAGGCCAGGAGTCCAAAGCCAAGGTGTTAGCAGGGCCACACCCCTTCTGAGACCCTAAGGAGAATCCTTCCTTGCCTCCTTTTGCTGGTGGTGGTGGCCACCCATCCTCGGCATTCCTGGACAGGAAGCTGCATCTCTCCAATCTATGCTCCATCTGCAAATGACCTTCTTGTAGGGACATTGGTCATATTGAATTCAGTATGTCAATGTATGCAGTAAGACCCTGCAAGACCCTTTCTCCAAGTAAGATCACATTGTAAGGTCCTGGGGGCTGGGATTTCAACCTATCTTTTGAGGGGGACACAAACTTTTAATATAGTTTTCATATCATTTTTTTAACAGCTTTGTTGAGATCTCTTCCTGTGTTTTTTTTTGACATAGTTTCTGCCTTAGGACCTTTGCATTTCTTGTATCTTTGCTCCAGTCTTTCATGGCTTACTTAGATCGTTTGGCTCTCTGCTCAAAACTTCTTCCAAGAGGCCTATTCTGACCACCCTCTCTCAAATAGAAACTCCCATCCACTTACACGGGGTCACTGTATAACATTTTCTTTTTTTTTTTTTTTAAGATTTTATTTATTTATTTGACAGAGAGAGAGACACAGCGAGAGAGGGAACACAAGCAGGGGGAGTGGGAGAGGGAGAAGCAGGTTTCCCGCTGAGCAGGGAGCCCGATGTGGGGCTCGATCCCAGGACCCTGGGATCATGACCTGAGCCAAAGGCAGATGCTTAATGACTGAGCCACCCAGGCACCCTTTTTTTTTTAAGATTTTATTTTGTATGACATTTTCTGCTTGTCATTTTCCCAAGTCCAATGTAAGACCTGCAAGAGCAAGAGATTCACCTTGCATCTAACCAGATATCCCTAGGGCCTAGAACAGTACCTGGCACACAGTAGGAGTTCAACCAACATGTGCTGAATTAATGTGAGAATGGATATAGTTCTAGCCTCATCCATTTCCCTATCCCTTTGTTGGGCAGAGATCTGAATCAGAGTGAATAGGAGGTACATGGGAATGTTTAAGTGGAGCATAGGATAACAGTACGTGCAAAGGGCCGGAGGCAGGAGCATGCTTGGCATGTTCAAGTAACAGCAGGGTTGGCCAGTGAGTGAAAGAGAGCAGTAGGAGAGGCGATCAGAGAAAGGAACCATATCGAGCCGCTCTCCCCTTTCCCACCATGTTCTGGTCACCTCATTTTCCTGGCTATTCTAATTGTTGTCTTCTCATTCTTGGGTGGTGGCTTAAATATCACCTCCTTCTCATTACTCTTTTGCCACAGCATCTCGTAGCGTTTATCACCAGCAGTAAATCTATTTATTTCTTTATTGTCTTGTCCCACTGCCCCAGCTGGCACAGAAGTGCTGTTGCTGTGCGGGTCAAGACCATGTTTGTTTGATAACTGTTGTGTTCCTAGGATCCAAGATGGTGCACGTTCCCACAAACGTTGGTTTGTTCGGTTGAGTGAAATCTAGCCTCTTTGCTCATTATGGAGATGAATGGAGATGAACTTCTATTGGTAAATGTGTTCTGCTGGGTTGTTTAATTCAGTTTATAAGAACACATTTCTCTTTTCCTGGGAGGAGAGGAAGAGGAGAAGAAAGAGAAAAGGCAGCCATATCTAAATATGTCCCCACCTCCCGTATTTATCACCATATAATACAGCTATATTCGTGGCATTCTCCTGTGTGACATTTTTCTATTCCCATGACCTTAAAGCATATCCCTTATGAATTCTAAGGCTCTGTTTTCTCTCTTGCCACACATATCAAGTTTTTACCCAACATATTTTCCCAGTGTTTCTTGATTTTCTTTTCACATATTCTTCATAACATTAACCTTATAAGGCATATAAATATTTCTAGTCCGAGTTTAAATAAGAAAAAAGTGAAGCTAATTGTTTAGAGTTAGTAAGTCTATCAATGAACTTTTATTAAGTGGTTTGTTTACCAATTCCACATATATTTATTGTGTGCTTACTGGTTACGAGGCATTGGGCTAGACTCTGGGGGTCCTGGGATAAACTGGGCAGGAGAGACATGGTTCTTGCCTTCCAAAGCTTATATTCTGGTATGAAGCAGATACCAAACATTATTTGCATAAGAAATTATTGAATTACAATTTACATGTAAGTGACACAAAGAAGGAATATATGACGCTATGGAAGTATCTTACAGTAGGACCTGAGCTAGTCTTAGTGGTCAGGGAAAGCTTTGCTCGTTTTCTCTCCATTAAACATTCTTCCCCTTTTTGTTATGAACAGAACTCTGATTTTGTTTGGATTGGCAAAGTATCCATTTCTGTACTTCCCTTGCAATTAGGGATGGCCGCCTGACATTGCGTTGATTACTCACATGGTAGGAGTGGACTGCATGGTGCTCGCTGAGTAGGACTTTCCTGGTGTAGGCCCCGATTCTTCATCCTCAGTGTTTCCTTCTACTTCCTCCTTGATAGGGGATGTCTGCGGAGTGATATGAAGATTGAAGTCACACGCTAGAGATGGTAGAACCCAAAGAGCCTGGAGTACTGATGATATCTGGGACCTGCTGAGCCTGCCCTAGGGTGTCAATCCCCTGACTCCTTGTGAGGTGCTAACAAGGAGCCCTTATTTGATTAAAGCCACAGGAGATGGGTTTCTGCTATGGGCAGTTCCTATTTAACACAGCTTACTTGAGGATGTGGCATTTGAACTGGGCTTTGAAGGATATGAGTAGCAAGTAACTGAGAAAGGGGGCCAAGAAAGGAGCACTTCCCACGGGCTCTGCTTAGACCTAGGGCTTTTGAATATCAGGGCTCCATCATCTGGGTTAAAGGATATTGGACCACAATTTCCTAAATACCTCTACGTTGGACTTGAGGATGAACCTGCTGGAGGAGAAAAGTCTAATAGCAGCAGCTGGCCCTGCCAGTGTGCGAGGCACTGTTCTTTTTAATTTTTTTTAAAGATTTATTTATTTATTTGAGAGAGAGAGAGAGCATGAGCAGGAAGGGTAGAGGGAGAGGGAGAGAGAATATCAAGCAGACTCCCTGCTGAAGGCGGAGCCTGACTCGGAGTTCAATCCATGACCCTGAGATCACGACCTGAACCAAAATCAAGAGTTGGACGCTTAACTGACTGAGCCACCCAGGTGGCCCATTGAGGCACTGTTCTAAGGGGTTTACACCTGTGACCAAATTCAGTTCTTGAGACAACCCTTTGAGGGAGGCACAATTGTTGTCTCCAGTTAGTTGAGGAAGCTGAAGTGAAGAGAGATCAAGCCAGTGGCCCAAGATTGCATAGCTAGTAAATGGAGGAGCCAGGATTTGAAGCGTGGTAGCGTGGCTTGAGAGCCTGAGCTCATTAGCTCATGACAGGCAGGGCCTGACCCAAGCTTTGGACTCATTCCTGTCTCCTTCCCTTTGATGCCTAAAAGGACTGCTGAGGTGTGTGTGCAAACAGGAGATGTTGACTGTTCTTACCAAAGAGTGCACTTCTGGATTCAGTTCCTCAATAGCTGATAAGCCAATTAGGTGATAGTTTTAGCATACCTTCATGGAGGTCCTCTCCTTTATATTTTTTTGGGGACCTCTACTGAATGAACTGTTCCCTTGCATCATGAGATATAGAAGTTCTTGATGCTCTTTTCTAGACCCTGACCCAATGTCTATTGATTTGTTCCAAGTTGTGATAAAAATATTTATCCCAAGCACATGCAGGGCTTATTCTAGTTTCTGGGCGCTTGCTTTGTCTGTCCTCCACTGCTCCTCCTGGGATGCCCTTGGAAAAACGGAAACCCTACCCCAATAGGTCCAGCTCAGGATGACTCAAAAAGTAGTCCACAGGTTACTAGTTCAAAACTATTTTGAAAATTGTTACCGGTCTGTGACAAGACGAGTAGGGAAATGGAGATACTTTGGGCAATTTGGCATTACCACAACGTCCAAGGATGTGGTCCGTGAGTTAGTCTTGGGGACGGGACATAGTCCCCTCTGGGTGCCGTCAGACTCAGATGATGAGTTGGATGCAGCATGAGCTGTGTTACAAGAATGGGCAATAGGACCCCCTGTTGGTTCACGATGGATTGGAAATGAAAACAAAAATGGTTCTTCACCACAGAGTTCGAGAATCCCACTTGACCCATCATGGCAAGTCAGTGTGTGTCATGTAATCTGGCACTAGACTTTATTTTTTAAACTTTATTCTAGTTGTTTCATCTGTGGAGGTCTCACCTCCTTGCTCATGTTGCAAGACCTAGGATGGCACAGCTTGTCCCTTCTTTTCTGTCGAATCTACCACAACACTTAGCAAGATGCTAGCCGCACACAGTAAAAAAACACAAGTGTTTTGTTTTGTTTTTGCCATGATTCAAATCATGAGATGAGGCAGGCAGGAGGAGAAGGGCCAACTTTGCCTCCCTTGGTGTAAAAAGGGGAAACAATCTCTCATAACTTATTTTTTAGAAACGCAAAGTCAAGGAAGAAGCTTCAGGTGTGCTATTGTAATAACCATTCATGGGAACCTGTCACAGACCAGGCACTGTGCTGGAGGCTGTATTTATTTCCCCATATTATTTCATTTAATCTTTTTGCCATCTTGTGAAAGTAGATGCCCTTACCACCATTTTGCAGATGAAGGAAATGAGGTGTCAGAGAGGTTGAGTAAATTGCATGAGGTCACACAGCTACGAATGGTGGTGGTCTGTCTAACTTCAGAGCCTGTGTACTTTTCTTATTCCCATTATTACTTAGCGACAGCATTTATTGCTCAGAGGGAATGTTACTGGGTTTAGAAAATACTTCAAATATACTTTAAATATCATTTGTCCAGAATAGCTTGTTTGGTCATTGTTGCAATGTCTCATATTTCCACTAACGCTTTTCCTTTGTATACTTTGCTTTTACTTCAGAGGGTGGTGCAAAGGCTACGCTCAGTCTAGGCTCTCCAGCAAATTACAATTCCAGCTTTACCTTTGCATCTCCTGGGAGAAGAAAGACAAAGCCTTCTTTTTAGGGTCTAATTAGGCTGTCATTTAGCGTCCTAGCCGCGGAGGTCGGGGCATGCAGCTTTCGCAGAGATCTGCGTCCTGTCTTTGGGGACAGGAGCGTGGTTACATGCCTGGGCGGTGTGTCATCCAAACTGCGTCCAGTATGGGCTTTTCAGATGCCTCTTTCTGGTTCTTTGGGGAGAATTGTTTTCTAGTGTTTTTAGTCATTTTCAAAGGCTTTTATTATTTAATTTAAATGTATAATTCTCAGCTCATAATGTAACCGGTCTTTGAAAATGGTTTCAACAACTTGCTACGCTCAGTTAGACTGAATTGCGGTGTAGACAAGACAAGGGCACATGTACTGCGGACTGAGATACTCAGCCTGGTTATCTAATTATCCTCCAGGCCATAGATTTATAATTGTATTCCTTTAGATGTATTTTAGAAAATGGAACTGACTATTTTTGGGGTAAAGTTTGAATGAGGTAGAGTGGAGACTTTTATGGTATTTGAATTTCTAAAGCAGAATCCGGGTCTATACTTCAAAAACGATTTTTATGTTTCAAAAAACAAGCGTTATTAAGAAGTGTCTTCATTCAATGGGAGTTTGTCGGTCCCTAACAAATTCAAAGGGAATTTGATTATGGAAAGGTGGCTGAGAAACTAACTCTGTTTATATTTTGTTTATTTTGAGGTGATCCAGTCATTAAAAGGGAAAACGGAATAATGGTGATTCAGGAAGCTCATATAAAGATGGGAGATAGAAGGAACAAAGAAAGTAAATTCCCCTTTCAGAACTCAAACGTCCACTGAAAAGTCATCTACCCAGCATGGTTCCTCTAAAATCTATGTGCATGGGCTTAAGTAATTTTTCCTTAGCCAATTATCTCTGTCACATCACTGTTCCTTTAATCCCTCCCATCTAATTGGTGATCAAAGCCCGAATTCCATCTGCTAAATGAAGCTCTTAATCTGTACCTTCCTCTCCAATCCTGCTGCCCTGCAGCTACTTTACCTCTGGTTCTTGAATTGGTCTTCCTTGACCTCAGGATCTTCCGTTCTCTGATCTGACTTTTGCCCTGCTGCCATGGTGGTGGCTCTTTCGAAAATATGTACCTGATCATATCACTCTGCCATGGAGAATCCTTCATTTCTCACAGGAAGAAGGAGGAGGAGGAGGAGGGGGAGGAGGAAGGAGAAAAAGACAAGTAGAACGTGGAGACAAAGAAAAACAAAGACAAGATGAAGCACAGAAACTTTGCTTCATAATCCTTGTCCACCTTGCCTTCATCATCCCTGGTATTCTAGCCTGGGGACAAGCCAGTGACTCCTAGGTCTGTCCTTTGATCTAGAATGTTCTTCACCAGCCTGCCTCCCATTCCCAGGCTCAGTGAAGGTTTTGGCATCATCACCTTCTTGACAAGCCTTCCAACAATCTCTTCCTGCTCTCCTCTCCTTCTATTTAACAAAAATCCCAATGTGTTTCCAATATTAATCTGGGTGCCATACATTTTAATTATTACATTTTAATCTAATTATTGTATTTTAATACCAGTGTGCATGGTGGTTGAGACCTTGGCCTCTAAATGCTGACCACCGAGATTTGGATTCTAATTTTGCCTTTCCTAGCTGGGTTATGTGGGCGAATTGCTTGAGCTCTCTGTACTTCGGTTTACTCATCTGTGAAATGGGGATAATAACAGCCCCTACTTCTTGGGATTGTAGTGGAGATTCAGTGAATTAATGTGTGTAACGTGCTTGGAACACTGGCTGGGGCAAGCTGAATGCTTCACTCATTCCACGAAGAAGCCATTATGTGAATTGCATAGATTTTACTTGAGAAAATACTTTAAAAACATTTTATTTTTGTTGTTGTTGTGTTTATTTGCAAGATAACTAATCGGATCATGTTAAAATCCATTGTAACAAATCGCTTTTTGTTGTTAGACTTCTTAGAAAAATGAAAATCTTTTAAAATAAAGGAGTGTCGTACTCCTGGGCTGAGAAGTTTACAGCAGTTCTTGGATTTTAGTAATCTTAGTCAGAGCCTTGGCTGATTGGTAGCTTATCTGCAATTTACTCAGCTCATTTACTCGGTTTCTGAAGAATCAAGTGGGTAGATTAAGTGCCTCATGTGGAGTTACCTTAACCACACAGCAGAACTGTGAGTAAGAAGTAAAGATGTCTGGTATTTGTTCCTTGACCATGTGATTCAGGGAATGGCTGTGTGGTTCCTCAGTTCACCATGGGTGACTCCATTTTTCACTATTATAAATGATGCTGAAATGAACATCCTTTACCCCAAAATTCTTGTGCACCTTTAATTATTTCCTTAGAATAAGTTGATCAAAGTAAAATGATTGAATCAAAGGAAATAATTAAGTCTTTGGATATTAATTGCTAGCTTACCTTCCAAACAGGTTTTATTCGGTTGTATTCCTACCAACAGTGCTTAGAAATGTCCATTTCCCCCACACTTTTGCTATTGCTCAGTATTTATGTTGTTTTTCATCTTTCCTACCTTCATAAACTAAAGGAAAGAAAAAACAAATGAAGAAGGTGCCTTGCTTGTGTAGGGGAGGAAATCTTCACCCTCATTTGCTCTTCCTTATTTTTTTTTTTAATATTTATTTATTTATTTGAGAGAGAGAGAGCATATGTGTGCTCAGCGGGGGCGGGGGGGGGGGGCGGGATAGGGAGAGGGAGAATCTCAAGCAGACTCTGAAGTGAGCGCGGAACCCCATGCAGGGGTCATGAAATCCAGCTCGATCTCTCCCTGAGATAAGACCTGAGCTGAAGTCAAGAGTTGGGCGCTTAACCAACTGAGCCACCCGGGTGCCCCTCTTTATTCATTTTTAATAAAAGATTTATGCTTCAGATTCCACTATTTTTCTGATCACAGGAATTTTTAATAATCAAAACTTTTCATACCCAGTAAGTTGCTTTTAAATCTTCATAAATTAAACACAAGAGAACAAAAAGTCTGCTAATATTGCCATTGTGTGTATTAAGTATGATTAAGAAGAATCCCAAAGACTTTAAACTCCAGAATCCAAAGACTGGCTTTTAAAAAAGTACAACAGGAATACCAACAATTGTATTCAAAGAAACTCAGCCTGGAATGGGACCCAAAATCTCTTGGTGACATTGTTTGAAAAATGATCAGAACTGTTCATTTCATTCTCTTTTTATCCAAAAAGGTATATGAATTAGAAAGATTGATGCATAATTTTGTGATGATTGGTGGTACTATTTATTGCCCTCTAGTTTTCTTGTTAGGTACTCTTTGGAATGATTATGTATATATATTTATAAAGGAATGTTAATGCAAATTTATAGCTAAAAAGTAGTTAGACATGAAAAATGTGTGTGTGTATATATATATATATTTTTTAAATCAAATAACCTTCATGATATTTGAAAGTAAAATTCTGGGGATCTGTGGGAGGGAAGGAAGGGGTTAAACATGGCAGGAGGGTGCTGGGACAGGCCTCTGGGCTGACTTCTCATTAGGAAATCTGGTATTTCAGGTTGGACTGGGCTTTGGGAATGGCTGCTCCTTTGTTCAAGAAAAAAAGTGCATTAGATCTGGCTGCAGTCTCAGACTTGTAGAAAATGAATTCCAGAACTTTCTAGCATAGGAAAGTGAGGCAGCCCTCCAGTACCCTGAACAGAATTCACCCGTGAAGCCGAGAGGGTGTTCCTGATTCCCTCGGGTTATACGCCCTGACAGCCACGGTAACTGACCCTGCAGGGCCTGATGCCACGGGGCACCCATGGTGGTGATTAACTCTACAAATCCTTGCTCAGAGCCCTTGATTCCCTTCACATTTATTGTGAGATTAGCTCTTTAGTAAAAGTGACCTCGACACTGCCTTTTTTATTTCAGGTGGTTTTGTTTTCCTACTTTTCATCGTTCGGAGAACATTTATTTCTATTTCTATTTCTCTAATGACCAGTATCTGTGTGTGGATTCCTTCTTGCGCCATTTTTTCAAAAAGTTGCTTCATCTAACCTGTGACTAATTGGTTAAATAAAACCAACACATACTCCTGGAATTTAGGAGTACATTTCATTCCAGACCTGATAAAAGGGAGTAAATTGCACTGTTCATTCCTGTCATCCTTTATCTCTCCCTTTCCTGCAAAACTATCATCAAAAGTCATGCTGGAAAGTTTTTCATGAATCTAGCACAGGATCTTTCATTCGTTGTACATTATTCTGGAAATTTCCCCCCAGCCAGCTCCTGGACTCCTTGAATCCTCCTGTCCATGCACAGCTCATGAAGGGAAGCCATGGGTAGGAGAAGAAACCTGTCAGGAAGAAGAGAAAGAGTAGAGAGGTTGGAATGTAAACTAAACAAGAAATTTGTGATTTGGCGGAAAGAGCTATGGACCGGAAGTCTAACTCTTGGGCTCTAGGCTTAGCTCCCCTCTTATCGGTTGTGTGAAAAGGCACCATTTCATGGAACCTCTTGAATCCCCACTTCCTTCACTTGTAAAATGGGAATTCTAACACCCATGTGGCCCGCTTCCCTAGGACAGTGGTGGGAATCAGATGGGATACTGTATACTCCATAAACACTCAAGCTCTTTCTGAAAGCACTAAGCCATTATTATTTTGGAAGGAGAATATGAGCCAAGCAGGAAAGGGCATCCACGCTGGGAATTCACTCTGGAGCGAGGTTTTGGTGGTCGTTGGAGAGAGTCTTCCTTGGGTAATTTAATATTTATTTATTTATTTAAGTAATCTCTACATCCCACCGGGAGCTCGAACTCAGGATCCCGAGCTCAAGAGTCGCTTGTTCTACAGACTGTGCCAGCCAGGTGCCCCATCCCTTGGGTAATTTCAATGACAATTCATCAAGGAAGTTTTCCCTGGCCCTACCCCTCCCCAAATCCAGGTCCGTGCCCCTGACAGGTGCCCCTGACACTCTGTAATTTTTGTCCAGTAGCATTTTGCAGGTGGTGTTATCATTGTCCATTTACAAGACTGTGAGCCTGATGAAGTCAGGACCTGGTCTTATCCATCGCTGTGTCCACAGAGCCTGGCACTGTGTACGTAGGGACACTGAGGAGACAAGTGGAAGTATTTCTTATGAGCCAAGTCCTGAATGAGGCATTCAATCAGACAGGGTCACACATCAAAGGATTCTGCTGGACGCTTCTGCTATATGGGAAAGTCAGTGGATTGAAACCAGGTTAGGGGTCCAGAAGGCTAGGTGTTAAGTCCTAGTGGTATCGCTGCTTAGTTATGTGACTTCGCTAAGTGTGCGATCACTTCCCAGCTGGGGGGAGTGACCTACCCTCTCTGCACTTCAATGTCCTCATTTGTAAAATGGGGTAAAAACACCTTCAGGTGGTATCTTCTTCAGTGGTATCCTTAAGACGCCATTTTTTGTTCTTTGTTAAGGGCACCTTTAATCTGGCAAACGCTCTGAAATGTTTTGTTTCAATAATTCCTGAAAAACGGTATCATTCAACTACTTTGCAATGTTTCTAAAATAACTGGTGAAATTGTAAGGCTAATGGTTTTATATGAACCCATCCTTCATTCCTAGAACACACTTTCCATGACCAATACCTTCATCAAGCTCCTGTCCTCTCTGGCCTCCTAACGTACCTCCCTGTGCCCCTTCTTGCCTGCCTCCAACTCACTTTTCACAGCACAGAGCAAATGTCCAGTGGACGCAGATCTGATCATATCCCTACTGACTGAGCATCCCTTCAGGATCCTCCCCTGCCTGCCCAGGGCTGTTTCTCAGTACCCTTCTCTTCTCTCTTTGTCTCTCTCTCTCTCTCTCTGCCACTGTCCTCTCTTTGAGTTCCTCCAACCTGCTGGACTCAGTTCTCTCAATCCCAGACCTAGTTCTGCCCTTCCCTCTGCCTGGAATATTCTTTTCTTTCTTTGCCTGGCCCACTCTACTGTCACTTGGGGGGGGTGTCTCACTTTTAAGGTCACTTCTTGGTGGTGGGCCTTTCCTGAGCCCCTAGACCAAACTGAGCATCCTTGTGACGGGCTTCCTGGACATCTCTGTTCCCAATTCTTCTACTGTTCTGTCTCCTCCTCTAGACTTGTCTGGAAGCGCCATGAAGGCAGGGGCATGCCTCTCCTATTCATCTCTGCACCCCCGGAGCCTGCCGAGTGCCGTGCACCTCATGTAGGAGTGTGCCTGTTATGTGTTCATTTTACTAAAAAGGATAGTGACACCTAGCCAAAGATGTACCATTTACCCTCCTATGATTATACTCATTCATTCAGTTGTTGATCCCCTACTCTGTGCCTGCACTGTTCTGGGTGCAGGGGACACAGAAGTGAACCACACAGCCATAGATTCTTGCCATCATGGGGTTTACATCCTAGTAGGGAGAGACTGATAATAAATTAAGTAAAATATGTAGCAATGCTACATGATGGAGAATAAGAAAGCAGGAGAGGAGGATAAGACACGCTGGGTGAGGTGGTGGATGTGTTTCAGTTTTTAGTGGGTTACTAGGGAAAGCTTCACAGAGGTGGCATTTGAGCCAAAGCCTGCAGGAAGTGAGGGAGTGAGCTGGAGGGACATTTGGGGAAGAACATTTCAGGCAGAGGGAAAGCCTGCAGAGCAGGTGTTTTCAAGGAACAGCCCGGAGGCCTGGAGGCCAGGAGCACGGTGAGCTGGGGGAGAAACGGGGGTGGGGGGGAGTGAGGACTTCGAACTTTACTCCGCAGGCCAAGGGGGTCTGAGCAGAGGAGGTGGGGGAAATCCGACTTACGTTTTAAAAGGATCCCTCTGACCTCTGTATAGATAATTGACTCGAGGGAGGCAAGGCGGGAAGCCAGGAGGCTAGTTAAGCTTTGAGAGGATCCGGGCGGAAGGACAGTGGTGACTTGACTTCGTAGCGCATAGTGGGGGTGGTGAGAAATGGTTAGATTCTAGATGTGTTCTGAAGGAAGGGCCAAGAGGATTTGCTGATGGGCTGGATGTGGGATGTGAGGGAAAGCAGGGAGTCAAGGATGATGCCCAGGGCTTTGGCCTCGGTAACCAGAGGATGGAGCTGCCAGGAAGGGGATGGGCAGGTGGCTGGTAGAGCAGGTTTCGGGGGACAGAGGAGGAGCTGAGCTTCCACATACTTGAGATGCCTGTTAGTTACCCAGCGTGTGTTTGAGTTCTAAAGTAATGAATCTCAGAGAGCAATTTTCTTTAATCTGTACATGGGAGTAAAGAAATATCATACATTGCCCCCAAAGAATGAAGACTAACACTGCCCTCTTGTATAGGATTCTACACCTGGCCATTTCCTGTGGGGGCACACCAGGATTCCATTTCTCTTAGAGTAGATGTCAACCCGGATTCTGTTTTAGAACTAACAGAACTGTTGTCCACAGCTGATGTTTGCTTCATTATATAAAGAAACTTATTTTTATAGTAAGCTTGTTGGGAAAAAAAGTAAAACGTCACTCTACTTTTAGCCATACCTGAGTAAAACCACATTACGTACCATTTCTCTAATGACTGAGGTCTTGGGTCAGCACAGAATAAGCAGCTGTCCATCATGCACGCTGAAGGCTTGCTGTCTGCTGGTGGTTCTTCTGGTCCATTACAGTTGTGCAAGGACTCTGGAGCATGTTGGAGTTTTTGCCATGGCCCTGGTTAATTCTACCTTTCCCACTTCTTTTCCTTGCGTCCGCTCCTCCCTAGATGATATTCAGTGCACCTGCTTTGTCCCTTTTGTTCTGACTGTTGAAATAACTTTTCCTTTTCCTTTCCCTTCTCTTGTCTTTCTTAGCAGAGTTCCAACTAGCTGAGATTGCCCTGTAAGTGATTCTCGGATAAGTGAGCTCTTACTCATTTTGCATTTTCCTTTCGGCAACTTTTTTTATTTTTTATTTTTTATTTTTTTATTTGACAGAGAGAGAGATAGCGAGAGCAGGAACACAAGCAGGGGGAGTGGGAGAGGGAGAAGCAGGCTTCCTGCTGAGCAAGGAGCCCGATGTGGGACTCGATCCCAGAACCCTGGGATCATGACCTGAGCCGAAGGCAGACGCTCAAGACTGAGCCACCCAGGCGCCCTCCTTTCGGCAACTTTAAACTACACTTTGCATAAGCTCCTGGGGGTCATTTTAACATGCTTACAGGCCAGAAAGGCTGAAGGGCCAGGCTGATGCTGAAAAGCTACTAGTCGATCAGACCCTAGGCAGGTAGATAATTGAAGGCAGATAATCAAAAGTATATTCATTACTATGTTTATGCATTACTAGTTTGTATCCTTTTCCTCAACTAGATAGTTTCATATACTCTCCCCAAGAAGAGTACTCTTTACATAGGATGCCCCAATTCTGTTGCTGATAACTAACACCTAGCAGGAAGAGTCAGGTCGGAGGAAGTGTTCTTGAAACTAAAAGACTGCGCATTTCATGAAAATTAATGTTAATAAAGTAGGATATATTGTGGGGCTCCTGGGTACCTCAGTCGGTTAAGCATCTGATTCTCGGTTTCAGCTCAGGTCATGATCTCGCGGTCATGGGATCAAGCCCTGCTTTGGGCTCTGCACTCAGTGCAGAGTCTGCTTAAGATTCTCTTTCCCTCTCCCTCCTGCTCTCTCTCTCTAATAAATAAATAAATAAAATCTTTTTTTAAAGTAAGCTATGTTGCTAGATATTTGTATCCAGAAAAATGGATTTATCCCTGAGCTAACTTAAAAAAATATCGCCTGGTCAAAAAATTACCTTTAATTCTAAGCATTGAATGATAAACCATAGTTCCTAAAATGGATGCACTCTTCCCACAGCAGGTTTACTCTGTTTGGGTTTTTGCTGGGATCCAAGTGGTTTTTCAAGAGAACTGATTGTTTTCTGATGAAGCTGTTTACTTGCTTTTGAAGCCAAGAGAAGGGGTGATTGATTCGCATTCTCTTAGGGGCGCCTGCCTTTGGCTCAGGTCATGATCTCAGGGTCCTGGGATCAAGCCCCCGCCCCCCCCACCACTCAGCAGGGAGTCTGCTCCTCCCTCTGCCCCTCCCCCAGCTTGTGCGCGCGCGCACACACACTCTCTCTCTAATAAATAAATAAAATCTTTTTAAAAAATTGCATTCTCTTAGGCTATAGAATTCTCTCTCAGGCCAGTAGTGTTCGATGAGGTCTGAATTTTCTTTTTTTTTTTTTAAAGATTTATTTATTTATTTATTTATTTATTTGAGAGAGAGAATGAGATAGAGAGAGCATGAGAGGGGGGAAGGTCAGAGGGAGAAGCAGACTCCCTGCCGAGCAGGGAGCCCGATGCGGGACTCTATCCCGGGACTCCAGGATCATGACCTGAGCCGAAGGCAGTCGCTTAACCAACTGAGCCACCCAGGCGCCCCCTTTTTTTTTTTTTTAAAGATTTTTTTTTTAATTTGAGGTCTGAATTTTCATTTCTGCTGTACAGACAAGACTGTGTGAAGTTATGAAATTGTCTTGGTAGGACGAGGTGCCGCCATGCAAACACATGGCCCGTATCCGGAATCTCAAAGTCACCGAATACGCAGCGTTTGAAAGGATAAAAGAAGTACATTAAAAAGATTTTTTTTTTTTTTTTTAGCTGCTTCTCCAGTGATATATTTCTGCCATCCTTCATGTTACAAAACAGAGCTGAAGGGCGTCTGGGTGGCTCAGATGGTTAAGCGTCTGCCTTCAGCTCAGGTCATGATCCCAGGGTCCTGGGATCGAGTCCCACATCGGGCTCCTGACTCAGCGGGGAGTCTGCTTCCTCTCCCTCTGCCTCTCCCACTGCTCATGCTCTCTCTCTCTCTCTGTATCTCTGTGTCTCAAATGAATAAATAAAATCTTTAAAAAAATAAAAAATAAAAAAACAGAGCTGAAGCTCAGTATCATTTTAAGCATGGGACGGAAAGTGACACGTGAGGCTGGGGGAAAGGCAAAAGAAATGAACTTGAGGGACCAAAAAAAGAGAGAAAAGCACGCATCCTTCGAAGACCTCCCCTGTCTCGAGGACAGAAAATGCCTTGGCAGTAGCGATTTTCGTGCAGTCAGAAGGGAATTGGTTTCCCAGCTGTTCTGGCGTATTTTCCTTACTGGTCTTTGCTCCCACGGTCTAGAAGCAAAGACCGGATCTTCGCGCCTACAGTGCTGGTCAAGAGCTGCAGCTTCCCTCGTGGGTGACTCACAGGCGGGAGCAAACCCCCTACTGTAACAGCCGGCGCAGACCCTGGCCGACGCCGCACGGCAGCTGCTTGGCCTGACCCCGCGCGCCCTTGCCGTTGACCGTTGCTCTCACCTTGACGGGATAGCGGAGGTG
Source organism: Mirounga leonina (assembly GCF_011800145.1). Classification (NCBI taxonomy): domain Eukaryota; kingdom Metazoa; phylum Chordata; class Mammalia; order Carnivora; family Phocidae; genus Mirounga; species Mirounga leonina. Next base: position 88,497,298 of record NW_023270447.1, on the reverse strand, counting down.
GGGTTTAGATGCATCGAAGCTGTTACTCTTTCTTCCTAAACCGTATTTTTTCCGTTGCTACTACAAGATCTTGGAGGTCATCTTGAAGTCTCAGTTCAATTTAGGATTGCTAGAAGGCCAGTCATCATTCAAAATTCCACCGCATGAGGGACACCTGGGGGGCTCAGTCGTTGAGCGTCTGCCTTCGGCTCAGGTCGTGATCCCGGAGTCCTGGGATCGAGCCCCGAGAAGCCTGCTTCTCCCTCTCCCTCCAGCCTTCCCCCTGCTTATGCTCTTTCTCTCTCTGACAAATAAATAAATAAATAAAATCTTTAAAAAAAAATTCCACCACGTATGTTCTGCCGCTTAAGTGACCACTTTCTTGAAGAATAAAGGTTATGCTTAGTTTGAGGCTTGGTTATTCTTTGCTACGATTGCCATCAGTGTGAGGTGAGCCTGCTTCATAAGAACTTGTTTCTTAAACAGGATGACCTCTTGCTGCATTCCCTCTGCCCTCTGGCATACCTCTCCTCTGCACAAAGACCAGTTCTCGAGGCTTCCCTACAGACAGGGAGAGTAGGCGCCTGCCCTCAGAAAGCCTCCAAGCTGGTTGCCGCTATAGATTAACATGTGAGAATCATGGGTTCACAAGGGAGTGCAAATAAGATGCCATTTCAGAGAAGGTGGAGATTATATTTTTGTTGTCAGTCTATACCCCAATGCCTGTGTCTTCCAGCCTCGCATTTTACTTGCTGTTAGCAGGGTTTCACAGAAGTTGTTCTGCCGAGTATCTCCTCCCTTATTCTAGTACATTCCGGCCCTCACGCAGTACACAGCACTTTACACAGAATGCATGCCGGGTCAGCGTTTGCTGACATCATTGTATGGGGGAAGGCTTTGTGGAAAAGGCAGAGCTCGGGCCCAGCTTGAGACAGAGAGAGGAGGTGGGGCGGGGACACACTGTCCATGGATGAGTCATTTGTTCCGGGCCTTGAGGAAGAACTTGCAAAGTCAAAACAGAGCGGAGACACATGCCAGGTAGAAGGAATGAGCTACAACAGAGCGGAGTGTTAGTTTGACGAAATACGGGGTCAGGGAGGAGGCCGGCCAAGACGCTCTGGATGGGATGTTGTGTGGCTAGCTCTAACAGCAGGCCCCTACAGAGGTGCTGTGGGTGGACGTACGCCCAAGCAAGAGCATGTCTTTCTCTCCCCATTTCATGCTAAGGACACGCTCTTCATTTGTACCTTAGCGCATTTATTATATTCTTGGTGGTGTTGGTGGGGAGGGTGGGCAGGGTGTGTTCGGAGGATTTCATAGGTCCTTTCTTCATGTTTTATTTGTTAATTAGTTTGTTCTGGAATTGGTTGGTTTTCAGGGAAGAGGTTGAATGCATTTGGAAAAGCTATTTGAAAACCGAAACCGAAAATGAAACCATTTTCATTTGAAAATGAAAGTTTCCCCTTTTTTTTTCCTCTTTTCTATTTTTCCTGGGACCCTGGATGACTTTATAGAGAAGCCACAGATGAAGAAAAGGAACCAGAAAGATATCTAGCTGGGGGCAACTGCTCGAGACAGGGAAAGCAGGAAGAAACAGCAGGTTTGGGGGAATAAGTGAGTTTCTCTGTTGGCGGTACCTGTGGGCCATCAAGGAAGAGCTGGAAATTGCGGCTTGGAATCAGGGCTCGAACTCGAGAGAAGTCAGAGCTGGAAAGAGATTTAGCCGCAAAGGTGGTAGTTAGAAGTGGGGGACAACGCCTGGGGAGAGCAGGTGGAATGGGGTCCTTTTTCTTTTTTTTAAAGATTTTACTTTGTTTATTTGTCAGAGAGAGAGAGAGTGAGAGAGCACAAGCAGAGGGAGTGGGCAGAGGGAGAAGCAGGCTCCCCGCCAAGCAGGGAGCCTGATGTGGGACTTGATCCCAGGACCCTGGGACCATGACCTGAGCCGAAGGCAGATGCTTAACCAACTAAGCCATCCAGGTGTCCCTGGAATGGGTCCTTAGCTGGGGTCCACGGTGACTCCAGTGACTGCAGTTCAAGGCTCTATACCCACCGGAAATTGTGAGCAGTATTTTTTGTGAGTTTCCACCTGACGTGCTGGGATGGAGCGTGTCCGTAACTTTGGTCGGATTCTTAGAGGTATTCAAAGGTTAAGAAATCACTGCCGTAGAATGGGAAGATGAGAGTAAGAAGGTCAGAACGCTGAGGAGAAATCAGCATTTAAGGAGTTAGCAGAGAGGAGCCATGGAAAGAGGCCAAAGAGATTAGGAAGGCAGAAATCTATCCCGGAAGTCAGGAGGATGCGGAAGGCAAGAGGATGCGGAAGGCAATGGAACGTGTGGGAGTGTGGGCAGCAAGGTTCAATGGTATCTTAAAATCAGATAGGATGAAAAGAACACGTTCGATTGACTGCTAGAAGTCACTGGTGACTTTCAGGAGAGCAGTGTGAATGGAAGGCACATTGTGATAAGCAGAGAATGGGAATTGGGGAGTGGGGAGTAAGCTTTCTCTTTCTGGAAGGTTAACATGTGACAAGAATGAATATTTACGGAGTTCCTGAGAAGGGCTGGAACTTAGGCCATTCATTGTAGACATAAATGAGAGCAAGGTGACATGGGCTTTGTTCTCAAGGATCTTAGGGTCTCATGGGAGAGATAAGCGTTACACAGAGTAAGTGTATTGTCAAAAACTGGGTCCGTGCTTTGATGGGAAAAAACATGGTGCCCAGCACTGAAACATGACTCAATCTGGGGTCCAAGAAGGACCCCTGAGGACGTGATCTTTGAGCTCAGACCTGAAGGGGGAACAGGAGTGAAATGGTTGGGGGTGGAAAGAGGGCAGAACATTCTAGGCAATGAGGGAAGTCAGAGCGAAGTGTAGAGAAAGGAAGGCCAGTGACAGGCGCCCATGCTGGGTCTTTTAAATGACAATAAGGATCTGAGTCTAAGAACATTTAGGAAGCTGCTAACTTGTGGATGGTCAAACAGTTTTGTATTTCGATATAAAGTAGAAGCATCCAGGTGAGAAAGAATGGTAGCTTGGACCAACGTCCTGGCAATGAAGGTGAAGAGAAGCGGAAGGATTCAGGAATCATGCAGTCGCTGACATAGCCCCAGAAGTCAGGAGAGAGAACACCGTGATTCAGGGAGCACCCGCAAAAGGTCAAGTTTTTCTTCAGGGGCTGAACACTGAAGCTCCTTTGTAGGCAACAGGAAAGAGCAGAGGAGAGAGGGAGCTTGAAGAAATACTAACCACGGGAGGGAGACACGGGTCCTAGAATCAGAAATACTGTTCTCTAGATTGAAAAGACAGGGCGGGTGAATAAGCAGGTATGGTTATGGGTAGAAAGGAGGCAAATTGAGGCTTGAAGAACTGATCCACAAAAAGGGGTTCACATGTGTTTTGGGGTGAGGCTGTGTCCCCGCAAATAATAGGGTGGCCCTGGGCTGGGATGAACAGCAAGAAGCTCTGATATGGTTCATGGAAGGGGCACAGTTGCCCCTGTGTATGTATACAAACATCGCCTGATCCTCCTAGCACCTCACAGAGTCAGTATTTCAGTTTTATAATTGGAAACAGAGTCAGGGGGGTTTAATATGTCCAAATGTCAAGCAACTATCTTGAGCTGTATTAAGAAATCTTCTTTTCCCCCAAATCCATGAGATGGTTTGTTCGACAGCTGGGCTTGGGGTTGGGTGGGTGGGTGTGGTACAATGAGAAAGAGCTCAAATCTCAGACGCTCGAGTTATTACTCAGGAGAACTGGATCATTATGTTACAGATGAGGCAGCCGCACAAGTCTGAATTTCCAAAGGCACGTTCACTTGCATTTCATACTACCAGTGAAGTCCAGCTGTAGGAACACCAGTAGAATCAATCAATCTTTAAAAGTCAACGCTGATTTTCAGTTTACTGAGACAGATGCAGTGAGAAATCGTGTGTCAGAGCTCTCCAAACAAATGTGCTTAGTTAATGTCCTAGCTCAGAAAAAGAATTAGAGTTTTCAGTTGACTTTTTAAAAAATTATGAGGGATGAATGTGCATCTCCTCCGCCTCCCTTTTCTTGATACGGTTGTGGGAAAGTTGGACTCTTTTCAACACATCAGATCCTTGTGGTAGAATCTCTGAGTGGACCTATGAGTTTGTGGGGACTTGTTGTCTTTTCCAGGCTCCATGAGCATAGCTTTGTCACAAAAATGGCTTTTCACTCTAAGATGGGTCTTCTCTGAAGGTCAGAGGGAGAAGCGTGGAACGAAGGCGCCATGTTGGATTAGAAATGAGCAGTGCAGTACCAGCTGCAGCAGCGGGCGTGCTTGGCAATCTCGAAATAAACGCAGCTGGAATAATTTTCGATTCAACCCTTGGCAAACCTTCAGTGTGCACAACCCTCCCCCCCCCCACCCCCCAGACCTGTGGAGGAGGCTCAAAGGCTGGATGTACTCAGCGGTCATCATTCTGTCTCTTGGAATTGCCAGTAAACAATAGGTCAGCTCTGGGTCCTGCTGAGGTTCAGTTAGCACTCTGGGAAGAACTTATTCTTCCTGAGTGAGTTAATACATCTAATTGCTGAGCATAGCACTTTGTAGTGTTTGATGAATATTAGCTATTATTTTTAAACATGATGATTATTTGGGACTATTCACTTCCTAGGACTCGATTTGTACCCCCAAAGGGGTACAAATTATAGACCACATTTCCTTCTCCAAGCGTATGGTCTCTCGGTTCTAGGGGCTCACATACCCAGGTTTTATACCACACGCGTTCCAAGGAGACCATTCACCGCTGGGAAAGTGCTTTTCAGTTCCACAGCGGCTCTGAAACTGGCTTCTGTATTTCAAGGTTTCAAGCACTCACAATTCGCTGGTAGAACCAGATAAGTTTAGCAGCCGACAGAATCTCCCCCTTCTGGGTCGATTCCTTTCTGAGTTCCCAGGAGAACTAGGTTTTGGAATTTTCCCTAAATGTCTATCCTCCTAGGGCTGAATCGAACCTTTGGCGTTTCCTGTTCTGTACTGGGAACCAGAAGCTTTCTGAATTATCTCATAGGACATTTCCTGATCTGTGAATCTTGAGAGCATGAAGATCGTGTTTTTCCCCTCATCATCTCCTGATCTCAGACTCCAAGGAACATGTGTGTGTTTCATTACAACTCCACCGTTTCCCGCGTTGGGTGATAAATATGTGGGTTACAGTGTGGACATTCATACACAGCACCAAAGGTTACCAGTACGGATTTATTGCTCATTACATCATTTTACTGTGGGGCTGATTCACTCGATCAGTTTATTTAGCAATTAAAGAATATTAAATAAGGCAACTGTACCAACTTATACCAGCCCTGGCTTCACTGGGTCCACCACCTCTGCCCTCTCCTAATCAGGGGTTTGATAAGGTCAATCTGCACTCGCAGGGATGGGCTCTCGGGGGTGATGGAGCTCGATCCTCCCAACACACCCTCTCTCTACTCAGGGACTTGGAGAACGAGAAGATGCTGTGCATCTAAAAACAGAGGCAGTCTTCTTGTTAATGATTTCATTTTCACTTTTAAGGTCTTGAGTGTTCTCCTCTTGCTATTGTTTACTTGCTCCTTCGTTGTTTGGATGACACTGTTCTGACTGCCAGACCTGGAACGAGGTTCTCCTGTCCCGTGTCGTCGTGATCAAGATTTTATTCCACTCCATTGGTGTCAAATTACTGGTCACAAAACTCTTGATGTTCAATTAGGAATAAGTAAGCTACCACTTGCCAAAGAATCAAAGTTAAGTTGTGTTTATTAAAAATTGGGTGTTTCTGGGTGGGGGGTGGGGGAAATAGGAGATGGGGATTAAAGACTGCGCTTATCATGATGAGCGCTGAGTAACGTATAGAATTGTTGAATCCCTACATCGTACATCTGAAACTAATATAACACTGTACATCACACTGGAATTAAAATTTAAAAAACTTAATAAAAAAGGGATGTTTTATTTAATTTTTAAAAAAGATTTTATTTATTTATTTGACAGAGAGAGAGACAGCAGGGGGAGTGGGAGAGGGAGAAGCAGGCCTCTTGCTGAGCGGGGAGCCTGATGCAGGGCTCGATCCCAGGACCCTGGGATCATGATCTGAGCTGAAGGCAGACGCCCAACGACTGAGCCACACAGGCGCCCCTCAATGTTTTATTTTTTAAAAGCTTTAAATATGCAGAAATGTCGAAAGAACTGTAGAGTGAACACCCTTGTACCCATCGCTCAGAGTCTACAATGATCATTTTCATATATGCATTTATTATATAACCATCTATCCATCCATCAATCCACCTTATCTTTTTAGCTTTTTATTTTAAATGAATTTTTAATAAATTTTTAATAATTTTTAATTTAAATAACAGAAAGTTGCAAGAATAATACATAGAGTTCCCAAATACCCTTCAACAGCTTCCTTTGAGGTTAGCATCTTACAAAACCATAATACAATGACCAAATCAACATTACAATTAATTAACACAAAATTAACATTATTACAACACTAGTTTTTAAAACTTTCTTATAGTGAGTTTTTATATTTCTTTAAGATTTTATTTATTTATTTATTTGAGAGAGAGAGAGAGAGAGAAGAAGAAGGAGCAGAGGGAGAAGGACAAGCAAACTCCATGCCGAGCTTGGAGCTGGAAGTGGGGCTCAATCCCACAACACTGAGATCATGACCTGAACTGAAACCAAGAGTCAGATGCTTAACCAACTGAGCCACATGGGTGCCCCGTGAGTTTTTATTTTTTTATTAAAAAAATTGTTTTTCCAACTGGAATTTAAATAAAATTTGAAAAAAAAATACAACACAATTAACGAATCTACAGATCTTATTTGAAGTTCCTCAATTTTCCCACTAAGGTCCTTTTTCTTGCAGAACACAATCCTGGATCCCACCTTGCATCTGGTTGCTGCGTGTCCTTAGCCTCCAAATGATAAGAGCTCCTCTTTGTTTTTCTTACCCTTGACCCTTTTGATGTGTACTAGCCACTTATTTTGGTGAAGGTCCTTCGATTTGGGTTTCTCTGAAGTTTTCTCCTGATTAAATGGAGATTATGCATTTTTGCAAGAAGACCACAGAAATGAGCTTATGCCCTTCTCTGTTCATCACATGGCGGGGGGTGGGCATCATGTCACTCTATATAATTGCTACTGATGTATCTTTTATCCCTTGGTTAAGGGGTTGTGTGCCAGGCTTTTCCACTATAAATTTCCCTTTGTAAATAATAAGTGTCTTGGAGGAGATACTTTGAGACTATGCAAATATTCTGCTTCTCCTTAAATTTCACCTATTAATTTTAACAGCCACTGGGGGGGTGGTTTGCCTGTGCTCTCTGATGGTGATTTCCTATGTCCCTCGTTCTTTCTACATAGATTGGCTGGGATTCTACCTTAAGGAAAAGGTGTCTTCTCTCCCTTATTTATTTATCTATCTATCTATCTGTTCAATTATTTATTTATATCAAGATGGAGTCAAGGATCTTTCATTCTTTGGATTATAATCCAGTATTATCTCAATTTATTTTGTTGCTCCAATTGTCTATTGGGTCATTGGAAGCTCCCTTCAGGTGAACTCCTGCATCCTTTTGACCTGCCCCAACATTATCGAAGCACTTTCTTACTTTCTGGCAACACAAGATGTTGCAGGCTTATTTTGTGTTTTCCCTATTTTCTCCAAGGAGCCCTGGGTTCTTTTATGAGAGAATGCTGCTTAGAAACCAAGATCTGGGCACTAAGTGTGCTTAATGCTATGAGAGTCCCATTGCCCTCCCTGCGGATGCAGGTAGGAAGTGTATGCGTGTTATTAATGTAACATCTGTATTTCTGTATTTATCCATCTGTGTGTGTGAGTAGATATGTGCACATATGTATTTACAAATACATATTCCCATATAACTGACCAACCTCTAGCTCCGCAGGCGAAAAACATGGCTCTCATTGTCCGCTGGTGTATTTACTTATTTGTCCAATCCTCATACACACATAAAGTAGTTTCAGAATTGCTAATTCATGCCCTCTCCCACACCGTCCCAGCCCAGGGAGTCAAATTTACTAACCAGGCGCCTGGGTGGCTCAGTCGGTTAAGCGTCTGCCTTCGGCTCAGGTCATGATCCCGGGGTCCTGGGATCGAGTCCCGCATCGGGCTCCCTGCTCTGCGGGGAGCCTGCTTCTCCCTCTCCCACTCCCCCTGCTTGTGTTCCCTCTCTCGCTGTGTCTCTCTCTGTCAAATAAATAAATAAAAAACCTTAAAAAAAAAAAATCTCCCTATTAAAAAAAAAAAATTTACTAACCAGAGTCCAATATTTATATACAAATTTCTTCCTCTTTAGCATTATAGTTTGTAGCCAAAAGTTGCTTAACTTAGTTCTTTTCTTCCCTACCCCCTTCAGTGTGGTTTTGTTATTCATTTGTAATACAGTTAGGTTCACTTGTTACTGCTTGTGTTCTGCTTTGGATTTCTTCCACAGCTTGGTTGATTCAAAATATTTATACTTACTTTTTGGTGTGTGGGGGAACAATATTGCCATGATTCTAAAGTTGGAATGATAAGGAATGTCCAATCCAGGGAAGTGTTGCTTTTTCCCTATTCTTTCCTCCACTTTCCCATCGACTCCCCGCAGGTGCCGGATCTCATTTGTGCCTGGCTTATCCTTCCTATATTTCCTTTGCACACGTTAGCAGATTCATGAACACCTCCATGCATCCCTTTTTCTCTTTCGTGAATCCATCTTATTTATGACGCATTTCACAGTAAGTAGCAGCTGTCAGTACGTGTTTACCCTAAACGCTTTGGCATGCCTGTCATTAGCTAGGCTCCAATTTAGGTGTATTTTTTCCCTTTTTATTTCTTTTAAGGTAAAATTCATGTGCAATAAAACTCGTGAATCTCAAGTGTACCATTGGATGCGTTTTGACAAATGTATACACTTGTGTGATGCAAATCCCTAACAAAACGTGGAACGTTAGTTACCATAACCTCATAAGGTTCCATCGTCCTCCTTCCCAGTTACTTCCTGCTCCAGCTCTGAGACAGCCAGTATTCTAATTTTTTCTACCATCGATTGCTTTGGTCTGTTCTAGACTTCATATAAACGGAATTATATAAGGTGTACTCTTTTGTATGAAGTTTCTTTCACTCGGCCTATCTTTGAAATACATCCATGATGTGTGCGTCCCTAATTCACTCCTTCTACTGCATTAGCATACTACTATAAACACACCAGAGTATGCAGGATGAACTGTGAAGATGTTCCCTTTATATGGAGTGAGCCTTTTTCTATCTGATGCTTCAGAATCTTCTGGTGTTACAGTGCCGTGCTTCATATATTTTAAATTATTTTAAATGATTTAGCTTTAAACATATTGCCTTGTGCACATAGGCATAGTGCTTTTCTTTTCTTTTTTTTTTTTTTTTAAGATTTTAGTTATTTATTTGAGAGAGAGAACAAGTTGAGGGGAGAGGCAGAGGGAGAGGGAGAAGCAGGCTCCCTGGAGCACAACTTGGGACTTGATCCCAGGGCCCTGGGATCATGACTTGATTCAAAGGCAGATGCTCAAGCAACCGAGCCACCCAGGTGTCTCGCATAGTGCTTTTCTTTCAAAAAGCTCAGTGTTCATACACGAGTAGAGGCTCTCTGTATAGACAGATAAATGTCCTTTAAGACATTTAACATTGAAAAATTCATCCAACAAAAGCCCTAATTCAGTACCTATTTCTTGAACATTTATCACATGCAAGTTACTGTGTTAGATGTTTGGGAACACAGGCACGAGGAAGACAGAGGCTTGGTTATGGATGTTTTGGGGCATTCAAGGAACACTGGGACATCATCAGAGAGAGGATTTCCTGTGAAGAACCCCAATCATAATCCCATTTGTTTGCTCCAAATCGTGTGAGAAATGCAGTGATCTTCCAAACCAGTAGTCCTTGGAGAGAAGCTGGCCATGGTTTTTGCAGCTGTCGTGTGGGCTCAGGGTCGTGGAGAGGGATCAGCGGGAGCAGGGAATATGTGAGAAGACAATGGGAGCTACCACAGGCCCGGAACTCTGCTGCCAAATGGGGGATGGCATCAGGAAGCATTTCTGAAGCATGTGGGGCCAGCTCTCACCTCTGGCAACAGCCCTTGAAATGCAGGTGGGAGCAGGGCACAGCGTCTACCCGGGGCCACCAAGGACCGCATGGGCCTCCATCCTCCACCCCACAATGGCACTGTGTGGAGGGGGTACCTGCAGTCGGCATCTACAAAAGGCCGCAGGCCCCTTCACCCCTTATCATGCACAAAATGAGGCAAAGTGTGGCTCAATAATTTGCTCCAAAACACACCTTGGAAGGCACTTGATGAATGCTAATTTAGTTGGAAAGAGGTAGCCATTTAAAATCTCTCTAGGGACACCTGGGTGGCTCAGTCGGTTAAGCGACTGCCTTCGGCTCAGGTCATGATCCCGGGGTCCTGGGATAGAGTCCCACATCAGGCTCCTTGCTCAGCTGGGAGCCTGCTTCTCCCTCTCCCTCTGCCGCTCCCCCTGCTTGTGTTCTCTCTTTCTATCAAATAAACAAATAAAAATCTTTTTTACAAAACAAAATCTCTCTCACATACACCCACAAATAAATACAAAACAATAAAAAACAAAATCTCTCTCGCTCTCTTTTTAAAAAGTCTTACTGAGTAACCTGTAAGAAACTTTTTGGTAGAAAGTCAGTAACTTCTAGACTTGGAAATGATAAATGCTTTTCTTTTTTTTTTTTAAACAAAAATACGAGCTGGAATGGAAATGACTTTCTTCCAAAACACTTTAAAGAAACAAATTATCATGTGGAATCTCATTTTGAATGAATCAGAGTACAGTAAATCTCAAAATATCCACCGAACTGCTTGCTGTGGTTTTGCTAAACAGGAAAATGACTTCAGCAGGATGGTCTTTTTTTCCCTAGATCCACAGCAGGCGGCCCTTTGTGCTGTTCTGAAAACATCTTAATTCTTCCCCAAGTACCATGTTTCTTGGAATTGTTCACCGGAAATTAATAGTATTCTGAGTTTTCAAGTAATTCAAACCACCAGTGACTTTGCCATAGTGCTTTGCAGTAACCTAAAGAGCCAGGGAGCCAGAACCATTTATGACAAGGTATGCAGTATCCCCCACACAAGGACGTGTGTTTCTGTCCCAACTGCGTTCACTGGGCTGCTGTACCGGGTGGCGACAACAAACAAGATCAATGAGTTAAAATATGTGGGATAATGTCAAGCGCTAGGGGAAAAAAAAAACTGGGCAAAGGCAGAGCTTGAACATGGTAGGGTAGAGGCAGAAGAGTGGCTGAAAATGATAGATCGGGTGGCCAGGGAAGGCGTCGCTGGGGAGGTGATATTTGTGTAAAGTGCTCAATGGCGTCTGAGTCATCCCGGGAAGCACATTCCAGGTAAAGGGAAGAGCATGTGCAAAGGCCCTGAGGCCAGAGTGTGCCTGAGGAACAGAAGGGCAGAGCTGGGATGTAGTGAATGAGGGGGAGAGGAGTGAGCGATGAGGATAGAGAGGGAACAGGGGCCACATCATGAAAAGCTTCATGATAAGGACTTTGGTTTTTACTCTGAAGGATGGGAGAAACAATTGGAAGTTTTGAGCTTAGAAGGGAACTGACCTGAACTGCGCCTCAGCACCCAAAGCAGAAAGAGCAGTTGAGAGGCTCTGTTGAACCAAGGACTGAAGCACAGAAACTCTTGTGAAGAAGGGAAAGACCATTTCCAGTGTTTATAGACAGGCTAGGTCTCTCCAGACAAGGAAAAATAGGAGCGCAGAGCACTTGTTCAGATAACTGAGCAGTTGGGGATTAAATGTGTGATGTTATTTTTAGAAGATAGCTTTTTTTTTTTTTTTTTTTAATGCTCTGCTACTGGTTTCTTGTATCTTTTAGAGGACACCATGGGGGAAGATAAGGAAGCAGGATCTTCCAAGTATAGCACCAATTAGGAGGCCTTGTTTTCAGTTCGGGCCCTGATTTTGACCTTGTAATATCCTCAGGTTGGTTACGTAAATCTTCCTGAGCTTTAGTTTCCTCAGTGGGAGCATAATTGTTAATTACTTTATGGAATTATTTTGTCAATTAATAACATGTTAAAAGTGCGACGGTCATAAAGTACTCAGAGTGTCTTTGAAACAGGCATGACACAGAACCACGGTCGTGACCAATTAGTGTTGCTATTATAGGAAACACATAGAATTTAGGCCCCAAAAGGCTCATGGACAGGAAAAACTGTGGGCGATGGGGGTGACTGGTGTGAAGCTGGAAAGAGATGAGTGGTGAGGAGAATGACATTTAATTTCAGGACCTTTTGATATTTTCAGGCCGGGATTTTGCAATGCTGCTAACAAGGGATGGTCACTGAGCAGGATGCAGAACAGAGAGAGTGCATGTTGAGGTGAATCGCGTCCTGGGCCCGGGATCTGGCGCCTGGTGTGTGTGTCACCTTTCTACCTTATTCATACTCAGTTGTTGTATTTGACTTGAATAATTTGCGGTTTTGAGCAGTGTATTCGAAAGGCTGGCAGGGTTGACCTCTAACAGATACACCGTGGGTCATTGTAGGCAAATTGAGATACATGATACTTATTTTCCTTATTACATATGAATTTATCACACAAAACTGTGAAATCTCAAATAAGTTGGCACAACTTCTGATGAAGAACGAGGTGGACCACGTGGATCTTCCTTAAAGATGCAGGATGATTAGAACAACGTTGCCTAGAAGATGGGACTAAAGGACCTCTGTCCATTAGGGTCAAGATGTCTGTTGCTTTGATAAGGTCCTTTAAAGGCTTTCTTTATTCATTCAACAGGTATTTTTCGATAATATACTGTGTTGGGTGCTGCAGGGCATAAAAGTATGAGTAAGACTTGGTGCCTATTGTCAATGAGCTTATAATCTAACAGGGAAATAACTATAAAATCAGGCAGTTTGTGACATGTGTCATGAGCAGCCATGAGGGTGCCATGGAGGTGACAGCAGGGGGACTCCTTCTGGCTCAGAGATCAGGAATGCTTTGTGGAGGAGCTGATGACTGGGGACGGGGGCGGACAGCAGTGCATTCAAGTAGAGGAAATAAAAAAGCCAAGTGATGCCTGGTAAGGCTCCTAGGGAGGGCTTTGCGGGCACAGGGGAGACAAGAGGAGGACATTATGGGGCCAAGGGCCCACCTGAAATCCGTTGGGTGTGTTACGGAAGGGTGGCCAGTTAGACAGGAGCGAGGTGGCTCTGGGAGAAAACCCTGGTGAAGCAGATTTGGGCCAGATTTTATATTTGAAAGTCAGGCTGAGACATTTGCAGGCAGTGGAGGGGTGATCTCTGAGCTCAGCTGTGACCTTTGCAAAGGGCATTTTAGGGACACAAATCTGCAATGATGTAGAGGATGAACTGAAGGGTGGAGGAAGTTAGAGGTGAGGGGAGAGGATCATCGGGAATAGGAAATAACAGGAGAGATGGGCGAGGATGAGATTTTAAGGGGAAAAGACTAACACGACTTGGGGACCGGGGACCGTGAACCATGAAAAGGCATCCAAAGATCAAGGATTATTGAGGGGAAGGAAGAGGCAAAGATTCCTCTAAAGGGTTGATGGTGCAGGAAACTGGAAGATGGTGACACGGAATAGGGAAGTTCAGAGATGCCGTGTCAGTCTGGCCAACTATTATCAACTCAGGCCAGCAGAGTCTCGGAGACCAGCCGCCGTCAGTTGGGCACCTTGACCTCTGGAGGTGTGTGATTAATGTATGCGTGGTATTTCTCAACGCCTCATCCGCTCAGCGCCATCTAATCTCCTGGAACGTGATCAGATGTTGTACGCCTGCTGTTTGAATTTATTTCCATCGGTTGTCTGTGTCAGCATGGAAGCGGACGTTTGTGCAGCTTTGGTGGAGAATAAAGGTCATGTACATACGTGCTTATTTCTAAATGAGCTGTAATTATATGCACAACTCAGGACTCCATGACTCACCTCTGCCCTCATTAACTCCACCCAATGAACTGCCTCTTTCATTCAAACATGAAGTCACTTCGTCTACTTCACTTTTTAAGTCTTGGCAGAGATTTAATGACTTTTTTTTTTTAAGGAACCCCAAAGTTTGGATACCACACTCTCATGAGAGCCACCAAGGACTTGTAGGGAGACACATCCATTCTCCAAGCGCAAGCGGGTTCTGTGTTTCTCACTGAGATGCGGTGACCTCCTCCACCCCATCCACTGGAGGTAAGAGCAAGGCAAGGTGTCCGTAGCTAGTGAGCATGTTTCACCCATTACACTTCCACCAAAGATCAAAAAGCATGGTGGACATTTTGGTTTCTTAATCCAAGTTGATTTAAATGCCTGGTGAGTGGGGAGAAGTAAAACAAATATGAGCGTAACATCCTGCTTTTAGCTCTGAGAGAACAGTTCACAGGAAAAGGCTATAAATCAGGACAGGGTGGTGGCTGGTCCTGTGGTCCAGCAGAGGGACACTTTCCACGGGGCAGTGAACTGGAGGGGTAGAAGAAAACACTGGAATCCCTTCAAATTCCTGTGTATACTCATCTCAACATGTGTTTGTTGAGTAGTGACTATGGTTAGAAGATTGTTTTCAGCACAAAGGAGAGAGTTTCTGTTCTTTGCTGTAATAAATTTACTTATTGACATAGAATAGTTTCTAGGGTCATTAGAGGGATTTGCAGGAGAGAATTCAGAATCCTTTGTAGGCATGCGATGCAGCCTTCACAAAACCAGTCCTGGAAACCAGTATCCTTGGTTGGTAATGACACTGAAAGTATTCCCCCTCCTTCCATAACTGCGATTCTTAAAATACTTTTAACCAGGAAATACTACAAACATAAAATAAGGATTCCCATGAGCTTTAAGATTTACTCTGGCTGAACCTTCTTGGGGTGCCCACATCTCAAGGTCCCAAATCTTACCGAATTCAGTGACCACAACAACCTTGTGAGGCCGTTTTATCAGCCCCATTTTAGAGATGAGGACACTGAGGCTCTGATAGGTTGAGTAACTTCTCCAACCTCATACTAGTGAGTGGCAGAACAGGGACTGAAGTCGGGTGCTCAGATTGTAAATTCTTCTCTCTTCTACCCTACCAAGACTGCTCTAGGAGAAGAGACGCCAGAAACAGACTCATCGGGGCCTATGGAAACAAAGAACCTATACCCCGAAGTGAAGGGAATTAAAAATCCTCTTGATAAGCAGACTTCAGAGCTGAGGGCTGTTTGGTTTCAGAATCCCTTGTCACCTATCCATCCTCTCCATTTTGGGGTTTAATGTTCAACGAGGTTATCACATGGAAATCCAGCAGGCAAATCTTAGGAGATTTTCAGGCCAAATTGTAAAACCCATTAGGTTTACATCGTCTAGATAAATTTTTATTGTCTATTTATATTTCAATTTCCTAAATGCTGATAGCAAAACTGCCCTTATATAATAAACACGAGAAGAAATTCCCAACACTCAAATATTATTTTCATCTACCTTCAACATCTTGAAGCTTCTAGTCAGTTAGAAAATATGTCATCTTTCTGACCACCATCCTTCTGCACCTGCTCCTGAAGCTGGACGTAAGTCTAAGGTTGCTCTGAAGTTAATGATTAAAATCTTCGAGTGGACATTATTCATCATTTCTTGGGAGCATTCTAGGGTCATCCATTAGTCTGCAGTTCTGAAACAGAATAAGGTAGATTCTTAAATGGCACAGTATGGATTCTGATCTCGAGAGAATTCCACCTATTGTTAATGGTTTTTATATAAAGAACCACCTGTAGATCTCCACTTTTGAACATTTCCCCTCTTAACTGGTAGTCATGATTGTCAAGGTCACTTCCTCCTTTATCAGGTTGTTATTCAACTAGAGTCTTTTTTTTCAAGGGAACACTCTTCTGAAGAAGGGTTCAGAAATACATAGATTTCTACCAAAAGAAATTTCTATATTTTTATCCAATGCCTGTTTTGAATACATTTTCCTAAACATAATCCTTTTTATCATCCAGACTCCTATGATTCATTCAAAAGAAATCCAGAGCCAAATCAAGGTTTTTAAACAATTATTTCTAAGGAGTGTGTTGTACAAGTTGACATATTTTAACTTTCTCCAGAGGTTATTTCAGGTCAGTGAATAAGGATATGTTCACGAACAACAGAGAGTACATTTGTTGATTCTTAAAAGAAAACTCAGATTTGGTGAGACTTTAAGTTTTTCTCTGGTGATTCATAATCAGTTTTGCAATTTGAAAGCAGTTGATGAATCATTCAGTTTATGAATCTGCTGTCACTTCCTTAGAGAGAAGGTTTCCCTTTTCCTTATGGTTTTCTAAAGTTTGATTCAGTTATCTGAAAGCTGTCAAGGTCGACTCATGTTTCCTACTTCTCAAAGAAAGAGGATGTTATATACCAATCTCGCCTTTATTGCCAGGTAAGAGGCTGGGGGCTAGTGGTGTAAATTGTATGAGACGTCACTGCTCTGGGCTTCTCAGTCACTGCAGAATGGAGAGTTGTATTGGAAAAAACAAACAAACAACAAACCCTATGGAAATAGCAGTCCTGGTTTTCTAAGTTCTAAATACGAAGTCTCTTTTCAGTTATCTTGTTTCTGCTTCCCAGTGCAATAAACTCAAGCCACCTGGACAACTGCTGGGCGATATGACCTTTCACGAGGATAGAATGGCAGCTTTAACTGTAATTCTTCAAAACGAGACAAAACACCTTCAGCTAGTCGAGGAATAAATGTGGTATATTTACATTGACAAAGCCTTTGGGAAGAGAAAAGTGGCCTGCTTTCAGGGCCAGGCAGATCATTTACTGTGTTTCTGGATTCCTTCTTTTGATCAGGAAATCAGATCAATATCCTTATAGGGAAAGGTTCATTTGGGTCACAGGTGGGGCGCTTTAGTTAAAGTGTCTACTTCTTAGTCCATATTAGGCAACAGGAACTGCCTGAAAGTCATTTATTTTTCATTCTGTGTCATTCAACCATAAATGACTCAGTTCTGATATTATTTACCAAGCTCCACTGGACTCCTAGGAGAGGCAGCTCTACAACACATGTAATGCTAATCTTATACACTCAGCAGGGAAGGCAAATGAGTGAGTAGTAAAAGGGATGCTTTTTCCTTAAGATCATAATTAATTTAATAGCTGACTCACATCCCAGGGACTTGACAGAGTCCTCAAAATGCTTCATTTCTAAAATAATATAGCTTAACCTAAATTATTTTACTGTAAAATGGTCAAGCTTATTAAAGCTTAAGGGGGATTTTTAAAAGTTATCCTTGAAATCATATGGGATTCGAGTCTCTAATCCAGTAGCAGTAACAAAGGTGAAAACATTATGAAACATTAACCTAATATTCAACATGTCACAAGATCTTATGACTATTTTAAAAAATAGACTTTATTTTTATTTTAGAACAGTTTTAGATTTGCAGCAATATTGAGTAGAAAGTACAGAATTCCCCTGTCCCCTGCCCCCCCCCACAGCCTCCTCCACTGTCAGTGTCCTACACCAGAAGGTACCTTTGTCACAATCGATGAACCCACACTGACACATCATAATCACCCAAAGTCCAGAGTTTACATTAGGGTTCACGCCTGGCGTTGTACATTCTATGGGTTTTAACGAATGGATAAAGACCTGTATCCACCAGTATAGCAGCATCCAGGGTGGTTTCATGGCCCTAAAAACCTCTGTGCTCTGCCTATTCAGACTTCTTATTTTTTTAGTTTCAAATTAAGTGATCTAAATATGAGTGAAAATCCAGAAGTTTAAAAAAGTACAAGAACCCAAGTGTTGAGCTTAAAATTAATGGTTGTTTAAAGTCATGAATATTTTTTGCTTAAAGTATACAATATCAAGTATTAAATGTCAACATTAGGATTTCATTAATTCAGAACGTGTGTCTGACATTTACCTTTTCAGGAGCCATAGGAAAAAAATTGTTGGTTAAGTAAATTAAACAGTTTAAGTGTCTGAGAAGCTTTCAGCCAAGGGACAGCACCAACTTTCACCAATCCCCTGCCACCTGGGACTTGGCTAAAATTAAGGAATTAAACAACAAAGGACAGAAAAATCTCTGAAAAGTCTCCAAATAATTAGGAAAATAAACAACATCTTTCTAAATAACCCATGACTCTAAGAAGAAATCACTGTGGAAATTAGAAAATATTTTGAACTGAAGGTAAGTGAAAACACAATATATAAAAATTTCTGACATTTAGCTAAAGCAGGGCTCAGAGGGAAGTTTATAGCATTAAATACATATATCGGGGGAAAAAGCATCTAAAATGAATAAGTTTCCAACTTAAGAAGCTAAAAGAGAAAAAGACAAATTATACCAAACATTTGCATAAGTAACATTAAAGTGGAAACTAATGAAATAGAAATCGCAGAGAAATATCAATGGAAGCAATAGTCAGGGATTTGAAAAGAATAATAAAAGTGATAAAACTCTAGCCAGAATCATCAAGAAGAAAAGAGGGAAAGCACAAATTATCAATATCAGGAATGAAAGAACAACATCACCATAAATCCTACAGATATTAAAAGGATTATGAAGGAATATTTTGAATAATTAATGCCAACAAATTTGACAACTTAAATGAGACAAATTCTTTGAAAGATTCAAATACTGAAACTGACTCAAGAAGAAATAGAAAATCTTAATAGGCTTATGTCTATTAAAGATATTAAATTTGTAATTTTAAAACAGCTGACAACACCAGTCCCAGATGGCTCCATTAGAGAATTCTATCATGTATTTAAGAAAGAATTAGTACTATTCTTACACAAACTTTCAGAAAATAGGAGAGGTAACACTTTCCAACTCATTTCATGAGGCTCATTTACTCTGATACCTAAACCAGACAAAATTATTATAAATAAGGTAAGTTATAGGCCAATATCCCTTATTAATAAGAGGCAAATTCCTTAACAACATATTAGCAAATCAAATCTAATTTTATATCCAGGAATTCAAGATTGGTTTAATTTTTAAAATCAATTAATATAATTCACAGAATAAAGGAGAAAAACTATATATTTGTGTAGGTGATCCCCAAGCCACCTTCAGATTCTGTGATTTTGAGGACTCAAGAGTATTCAGCATATAGTCATACTCATGACAGATTTATCACAGTGACAGGATATACAGCAAAATCAGCAACGAGGTGAAGTCTGGAAGACAATAAGTTTAGCCTTCCAGGGGTCCTCTCTGTGCTTAATTCTTCCAGCAACACCTTATGACAGCACCTGTGAGTTGCTGTCCTCCAAGGAAGCTCATTAGAGACTCTGCCCAGGTTTTTATTGGGAACTGGTCACATAGGCACCATGTGGCATATACCAAGATTCCAGACTCCAAGTTAAGAAAGCAGGTGTTTAGCATAAACCACATTGCTTGTACAAACAGTTCAGGCACAGCAAGCCACCCTTACCAGTTCTGGGAATGGTGGGAACCCTCCTGAAATCTAAGTCCCTAGATGGCAGCTAAAGGCCAACCTTGTAAACAGGTCTTTCAAAGTGTAGCGGGCTCAGACCTCCATTGATGCACTCCCTTCCCACTGAACAAAACAAAACAAAAACACCCAAAACTGTTGGCAAAAATACATAGTTATAAACTGCTGACAAGTTAGGAATAGAAAAGACCTATCTCACCCTGCTAAAGGATATCAACAACCTTAGCACTGACAATGCCCTTAATGGCAAAACACTGAATACTTTTTCCCTAAGACTAGGAACCAAACAAGGATGTCCATTCTCACTTTTCCTATTCAACATTGTACTGGAGGTCCTAGCCTGTGCAATAAATCATGAAAAGGAAATAAAAGGTATACAAATTGGAAAGATGTAAAACTGTTTTTATTCATGGACAACATGATCTTGTATATAGAAAATCCTAAGGATCTACAAAAAATGTTATTAGGTATAATTGAGTCTAGTAATGTTGCAAGATATAAGGTCAATATACAAAAATCAATTGAATTTCCATATATTAACAATGAACAACTGAAAATTCAAATAAAAGTACCATTTATGATAGCTTCTAAAATCATAAAGTACTCAGGGATAACCTTAACAAAGTATATATAAAACCTGTACACAGAAAATTCCAAAATGTTGTGGAGAGAAATTTTAAAAGATATAAATTAATAGATAGTTAGATCATGTTCATGGATGGGAAGACTCAATTAAAAAAAAAAAAACAACTGTTAATTATCTCCAAACTGATTTGTAGATTCAATACAATCCCAGTTAAAAATTCCAGCAGGTTTTTTTTTTTTGCAGAAATTGGCAAAATGATCCTAAAATTTATATGGAAATGCAAAGAGCCTACAAAAAGCAAAAGTGATTTTGAAAATGAAGAACAAAATTAGAAGACTCACATTATCTGGTTTCAGGATTTAATATTTAGCTACAGTAATCAAGACAGTGTGTGGGGTTATTCCTAGAAAGTGTATTGTAAGCCCTAAGGGGTGACTGTGGAAGCAGCTGAAACATCAGCAGCGTTCCTGTTCTCAGGCTGTTGAATGCAATGGCCCGGAAGGAACAGGATCCCATCATCTCCTGGGGCAGGGCATAGATAAGGAGCTATGAAATAAAATAACCCTCAATTCCCCTTCCTGCCTCGGGTGATTGCTAACTCGAACATCCCATTCCTCCCTTAGTCCTTAACCCCCTCCCTGCATGCCTGAGCATAGGGGAGGTACAGGCCTGCTTTCCAGCTTCAAGATAACTGTCATCTCTTTGTATTCCTTCGCCATGCTTTGATACATCTGTCCTTGCTTTGCTGATTCAAAACAACAACAACAACAAAATAAAAGCTATGTGCAGAATTCAGCTGCTGCTGTTCTCCCTTGCAGAGGCAGCCCTGCACGGCTGCCCGGATTGGTGTCTGAGAACTTTATTTCAGTGCACGATGACACAGTGTAGTATTGGCATAAAGACAGACTTATAGATCAGTGAAACAATTTAGAGGATACTAGAAATAGACCCATGTATATATAGTCAGTTGATTTTTGACAAAGTGGCCAGGATAATTCAGTTGGGGGCAAGGAGAGGCTCTTTAACAAATTTGTAGTAAAAACTGGATATCCACATGAAAAATAAGAGCCTTGATGTTTACCTTACACCCTAAACAAAATTAACTTGAAATAGATCGTATCTTATAATATAAACTAAAGACACAAAAAATAATGAACCATAAAAAGTTGAAAAATGGACTTCATCAAAGTTAAAAACTTTTGCTCTTGGCAAGCCGCTGTTAAGAAAAGAAAAGGCAAGTCACAGACTGGGAGACACTTTTCGCAATATATAAACACATGAACATCAACATCATCAGGCATCAGGGAAACACAAACTAAATCCACACATACCCACTAGAATGGCTAAAATTTAAAAACATGACAATACCAACTGTTGATAAGAATGTGGAACAACTGGAATTCTCATACATACCTGGTAGTAATATAACATGGCACAACCACTTTGAAAAACAGTTTGGTAGTTTCTTTTTTTAAAGATTTTATTTATTTATTAGAGAGAGAATGAGAGAGAGAGCACATGAGAGGGGGGAGGGTCAGAGGGAGAAGCAGACTCCCCGCCGAGCAGGGAGCCCGATGCGGGACTCGATCCCGGGACTCCAGGATCATGACCTGAGCCGAAGGCAGTCGCTTAACCAACTGAGCCACCCAGGCGCCCCAGTTTGGTAGTTTCTTATAAAGTTATATACATGATTCAATTCCACTGGTAGGTATTTATCCAAGGTAAATAAAAACATAGGTCTACATAATAACTTGGGCACGAATGTCCATAGTATCTTTGTTCATAATTGCCAAAGAACTAGAAACAACCAAAATGTCCATCCACAGGTGAATGGATAAATAAATCATGATACATCTTTGCAATGAAATATTATTTTACCATACAAAGGAACCATCTGATGATTCACACAGTTAAATTCTAAAAACATGTTGAGTGACAGAAGCCAGATACAAAAGCGTATGTACTGTACAAGTTCAAATCTCCAGAGCTCTTTTCATCTTGCCAAACTGAAACTCAATACTCATTAAACATCTTCCCATTCTCCCCTCCTCCTGGCCCCTGGAAATCACCGTTCTACTTTCTGTCTCTATGAATTTGGCTATTCTAGGTACTTGATGGAAGTAGAATCACACAGTGTTTCTCTTTTTGTGACTGGCTCATTTCACTGAGCGTAATGTCCTCAAGGTTCACCCATTCAAATATAATTTTTGAGGAGACATTAGAGTGATGTCCTGCAGTGCACAGTAGCCTTCCTCTTGGCCCCGTCGCCCTGTCTCTCACCCCACGTTCCAGTTCCTGCACTGACATCACTTTTCGTAGTACCTGCGATCACTGCTGTTATTTCTTGCTTTTCACCGTCACAACTCTACTGTCTTGCAGTGGAGATCTTTTCTTGCCCCCTCCCCCCACCCCACTGGGTTTAAAACTGACAGCAGAATAATGAAGTGCAAGGGCTGGGAGGAAAGAGCATATTAGGTAAGGAGAATTTCTATTAGACAGAAAGGAGAAGTGAAAGTCCTTTCACTAGGGGAAGAGAATAAGTCAAAGGGAATGAGACTGGGATCAGGACATTGCCTGAGGCCCCAGGGACACCGACTTCCTGTGCCAGTAGATCTGCCTTTACAGACAAACCCTGATAAGCCTGAATTCACAGCGTGACGTGCAGCTAAGACACAGGTTCCAAATCAGCCAATTTCATATTGTTGTTGGCAGAGCAATTTCATAGCAGCAAGTAATTACAGTTTGTGTTGAATATATTGAGATACAAAGGCCACTGCCTAGTTAATTTTGTGAAGTCAGTGGTTATCAAGGATGGAATCTGTTATTATTTCAATGTTTATTGAGGACCTTAATGTGCCAAACACTTACTACGATTACCAAATAAAGGAACAGCACAAAGACATCATGCAGCCACAGCTCCTTAAAATTTCAAGGTAATGGAGACCAGTTGTGTGGGCAGCGTGAGTGATTGGACAAATAGTAGATGAGCATCATGTGGATAAGTATGTAGTACATATGTTTAAGGAAATATAACCTAAACTATATTTAGAAGGAAGATGCAATTCAAGGTGTTGATTATAACCCAGGAAGGAGATCTATAAATCATGGTTATCAAGTCAAACAGAATGCTGGGGGTCATTTGTAGGGATGTTGGAGACAAATAAATTATATTATCATGCCATTAAATGAATACATAGTGAACGGATGGATGAATTAATGAATGAATGAACAAATTTAGTGAATTACTTGTCTTCCTGGCTCTTGGGACAAACCCCAAAATAGCTTTTCTACTTAAAATGTATACCTTTTCTTATTCCTTGAACCAAGATTCTCGGGCATGTAGAGTCTATCTTTTTAAATTTGGTTTCCAATGTGAGGCCTCTTGATTGCAAGGCCACCATTGACTAATAAATGGATTATTTAGTCCAGCAGTGAGAACCCATTTTGTGTGAGGTCAGGTCAGGAAAAAGGAAAATGTTTTGGGGGGATTTCCCCCCCATTTAAAATCAAAATAGATTTGAGATCCATAGAATATATGTAGACTTCTAAAATTTAGGTTATCTTCTTAGTATTTAGTAGTACTTAGTATTACTTACTAATACTTAGTATTTAGTAATACATGTATTCAGTAACTGTAAAAAATGGAATTGTATCATTAAGATCCAGTCAAAGTTGGTATGTAGTAAAATGAAAGACTTTTCTAGTCTTTTATCCAGAAATTAGATCTTGGCCCATGTGGTGACAAGAATTGGTCTGCAGGCTCTGTATCACTGATATGGTCCTTTGTGGCTAGGTTATTGGCTTTGACTATCACCAGGAAGATGTGCCAATCCTCCCTCCCTCCCACCTTCTGCCCAAACAGCAGTGTAGCTTAATGACTGGTACGAGATATAATAATACATTAGCCATATTGTATATAACATAGCTAACCATAATGTATATAACATGCTGTAATAGGAGAATTGTTCATTATTTTTCCAAGCACTATACATGCCCTGTGCCAAGCACACACCCCAATAAAGTTGATCAGGGCAAATAAACAGTACCAAGACTGGATAAGGACACATAAACACAGATGGGGCAGAGGATATTATAAACATCTTTAAGGACTACAAGTTGATCAATTCCTAGGAAGATAGAACTTACCAACAGTGACTCAGGAAGAAACAGAAAACCTGACTGGATGTAAACCCATTAAAGAAACTGAAACACAAGTTAAAACCTTCTTTTGAGGAAATGTCAAGCCAAATGATTCTGCAGGGAAGTTTTACCAAACAGTCAAGGAAGAAATAATTCCAACATCGCACAAACTCTTTCAAGTAATAGGGATGATGTGAATACACCTTAACTAACTGATTGAAACTCAAATCAATTTGTGTAACCATGACACCAAAACCAGCAAGAATGGTACAAGGAAGGAGAATTCCTAACAAACTTCACTCATGAATATAGTTGTAAGTATCCTAAACAAAATATTAACAAACAAAATCAAGGAAGTTCGATTCTAGGAAAATCTACTGTAATCTGCCGTCTCAATTGATTAAAGGATGAAAACCATGGATTGCCTCAATCAATGCAGAAAAGCAAATTATAATATTTAACATTCATCCATGACCAAAAAAAAAATCTTAGCAGACTACAAGTAGGCGAGAATATCCTTAACATAATAAAGATGGTTTAAACAAACAAACGAAACTACAGCAAACCTTAAACTTAAGGCTGGAACACTAAAAACATTCTCTTTAAAATTCAGAACAACCCAAAAACACCAAGTTCTACGTCTGCTAGTCCACATGGTGATGGAGGTGCTAGTCAGCCCAGCAAGAGAGCAGAAAAGGAAAACTTACAGAATTGAAAAGGAAAAAGTAAAACAGAAACCATTCGAGATGTATTTGGCTTCTTAGAAAATCCTAAAGAGTGTACACAGACATTAATAGAGGGTTTTGGAAAGGTTGCTGCAGGGGCACCTGGGGGGCTCAGTAGGTTAGGCCTCTGATTCTTGGTTTCCGCTCAGGTCGTGATCTCATGGTTCATGAGATCGAGCCCTGCCTGGGTCCCCCGCTCAGTGGGGAGTCTGCTTGAAGATTTTCTCCTTCTGCCCCTCCCCCCCACTCATGTTCTCTCTCTAAAATCAATCAATCTTTGGGAAGAAAAAAGAAAGGTTGCTGCAAAATCAAAATACAAAACTCAATTACATTTCTACAGTGTTGCTAAACCAACAACAATCAGTGAAAAATAGGTCATAAAAACAATACCATTTGCAATAAGGCTTCAGGATAAGCGTAATGAAAATGAGCAAGACTTTTAGAGAGAAGATTATAAAATTCGCCCCACAGACATTAAAGACCTAAATAAATGGAGAGTTACCTCACTGAAGACATAATCTCTTTTGCATCCCCCAACTTTGTGGAGATATAAGTGACGTATGTTATTGCGTAACTTTAAAGCTACAACGTGTTGATTTGTTACACATACATCTTGGAATATGATTACCATTTATTCTTTGTGGCCAGAACATTTAAGATCTCCTCTCTTAGCTACTTACCAGTGTGTCTAGCCCAATATTGTTATCTGTAATCACAGTGCTATCATTAGATCCCCAGACCTTGTTCACTTTTTTTTTTTTTAAGATTTTATTTATTTATTTGAGAGAGAGAATGAGACAGAGAGAGAGAGCATGAGATGCGGGAGGGTCAGAGGGAGAAGCAGACTCCCTGCTGAGCAGGAAGCCCGATGCGGGACTCGATCCTGCGACTCCAGGATCATGACCTGAGCCGAAGGCAGTCGCTTAACCAACTGAGCCACCCAGGCGCCCGACCTTGTTCACTTTTTAACTAGAAGTTTGTACTCTTTGACCAACATCTCCCCCATCTCCCCCATCCCTTGGCAACCTCCCATTTTCTGTTTCTATGAGTTTGGCTTTTTTAGATTCCACGTATAAGAGATATCATACAGTATTTGTCTTTCTCTCTCTGACTTATTTCCATAACCTCCTAAACATGTCAGTTGTCTTCTAACTGATTTATTGGTTCACTGTTATTCCAGTGAAAATGTCAACAAATTGCTTGTGTTTTCTTTGGTTTTGGTGGAAACTGGCAAACTGAATCTTTAATTATCTGGTTATCAAATACCATATACAATAAGATTTCATTTTGTAAAAGGAAAATATGCACATTCACTGCATGCATAAATGCTCTGGAAAAAATGTGGATGGAGGGATTGTTTTCTATTGCTATGTAACAAATTAGCACAAACATAGCAGTTTCAAACAACACCTGTTTATTAGCTCACAGTTCTGTAGGTCAGAAGTCTGGCATGGATGGTGTGGCTGAGTTTTCTGTTCAGAATAGCAC
Source organism: Mirounga leonina (assembly GCF_011800145.1). NCBI lineage: Eukaryota > Metazoa > Chordata > Mammalia > Carnivora > Phocidae > Mirounga > Mirounga leonina. The sequence continues at coordinate 88,470,905 of NW_023270447.1, read as the reverse complement.
AAGGCTGAAATTAATGTGCGGACTGGGTTTAGTTCTTGTTTGGAGGTTCAGCAGGAAAATGTGCTCCTAAGTTCATTCTTGTTGGTGAAATTCAGCTCTGGGGTTGGAGGACTGAGGTCCTGTTTCCTTGCTGGTTGTCAGCTGGGGGCTGTTCTCAGCACATAGAAGCTGCCCACATTCCTTCCAACAGGGTCTACTTTATCTTCAAGGCAGCAATCGAGTGCTGAATTCCCCTCTTGCCTGGAATCTCTGATTCTTTTTCTGTGACCAGTCAGAGAAAACTCTGCTTTCAGAGGGCTTACACGTGGGGGGTGCCTGGCTGGCTTAGTGGACAGAGCACGCGACTCTACCCACTCCATGTTGGGTAAAGAGAAAACACTTTAAAAAGGGGGCGGGGGAGGGGCTTGTGTGATGAGATCAGGTCCGACTCAATACTTTCCCTACTTTAGGCTGATTTGGTACCTTAATTAATCTGCAAATCCACTGCAGGGCAGCACCTAGATTAGTGCTTAATTGAATAAGGGAAAGAAGGTGTTACTGCACCAAGGGCCTGGAGCTTTGGTGGGGCGATTGCATCTTAGAATTCTGACAACTACAGTGAGACTATGGGTGTGTGTGTGTGTTTTATATATTTTACAATTTTTCCTTTAAAACTGTAATTCACAATTGTTCTTTTTTTTTTTTAAAGATTTTATTTTTATTTATTTGACAGAGAGAGACACAGCGAGAGAGGGAACACAAGCAGGGGGAGTGGGAGAGGGAGAAGCAGGCTCCCCGCAGAGCAGGGAGCCCGATGCGGGGCTCCATCCCAGGACCCTGGGATCATGACCTGAGCTGAAGGCAGACGCTTAACGACTGAGCCACCCAGGTGCCCCCACAATTGTTCTTACAATTGATCTTTTTTTATATCTAAAATTTCTTTATTAAGCATAATATTTGTTTTATATTCTTGGTGTACAGCCTCACTAAATAAATGTTGACCGTTATCAGATGTTTTCTCTGTATCTATTAAAATAATATAATTTTTCTCTGGGCGCCTGGGTGGCTCAGTTGGTTGAGCGACTGCCTTCGGCTCAGGTCATGATCCTGGAGTCCCGGGATGGAGTCCCGCATCGGGCTCCCTGCTCTGCGGGGAGTCTGCTCCTCCCTCTGACCCTCCCCCCTCTCATGTGCTCTCTCTCTCATTCTCTCTCTCTCAAAAAAAACAAAACAAAACAAAACAAAAACATTAAAAAAAAATAAAATAATATAATTTTTCTCTATTAAATCATCAATGTAGTGAGTTACATTTGTGGATTTTCTGATGTTAATCCACCCGTACATTTATGGAACATGGTGTTTTAGTATGTAACTATTATTAAAATTATTTAAAATTAAATAAAATTTAAATATTCTCTCAGTTTATCTGACTGCTAGTGAATCTTCTTCTATAATTCCCATATCCATCTCCACTGCCAAATTTTTCATCTCTGTTTATAAGCGAAATTGGCCTTTTTGTTTTTTCTTTTAATGTTCTCATCCAGTCTGCAGTTTGGGAATCAGAGTTATATTTTTCTCATTAAACCAGTTGGGCAATTTTTTCCTCAATTTTTCTTGTTCCTTTCTTTTCTTCTCTCATTCTCTCTTTCTTCCTTTCTTTCTCTCTCTCTCTCTCTTTCTTAATTCTGAAACAATCTGCATAAGAGGGATTTTCTGTCATTGGATGTTTGTTAAAAACTCATCCATGGTACTGTCTGGAATAGAAGCTTGGGTTGGAGGTAAGGAGGTAAGGAGGCATTTTGACTTTAGAGGGGAGAGATTTAAAAATTATTAAGAAGAAGTTGTCAAGGAGAGATGTGTAGACCACTCTTGAGGACTTGTCTATGAAAGGGGGCAGAGGGAGAAGGTCATGAAGGAGGGTGTAGGACCCAGGACATCTTGTTGGGTTATTTGCTTCTCATCTTCTTGTTGAAGGATGGGAGACAGTGGAGAAGGTTGGAGCCGTGACAAGTATGATCCCACAGAGAGGAAGAGTTTGAGGAAAAGGCAGAAGAGAGATGGAAAAATCAAGGACCAGGGGAAGAGCACGTCTACTTGGACACATAGGAAGAGGGGCATGGCAGGGAGGAGAGAGAAACTTGATGGGACTGGGTTTGTGGATCTGGTGGTGCCAGGGAGGAAATCCCTTCACAGTCCCTACTTCCGAAACAGGAGATGAGCTCAGATGGCATGGTCCATAAGGATGATGAGTCGGAGGGATGTCATGAATTCTACGTGATGACTGACGTTTTGAAGTAAGGCAGTCTGTCCCCTATCTTAGAATATGAAAAAAAAAAAAAAAGAACCCCAGAGAAAGATAGATATGTGTAGATTTTATAAATCCAAAAGATATTATGGTTTAAAAGTGCACAGAAAGGATGTAAAATGGTACAGCCCCTCTGGATGACACTTTGGTAGTTTTTTCCCAAACTAAACATACTCTTCACACATGATGCAGCAATCGCACTCCCTGGCATTTACCCAAATGAGCTGAAAACTTACATCCACACAAAATCCTGCACATGGATGCTCACAGAAGCTCCATCGTAATTGCCAGAACTTGGAAGCAACCAAGATGTTCCTCAGTAGGCAAATGAATAAGCAAACTGGTATACCTATACAATGGAATTTTCTTCAGTGATAAAAAGAAATGAGCCATCAAACCAGCAAAAGACATGGAGGAATCTTAAATGCATATTACTAAGTGGAAGAGGCCAATCTGAAGAGTGTTCATACCAGATGACTTCTAACTCCATGATATTCTGGAAAAGGCAAAACTACGGAGACAGTACAAAGTTCAATGGCTGCCAGGGCCCTGGGAGTGGGAGGGATGAGTGCGAGGATTTTTAGGGCACAGAAACTGCTCTGCGTGATACCAGGATGGGAGGTGCGTGTCATTATGTACCCATAGTATGTACAACACCAGAAGTGACCCCCTAATGCAAATGGGCTCTAGCTAAAAACAATGTGTCTCATTGACTCATCAACCGTTAACAAATATACACTATCAGAGACGTTAATAAGAGGGTAAATTGGAAGGGCCAAGGGGGTATATGGAAACTCTGCACCCTTCCCTCGATTTTTTCTATAAACCTACAGCTGCTTGAAAAAATAAGGTCTATTCATTTAAAAATAAATAAATACAAAATTAAAAATAAAAAACCCACAGAAACCATAAATAGTGGTATGCATTTTAGACCACTGCTCGGCACTGAGGTTATTCAGGGTTGCAGTCTTCATTTTTCAGGATGTATAACATATCCCAGAGCTTGACTGAAGCCAGCGTGGTCCCAGCAGGTGAGCCAGGGAAGGCAGGAGGTGCAGACAGGGACCAGGGACAGCTGTGTCTTCATGTTTTTCATGTAGCCCAAATGTTTGGCGTTTGCTCTCCTGTGATGTCATCCTTTCTTTAGTGATGGAATTACAGTCAGCCTCCTTCTGACTTACCTGATTGCAGGAGATTGTTGGTTATCAGGTCCTTCTCCCCAGGGCTACTTACTCGTCTACAAATCTACTTGAGCGAGCCGTTGTCCTACGATTCCAGACTCCACCTGCTAGAGACAGAAGAGAGACAGAATAATCAAAGACCAGAGGAAGACCACCTCTAGGTGGACACCTATGCCGTGGTGGATGTTTATGCCTGCTGCCACTATGACTTGCTAGGGTGAGCAAAGACGATTACTTCAAAAAAAACCCACAAAAAACAAAACAAAAGCTGAAGCTTTGGTATAACAGAAAATGACCCTAGGAGCTTCAAACCGGATGCTGCATGCACTGACTTACAAAGCCCAAGTTCAAACCTTGAGATTTGGGTGCTCTGGAGTGTTTTCCAATACCAACCACCAATCCTCTGATTCTCTGACACGAACTGGGTGTCCAACAATTCAATTTAATTCAGACACTAACTGCCTCGAGTTAGTGCGGATCCTGCTGGTAGGCGCTCAGTCCAAGCCTGTCCCCACCCAGATGGCGGTCGCAAGTTGTGGGCCACCGTACTTCTCATGGACTGGCTATAGATAGGGGGTTCCCAGGACCCCCTGCTAAGGTTCCATCATTTGCTAACATGGCTCACAGGACTCATAGGGAGGCACTTACGTTTACCAGTTAAGTATAAGGGACACAAGTCAGGAAAAGCTGGATGGAAGAAAGGTATAGGGCACAGTCTGGGGGTGTGGTGGGTTGCTGGGAGCTTCTGTGCCCTCTCCGGATACACTATTCTGGCCCCTCGAAGTGTTCACCAACTTGTTCAAGGGTTTTCATGGAGCTTAATCCACAGCTCCTCCTTCTTCCCAGAGGTTGGTGGGTGGGGCTGAAAGTTCCAACCTTCTAATCTCTTGGGTCTTTCTGGGGACCAGCCCATCAGAAGCCATGTAGGGGCCCTAGCCTGTCACCTCATTAGCATAAACTCAGGTGTGATCAAAGGGGACTCATTATGAATAACGAGACACTCCCATCACTCAGGAAATTCCAAGGGTTTTAGGAGCTATACGTGCCAGGAACTGGGGAAAAGACCGAGTAGTTCACATTAGTCCATAGGTGCCCTTCTGGTGCCGGCCCCATGGGGATAAAGCAGCTGACACACAGGCTGGCTACCAAAGCATTCTTTGAAGAAACTTTGTATTTGAGATTTCAGGAAAAGTAACTAAGAAGTCGTCATGAGATCAGAACTCTGTTGGTCATCTTTGTGCTCTTTCAGTGTTGGCACTGAAAGCCTTTTAAATTTTAATGAGTTGGCAATATTAAAAGCTTGGAGATTTCTGATTTCTCTTTAAAAATCAGAAGGGACTGCCAAAATGATATATTGCCAGCAAGTGTCTGGAGGTGAACAGGGCTGTCTTTTGGGGCAGACGTGTCGTCTCCAGCTCACCAAGGTCCCCTCCACACCCACAGGCTTACCGACACCAGGAGGCTGACGCCATTGACACATGGTCTGCACAACTCGAGGTTCATCGAATGTTCCCTAAACTGAAGAGGGTGGAAGGCAAAGGTGAGTTCAAGTTCCCACATTCTGACACACACAGAACTGCTTCTAGTCCCCAGATGCCTCGGGCTTCCCTTATCCTGTGATGATCCATTTAAGGATTCCCCCTCCTCAAACTTGTGGATGGCTTGGGGATCAGTGGAAGGTTTAGGAATCTCTTTTTGAACACAAGCCACAGCTTCTCCCCAGGTATATGTGCCCGTGACAAACTGGGCAGTTTACATATTTTTAATACATGACATTCTGCCTTCTTGCCATCTTTGTCTGTCATTAATCAGTTCCATTTTCAGGGTATTGGGTGTTTCCACTGCAGCAGGCCACGCCGGTGGCCAGAAATATTTCTCAATCACACGCAGTGTGTCTGAGTTCTTTCCATGTGGATGGCTGCATAAAAGCAACCCCTACACTCTGATCATTTAGACTCTTCTTTTGTGCCCTTTTTGCCTGAGGGTCTTGGAATGTGAAACTCTTTTGTGAATGGCCGTAAATATACAGCGTTGAAACTTTTCACCATCAATAATGTGCACATAGCGATAAAAAAAGGTGTCTTTTCTGTGGATGTTTCAGAGTTAACAACAACAATAACAAAATACGAATTCTAATTCCTTAGGGAATTGGTTGCGTTGAAATATTTACAGAAGGTCAAGGAGTTTCCCCTCCCGCCTGGAGTGGCAAAGCAAAGCTGTGGACGGTGGTTAAGCAAGGCCTGCCTTTCAAGCCTTGTTTATTCTGGAAATAACTCTGGAAAATGCCTCATATGGTTCCCCAGAGACCTGGAGGTGGGCCTGTGTTAGACATGATGAATGAAAACAAACCGTTCCTTTGCAGCGTTGAGCAAAATCTATAAAAAAGGTCTTTCTTAGAACGTCCAGACGGACCTGAGGGAGCAGAAATGAACTTAAAAGTGTGAGGAAGTCAAAGTGCAGAGCGAGACAAAAAAAAAAAAAAAAATTTCACCCAACTTTATAACTGATTTAGATAGTGGAAATTATATAAACATGAAGTCCACGGAACTCGGGCAGTTTGAAGTGGATCTGAAACACTCGCTTGTTTTCATCAATTCCCAGTTTAGTAATGAAGTCATTCCCCGGGGACCGGGTTAGCGGCTCCCTGGCTCTCGAGACTCACCCCCAGGGAGGGCAGGACTTGGTCCGTGTTCCTTCTGCCCAGGGCTTGTCCGGGGCCCCATGGGCGGGAAGCAGCCTGTTGTTGCATGAACAAAACATTACCTCCTGCGGGCCTCTCCGTGAATGATGAGTGGATGGATGGTCATGAAAGGTGGTGTCCCTGGGAGAGCCGAATCCACGCTGTAGACTCCAACTGTGATTTCCAGCTGGAAAGTCCGTTTAACCCATAGGCACTCTGATTCATAAAGCACTTATAAAAGTGGGCCTGGTTTCCTCTGAGAATCAGGGGATGTGGTGCTGAACATCCAAGGGTTTTGTTTGCCTCCCTCTCTGCCATTATTTTGATCAATCTATCTTCCTCCTCTGCCCACCCACCTCACCCCCAAGGACCAGCTCTGGGATTTGGTGTAGGTTCCAGATGACGAAAGGTACACCAGTCAGAGTTCTTCTCAAGAGTTTTCAAGCTGGATCCGAGAGAGAGGAAACGCATCTTCCTTCATGCTCTCCGAGTCATTAGGGTATGGTGCTGGGTGCTGCCGGTGGCCAGGGCTCCCCCATGTTGGGGGGGGACGGGTTCCTGCAGAAGGATGACCTTTAAGCGACTTCAAATCCAGGCAGCCTGAGTAATGCCAGTTGCAGTGCTTCGGTAGATGAGAGCGAGGGGACATTCAGGGGACATGGGTCTCATCTACCTCCTGATTCCAACTCGGTCCTTGCCTTTCCTGCAGTGTACTTCTCTGCCCACCCACACTGTACCTCTTCTTGCCTAAGCTAGTTTGAATTCATTTTCAATGGAAAGAGACTTAATACAAGATGCACATCACTAGGAAGGCAGAAGTGAATTTCCTGTTGCCTGAAAAACCAGATCGAACTTTAATATTCACAAGAAGTTATTTGAGGTTTGAAAGTGCGAGTCTTGCTCCGTGTGCAGATCTGTTCATTTTAGTTTCATTCTGCTTTACATATTCACGTTCTTTCTCAAATAGAAAATTCTTAAAACGTCATAGCAATACAATAATGATGAGTGTCAGCGTTTACTGGGTGTTCACTATGCGACGGGGACTACTTAATGTGGACTTAATGTTTTTCATCCTCACAAAAACCTATGAAACTCATCTTGTCATTCCCCCTCCCCCATTTTATAGACATGGAAACAGGCACAGAGAAGTTAAGCAGTTTCCCCCGGGTTGCACAACCAGTAAGTGGGAGAGACAGGATCTGAACCCCAACCTCCCAAGCTCAGAGACTGGGATTTGAATCCAGAAATGTATCAAAGTATTGAAAACCATGGGTTTCTAGTTATGACAATCTCGTTTGAGACTGAATTATGAATTTTTAATTTTGTTGAAATAACTTTCACTGTTTTTCAAGGCAATGAAAAAGCTGGGCATGCCCTCAAAGGTATTCTGCTCTACTGACTTGAACCTGCGTGTGAGAAGAGTTAGCCCAGAGAGGTTTTGCTCTGCTTTCCACTGTCCAAGCTGGTGCCAGCATCCCCATCTCTGATGCCCATTCTGGCTGGACCGTTCTGGGAATGCATTTTGAAGCAAACCCTGACCTTCCCAGAAGCCAAAGCGGGGTGGCAGTCTGGCCTGGAGGGACGGACCTGCCACGGAGGGCCGAGCACCCTGAAACCCTCAGAGCCCAAGCTCTGTCCAGCTTCTTATCTTGACCACGGATGGCATCCAGTCGACCAAACAGAAAGATGGTTAAAGTGCTCAGCCCTACTCTCTCAAGGTCCCCGAGGCACATGGAAAGTAGGAAAGGGGGACCAAGGCTCATTTCGATGTCATTCCTGGGAAGCGTTTCATGCAATAGCCGGAGAATTGGGTTAAAACCCAAAGTCGTGACCCAGAGTCTTTGGCCAAGTGCTAACTTCCTACCTGTTACTGTTTCCTTTTCGAGCAACTGGAAAAACAACCCACCGCCTTTATTCTTGACCAGAGGGCAATATGAGAATCAGAATTACCAGGCCCCTCACTTCCAGTGACGTTGTGAAACAAAAGGTAAACACTTCACGGGTCCGCGGCAGCTCCGAATAATTGCCCCTATTGTGGGGAGAACACAGGCTTCTCTTCCTCTTCACACCAAACTCTTTCTGGAGGAGAGGCTGAGCAGAAGAGAAAGTCAGCCCTGTCCCCGAGGGCCGGCCAGGCTGCCCGGATTTGCAGTGAGAAAATGCAGGGAGACTGGCTCTGTGGACAGCTTGTAGGCATTTTCAAGGTTTAGGCAGAAATGTCTGTCTTTGGGTTATTCAGCGGAGTTTTCTTTAAAGGGACTCATTCTGCATGTTTCCGAAGGCCCGCCACGATTCAGCGGTTTGGGTGGGGAGAGAGGGCTTGCAGCCTTGATAACCTTATTTATTAAGAGTCTGGAACTTGGTGTCTGGGCCGGAGCCCTTGACTCTGCTCAGGAGCTTTGGCAGTGCTCTGGTTTTCTTCCTTTTTAGGTTTCCCCACGGTGAGCCCTTCAGAGAACAAGGTCATGTTGATCTACGGCAGTGACTCACACCAGGCTTTGCCCTGTCTCCTCTGCAAAGACTCAAGAGTAAAACTTCGTAATAGTTCCACGATGGAAGGCAAAGGGCCCCGTCGGCACTGAGGAGCGTGCTAATCATTCAGCTGGATCACTTGGTCTTTGCCTTTTAATTATCGAATGAAAAATATTCTAAAACTACAGGAAAGACTTCTTTGGGGTCAGTATGAACTATTCTTCCCTTCATTCAGCAAGAAAAGAATATCTGTGTGAAATAATAAGAAATATATATGTGTGTCTCTGTCCTCCGTTCTAATATTTGGTCTTTGACCCTAGTTCCTGACACAGAGTTCCTAAAACCCATGTAATTTCCAGGGTGATTGGAGTGTCTTCCATTCTGATGAGGACACTCCTGGATGGCTCCTGGATGGGGACTCATCACCAAAAAGTCCAAGCCATGATTAGAAGCTTGGAACTTTCAGCATTGCCCCCCCACCCTGCCCTCATTCTTGAAAGAAGGGCTAGAAATGGAGTTAATGGATGATCATGCCTATGTGATGAAGCCTCCCTAAAATTCCCGAAAGTACAGGGTTTGGAAAGTGTCTGGAGTGGTGAACACATCCACATGTCGGGAGGGTGACAGCTCCCTGGGACACAAGCCGCTGTGCTTGGGACCCTTCTTGCACCTTGCCTTAAACACCTCTTCATTTGGCTATTCATCCGTTTCCTCTCTGATATTATAAACTGGCAAGTGAGTGTTCTCCTGGTTCTGTAGGCTGTTCTAGTGTATGATGGAACCTCAGGAGGAGGTTGTGGGAAGCCTGCTTTATGGCCAGTCTGTCAGAAGCACAGGGGAGAACCTGGACAGGCAGTTGGCCTGTGACGTGGGCACAGAGTTGAGGGACTGAGCCCTTCCCCCGTGGGATCTGACGGTCCCTCCATGTGGATGGGGTCAGAAATAGTAGGACACCCAGTTGTTGTCTGCAGGAGGGTTGAAGAATTATTTGGTGTAGGAACCCCCCTCCCCACATCTGGGGTGAGAAGTGAAGTATTGAGAGGAGAAAAAATATGGTTTTCCTAGACAACCGATAAATTGTGCTGATCTTAAGGAATACCGTGGTGAACAAGTCAATGTCTCTAATCTCATGGAATTTATAGGTAAACGGGCAGTTACAATTATAGTATGATAAATGCTGTGATGGGCAAAGTCGAGGGTCAGGCAAAAACTGCTGAGGGTTTCTGCCTGGACTTTGAGTCAGGAAAGGGGAAATGGAGGGAATGATTCATCCAGACCAGGAGAGGTCTCCATCTTACTGTCTGTCTCCTTCAAGGCTGACTTCTGTGAGGTGGTGAATGATTCCCTTTGAGATATGTGTCTAAAAAAAAAAAAGAAAAAAGAATACAATGGCTTATTTAATTTTTTGTTCTATTTTTACTAACCACCACCAACCTACAGAAAAGCTGCAATTATGGTACAAAGAACTTTTTTTTCCCCCCTGAGCCAACCTGATGGTCCATCAAACCCAACACTTCCGTGTGCATTCTCTGCAAACAAGGACATTCTCCTATGTAACTGACACACGACTGTCAGCATCAGGAGATTGGCAGTGACTCATTCATACCCCCGAATCCTTGGACCCCACTCAAGTTTTGCCAGTCGTCCAAAGAATGGCCTTCATGGAGAAAAGATCCAGTTCATGGTCAACATTGCCTTTCCTTGACCCTGGTGACCAGGCCACTTTTGGAGAGACTAGGACAGTTGCTTTGGAGAGTGTCCCTCCGTTGTCATTTGTCTGAGGCTTCCTCACGACTGGATTTCAGTGCACATTTGTAGCAGGAACAGAGGTGGTGGTACGTTCTCACTGCCTCCTCGCATAAGTGCAGGATTTCGACCTCTCTCATTACCAATCATCTGACTAGGTGGCATCTGCTAAACTTCTTCACCATGAAGTGATTCTTTTGCCCTCTGTAATTAATGTGTATTTTGAGAGAGGTACTGAAAAACATCCCACTCCTCATCAGACTCTTGATTCAGTATGGACTCATGATTTCCTACTTTATTCACTGGGTTATAATCTGTCACCATCTTTTCACTGATGCCCACATCGTCCTATATTTGGTAGCCCCTATAGGTAGCCAACCCCCACAGGCTGACTTCTGTGTCCTTTTCGCATGTTCCAATCACCCTCCGAGCATTCCCATTTTTTTCTGGCACAGATGTATGTTCCAGGTTAATCTTCTACGTTCTCTGTGTCGGCCCTGGCATCAGCGACTTCTCCAAGGGGCTTCTCGTGGCAAATGGTATTTAGAAACCAAGATCTGGGCACAGATGTGCTCACTGCTATTGAGCTCTTGCTGCTCCAGGGCCCTCCTCACAGACCATGCTAGAAATACACATACACAGACACACAGTTATTTCTACATTTTTATTGAAATCCCTGAGTTTATACCAATACCTTAAGCTCCGACCCCAAACCACAGGGTTCATTCTGGTTTTCTCCCTTTCTGTATTTGTAACTCCTTTCTCCAACAGGGAGAGGCCCAGCTCCCATTCTTCCAAGTATACTCACTTCTTTGATCGAGCCCCTGTGTGGAATCCAGCTCTGCCACCCCTTCCCCATGTGGACGCCCTCCTCGTGCCTGCCTGGCCTGCCTGCCCAGCAGCATCTGCCACACGCACGGAGGCCTTCCCTGTTACCCTTCGGGACTTTAGGGCAGAATTGCTGAGGAAAGGAACAGGAGGAGAAGGGAAGCAGAAGGGGGGGAGGGGGAGGGGAGAGGGAAGGAAGTGGAGAGGCACATGAAGGAGAACAGGAAGGCCCAATTACATTTTTTTAACTTCTGTTTTCTCACCTTTAGAGCACTATATTATACATGGTCCTTTCAAAACTTATGCTTGGGGCGCCTGGGTGGCTCAGTTGGTTAAGCGACTGCCTTCGGCTCAGGTCATGATCCTGGAGTCCCGGGATCGAGTCCCGCATCGGGCTCCCTGCTCAGCGGGGAGTCTGCTTCTCCCTCTGACCCTCCTCCCTCTCATGCTCTCTGTCTCTCATTCTCTCTGTCTCAAATAAATAAATAAAATCTTTAAAAAAAAAAAAAAAACTTATGCTTACGTGGCTCAGATGCCCCGATTTAGCCACTTCTGCGCTCCTCCCTCGACCTCTCTTTCTGTATCTGATGACCCATCTGTCCTGGTCTCAGCCATCTTGGAATCCGCTCCGGATTGTGCAGTTCCGGAACATCCAGTTTGTCAGCTTTACTGAGGAGCCTTTCATGTCGGAAAAGCATGAAGAATTTTAACGTCCCTCCAGAGGAGCACAAAGGACAGAGGTTCGGGACATCTGATATCTCAGAGGCAATTTCATGCAATTATGAGATCATATCTCTGAGAGGAAAAAAAATACAGATAAGTGTATCTTTTTAAAGGTTTTGTCCATTTTTAAAAATGGGAATTAGCACCATTGTTTATCTTTTATTCAGATAGTTTTTGTCAGGTTTTCATTCCTGAGTATTATATCAATTTAGCTTCCTTTTTTTTTTTTAAGATTTTATTTATTTATTTATTTATTTGAGAGAGAGCGAAAGTGAGAGAGATCACAGAGGGAGAGACAGACTCCCTGCTGAACAGAGAGCCCGACATGGGGGTCAACCCCAGGACCCCGGGATCATGACCTGAGCCACAGGCAGATGCTTAACTGACTGAGCCACCCAGGTGCCCCTCAATTAATTTTCTTAAAGCTAATTAGAAATGTTAGAAAAATGCTAAAGTTAATACTAAAAATTATTAGAAACTTTAAGTGTTAGGTGTACCCCCTACATTTAAGTGTAACATTTCAAAAGGGAGCTTGGGCCAGTATTATCTCGTTCCATTAGAATTAATTAATAAACAAACAAAACCAAAAAGCCCTCAGAACAACTGTAGCCGTAACATATTTCTGTTGAAATTTTAAGTTTACATTACACGTACCTCCTTCCCAAATATACCCATTTGGAAAGTGGCATATTTTAGGGATTTTTGAAATAGAAGCAAGACCAGGACAACCACAGAAAGTTCTACTCTAAACATTCAGATCCTTGTGTGGATTACAATGTCTCATTCCCAGTTTTTTATTCTGGGCTAACTATATAAGCACCTCGATCAAAGGTACCTTATTCATGAGATCCACTTTTGCTGGTATTACATCAAAACGACAATACTGATATTGTAGTGTTGTTCTCAAGTAATATCAAAATGCCATTTTTAATAACATCAGTATTCTATTTAAAACCTTTCAAATTCATGTAATGTGGAACTAGATCAAACCTAGCCTCCATAAAGACATTACATCTCCCAGAGTCTGGCTTCCCCTGACTTTGCTGCCTCCTTCCTACCCAGAACCCTCCTCAAGGCACCCTCAGGGCTACATGAGCTCACAGAGTAGCCACTGCCCCTGTGGGACGGAGCTAGAGGGTTTGGTGGGAGGTTCAGGAGGCAAGTGGTGATGACAGCTGGGAGGGTTTGGGGTAAGGGTGTCAGGCTTGGGAGGGTACACCGGGGAAAGGGCTTGAAGAGAGATCCAGAAATCTAAGCAAATTGCCCATGAAAGTCTAAAACAAGGGTTTTACACCCACAAACATACTGCTATTTTGGTACCTAAAAGTACTATGGTATCAAAAGGGCATGAGAAAACTTTTAGGCAGTGACAGGTACATTCACTCTCTCTCTCTTTTTTTTAAGAGATTTGATTTATTTATTTGACAGAGAGAGACACAGCAAGAGAGGGAACACAAGCAGGGGGAGCGGGAGAGAGAGAAGCAGGCTTCCCGCGGAGCAAGGAGCCCGATGCGGGGCTCGATCCCAGAACCCTGGGATCATGACCTGAGCCGAAGGCAGAAGCTTACCAACTGAGCCACTCAGGCGCTCCTCTCTCTCTTTTTTTAAGCAGGCTCCGCACCCTGCGTGGAGCCCAATGTGGGGCTTGAACTCACAACCCTGAGAGAAAGGCCTGAGCTGGAATCAAAAGTCAGATGCTTAACCGACTGAGCCACCCAAGAATCCTGTTATGTTCACTATCTCGATGGTGGTGATGGTTTCATGGGTGTACACGTATGTCAAAACTTCTCTAACTGTACACTTTTAAATGTGCAGTTTATGTTTGTTTTATGTCTCAATAAAACCGTTTTTAAAAAATTATGGTGCAGGGGCGCCTGTACCTGCTCAGCGGGAAGCCTGCTTCTCCCTCTCCCACTCCCCCTGCTTGTGTTCCTGCTCTCGCTGTCTCTCTCTCTCTGTCAAATAAATAAATAAAATCTTAAAAAAAAAAATATGGTACAAATAATGCTCAAATGAGTACTATAATCACTAGCTGTGTCAAAATCTAAACAGGTCAACCTGGTATCAAATTTTTTCTTTCTTTTTTTTTTTTTTTTTAAGATTTTATTAATTTATTTGAGAGAGTGCAAGAGAAAGAGCACAGAGGGAGAGGGAGAAGAGAGCCCCATACGGGGCTTGATCCCAGCACCCTGAGATCATGACCCAATTGAAAGGCAAATGCCTAACTGACTGAGCCACCCGGGTACCCTAGTATCAAATTTTCTGTTTGGGCTTGGGCCGGTCTTTCTACCTGCTGTCAGTAGGACATGGGTGGCCACAAGGACCTTAATTACCTTAGATGAATTGTTTTCATGGGGGCTGGTAATTAATCCAGCGGTCTCCATTTTGTATGTTTAACTAGTCCTTGCATACATTTGTCAAGGAAGAAAACTTTTCCTCTACCCTCTTTGGTTCAGTCCTGAGGGCCTGCAAATTAAACTAAAAAAAAATAAAGATGGCTTAACAGGAGAAAAGGCACACAATTCTTACTAACATTTCTGTACATGAGAGTTTAGAGAAAAAAAAAAGTGAAACTCTAAGAAGCAGTTGACTTGGGGGGCTTATATACCATTTTAACAAAGAAAAGGGAGTTTGGGTTTCAAGAGATGAGGAATAATGAGGAGGTTAACTAGAAAACATATGGGGGGACTAACGGAAGATCAGGGTTCTTTTAGTAAAGTCTGTTTCTGCAAACTTGTTTCTGTCTCTGGTGATAAGAGTTCTGTCCTCTTCCTGGTATGGGGGCGTGGGGTGGGGGAGGGATGGGATTTGGAGAGTTTGGATGGGGGGAGACACCTTCACAAAGGGAAATTTATACCCTGCTTTTAGACAGTTGACAGGAGAGCAGAGAACTCTCCCTGCCCTTGTTGATTCTCAATTGCTTTCAACTCAAAATAACACTTATGCCAAGGACGCAGATGTGGAGGTGGAGTATTACGATCCCCTTCACAGGGAAAACCATCAGCAATTAAACCTTTTAGAAGACTTGGTGCCTCTGCTCCCCCCCGCCCCGACTGCCCTACCATTTTATTGGCACTTCATTGTGGGACGAGGAGATTGAGAGCCTGAAGTCAGTCCGCCGGGAGGACCGAGCAGGCTGTCCTCTCGGGGCTGGCGTTTTGCAGTCTCAGTCTCTCCTTGTTCTGACTGCGAGCCTCCATGCACCTGCCACTCTCTTGCCTTGGGCACCCCTCCTGCCGTCCACCTTTGCTACGTCCTCCCTCCCTGCTCTCTTATCCTGAGATAGAGCACTCGGAATAGCTTTTATCTCTTTTAGAACCTCGTGCAGTAGTTTTCCTCTTGACTTTGTTTCCATGGGGTTCACATTTTGTCTGAATTCACTGACCTTGCCCAGTGGATGCACACCGATCATTTATTTTTCCAACACAAAATATTCCCTTCTGCTTCATCCTGTCCCTATAACATTCCTCTACGTAAATAATCCCCATTTCGAAAGCGGTTCCCATTTTAAATAATCCTCACTGTTTTAAAAGAAGGAGTTTGGCTCAGAAGCCTGAAGGCGCCGTGTGACCACCAGCTGAGATCCTAAAGTGACCCAAAAGTGGAGCTGCGTGGGGAGTGGGGGAAGGGGGAGTAGTGTAAAAGAAATCCCTTTCCAGGAAGCTGAGCCTTGGAGAAGAAGATCCGTGCGCAGAAGTGCAGACCCCTTGCCACCTTCCTGGCTGCTGTGCTGGCCGGTCCTGGCCGGTCCTGCACCGTCTTCTCCTGCCCTGACCAAAACAATGCCCGAGAGAATGAGGATTTCTACATTTTTCCTGGAAAAAGAGCTTCTGTGTCTCAATTAAATATGTAAAAATTTCAATTTCGAAGGTACCTTTTAAAAAGTGCATCCTGGGGCGCCTGGGTGGCTCAGTCAGTTAAGCGTCTGCCTTTGGCTCAGGTCATGATCCCAGGGTCCTGGGATCGAGCCCCGCATCAGGCTCCCTGCTCAGAGGGAAGCCTGCTTCTCCCTCTCCCACTCCCCCTGCTTGTGTTCCCTCTCTCGCTGTGTCTCTCTCTGTCAAATAAATAAATAAAATCTAAAAAAAAAAAAAAAAGTGCATCCTTTGGTCTGAAACCCTGTCCTCCAAACATCATTTAAAAAAAACTCAATAACCCGACTGCATCTCAGGATCCCGAGGTCACAGATGCTTTCGCCTTGTTTGGAAGAACCATGGGTCCAGCTCACACACGTTAAAATGTATCCTTCCGGGTTGAAAATTGGTTCTCTTTTTTCTCCTGGGTGTGAGCATGTTAATCCGCCTCCTGCCACCTCTAGATTTTCCCCCCGACTTTTAACGCACATGCTCAAGGAGCACTGAAGGATTTTCCAGTCCCTCCTCCTCCCCCTCCCCTTATCTCACACTTAGGCCATTGTGCAAGTTTGCCAGGTGCTGGTTGGGATGGGGCTTTCTTTTCTTTTCTTTCTTTCTTTTCTTTCTTCTTTCTTTCTTTCTTTCTTTCTTTCTTTCTTTCTTTCTTCTTTCTTTCTTTCTCTTTCTTTCTCTCTTTTTCTTCTTTCTTTCTTTCTTTCTTCTTCTTCCTTCCTTCCTTAAAAATATTTTATTTATCTTTTTTTTCCCCTGAGAGCACGAGCGGGTGTGCACGTGCACGGGTGGGGCAGAGGGAGAAGCAGACTCCCCACTGAGCAGGGAGCGCCGTGCGGGACTCCATCCCAGGACCCTGGGATCATGACCTGTCATGACCTGAGCCAGACAGATGCTTAACCAACTGAGTCACCCAGGCGCCCTGGGGTGGGGGTTTCTTGAGGGAGCCTTGAGGATCTTTTCCGTTTCCTCAACTGCTTCCTGACTCCTCCATCCCCCACTCCAAGACACACAAACACAGCAGATGCACAGGGCAACTAAGGTAGCAGATACGGCCCCCCAGCCGCCCCAGTCATTCCCATCGCTTGGTGTGGTGCGTGCATCCTACACAACCCAACCTTTCTTCTTGTTTTCCAGCGCCATTGTACAGCCAATCCTACATAGAGCATAATCTTACCCCTAAGTACTTCAGTATGTACCTATAATAGATGAGGACTTTCTCTTTTTTCCAAAGCGAGTGCAACACCATTATCAACCTAACACAATTCACAAGAGTCCTTTCATATGGACTACTTGGGCCACAGTGGACCACAGCCAAGCATCTGGGGATTGGCTTTGGGCAGCGGTTGGTCGGCAGAGCTGGTGGTCGGGGAGAAGGGCTGGGTGGGGACACAGGAGAGGGAGGGCAAGCTGCAATTCACTGACCCCTCTGGGTCTCTCTGTCCTGCATCAGATCATAACAATCTTGGGAGAGTAATGGCTGTTCTCTCCTCCGCCACCAAGTCCCATGGGACTTCCTCATCACCATCTGCAGGTGTTGCTATGCCCTTGAACTTTTATATGCTGCGCCTACCATTACAATTCAAGTAGGCGAATTTGCTCTAGCAATCAATGGCTTTTGTTCAAGAGAATGTTTACCAACATTGGACTCTCCTGTTTCTCAACCAAACTCAGCTTCAGGAAGGGCAGTTCCTTAGGGGGGAAGAGATATTGGAAATCTGGGCTTCCCCAAGCTCCATCGCTGCCTCCGGATCCCTACTGTTCTAGAAAGCCAGTGTCCCTGCAGTTGTCCCTGCAACTCTGTGTCCGTACCCTTTAATGTGAAGGTTGATCCAGAGTGCTGACAGCACCATCATCCCACCAGCAGATGATTGTATTAATCCTTTGAAGATTTTCCATCGAAAAGAAAATATTTTTGTAAAGACCTTGTCGGGGGCACCTGGGTGACCAAGTCTGAGAAACTGCAGTTTGCATCTAACACACGCATTTGGACCAAAGAATATACATTTGAGGTAGAACAAGTTTCTGGAAGCTGGTTCAGGGCAGATAGGGGTGAGCTCCTATGGTAGACACCAGGATCCTCAGAGTCTAGTTTAAGCAAAAGGGCCTGTATTGGAAAGGTCTCAGGAACTCTAGGACAGGATGTGAGGTTGAGGCAGTGGGTTTGCAAATGGAAATAATCTGCTTCCGGACAGCTGGGGGCACCGTCCGTCCCCTTCCACACCCTCAGTGGGAGGAGCGTGCTGGGATTTTCATTTCATCAGATTGCCCCCAAGGGGAAAAAGCTATCCCATAAAAGGAAATCCAGGTGCTATCAGCATGGAAGAATGGTTATAGGACAACTGAAACCTGACACTGATCCACAGTCCCTTGACATAAAGGAAGAGGAGCTTCCTCTTATGCACAAATTTACAGTTTCTGGCTTAACAACAACAACAACAACAAAAAATAGGCCTAAAACCTCAAACCTAAAGGAATTCGTTTTCTAAAATCTTGCTCTATGAACAATACTGGGAAAAGCCAGAAGGAAGGTTATCTGCTTGGGGTATTTGTGTTAAATTCCTCAATTTACCACATTCCGAGAGCAGGATTTATAGTCATTCGTAGGGAATGTATCAGACAACACCCGAGGTCAGCGAAATGTGGTCATTTGCGTTTTGAAACAGAACCGTATGTTTCTACAGCTGCCGACTAACCAGCTCCTGGGGGACAGCAGGCTGAGTTCATCCTGACCGAGGGCCAGCATGGCTGGATGCTCCTCTCTGGTCGGAAGGGATGGCTTTCATTGCTCGCGATGTCTGACCAGAGTTGGGCTGGGGAAGAGTCAGCCGGCTGTAAAGGATGGCTCCTCAATTTGGGATTAGTAAACAGAGATTTGGGGCGGAATGAAGTTTGTCAAAGTGGACCAAAAGGTTCATATCCTTGAAGACAGAAAAGTGCTCCTGATTCTGATTTTTTAAACAATTATTAAAGTTTTTTTGACGTTCAGGTGGAGGGGGCAGTTAGTGGTGCTGACCCATCAGGCCCTCCAGCTGAGTCTTGAACTGACCCCCAGGGCAGCTAACATATACTATGAGACCATTTTCATCGTAAAACTTAACACCCACAATGCATCTCCAATCAAAAGCAAACGTAAGAAACAGGATGAAAATGAGGGCTGGTGAAGAGAACAGAATGCTAACATTTCTACAAATTGGCCACCACGTGAATTTTCCCAGATTTCTTAGTCATTTTCATTGGATCAAAATTAAATGTGTCCAATATGAGAAGCTAAAAATGTAAAATGACAATGACGTCGAGTGTTGCTCGTCATTCTTTAGGAATAAAGATTACCCACACCCACGTTCTGTTTTTGCTGAGGAGCACTTACCACAAGCCGTCTGGAACTTTCTGTCTTTACTTGTCATTTAGAAGCAAAATAGGATACTTACGTATACCAAAAAACCCCTCAGTTAAAAGTATAAAAATTCGGGCACCTGGGTGGCTCCGTTGGTTGGGCGACTGCCTTCGGCTCAGGTCATGATCCTGGAGTCCTGGGATCGAGTCCTGCATCAGGCTCCCTGCTCGGCGGGGAGTCTGCTTCTCCTTCTGACCCTCCCCCCCTCATGCTCTCTCTATCTCATTCTCTCTCTCAAATAAATAAATAAAATCTTAAAAAAAAAAGTATAAAAATTCCAAGCAGTTCATAGAACCAGATTTTTTTTTTTTTTTTTTTGATGCCGTAATACATAGTAACTTCTAATCCACGTCTGGAGCCTACATTTATCACAAAATAGATCACTTCAAAATTTGTTGATAAATCATACTTTTCCTAATGTGTTTAGTTTTAAGTAAAATAGTATATGTCTCTCCTTAAATATGATAAAGTCGAAATAAATATGTTTACATAAGTTGGGTTTCGGGGTTGCCACAGAAATTGGCCAATCACAACAGTAAGAGCCGGTATGGGGGGAGGACTTTGATTCCTGACCCACACTCACCCCCAGACAACCTAAATAATCCATAATCTGAAAATGCCAGCATCTGGCTGTACAAATCCTGCACTCTCTACCAGAATACTGCCCCTCCTCAGGCCCTTGGCGTGGGAAATCTGAGGCGGCCACTGAAGCCAGCTCTGACAGAGGAAAGGCACAAAAGAGCATGTCAGGTGGTCTTGGGGGATCAAAGGATGGAGAAAAAGCTGAGTCACCAGGTCTCAGAACAGCTCCAGGGACTCCCTGGGGAGCAGAAACAAATGAGCAGCTTCTTCAAAAGCAGAAGTTCCCATTTCTCAAAACTTTTGACACGAGTTGCCATATTACCTTCTAGAACAATTTTGGGAGCTTTGTGCCTTGGGCCATTTGCCTCTTCCTTCTGTAGCTGCTCTAAGCAGGGCTCCCAGATGGTGTCTTGTTGGCGGTCTGAGCCCTATGTCACATTCCACATACAGGTTGATCAGAACCTTGACCTTCCAGTAGCTTCTGGTGTGGACACAGTCACCCAGGCATGACTCATGGGCCATTCTATCTCTTGCGTGACCCATTCGGCCTGAGACCAAGACTTCCTAGAAGTCACTTGTGTCTTGGTGCTTGTGTGTGGAAGACACAGCTGCTTGCCTACTTGATAACCATTCTCCCCTCTTCCCTAATTATTAGAAGCCCAGTTCTGTTCAGGGCAGCATGGGTACCCCGGTAGAATACCCACATTTCTTGAGGCCTCTGCAGCCAGGGGCGGCCGGGTGCCATGATTCTGAGTTGTGTGGGAAATCTGCCAGGAATTTCTGGAAATTCTTTGCTCTCGTGATATAGCACCACCTTATCCCTCTTCTCTTTGTCTTCCTCTTCCTGTTTGGAATATGGACACGAGACTGGAGCAGGAGAAGCCTTCTTGAGGCCATGAGATAAAAAGGCTTACGCTCAGGGGAGTGGAGCAGAAAGATAAAAGGAGCCTGAAATGTCCCATTGTAGTGGGTAGGCCTGCCTGACCTTTGCGGGGCCTGGTCAAGGGTACAGATGGAGGCCTTCGCATCGTGTCCAAGTTAAGAAATGATCAATCAAGCTGACAAACTGTTAAAGAAAATATGTCCTGTCCTCCTAGATGACAACACACTTCATAATGATGAAATTTTTATAAGGTACACATAAAGCCATTATTTTTATATGACTTAAAGTCAGCAAACTATCAAAGACAGCTAAATATTTTAGTATACTTTTCTGTATTCCACTGCACAGTACTTAATTATGAATTATGATTCAGGATTTCACTGTGCCTTGGAATCAGTGTTCACTTTGAGTGTTAATTATCACTGTAGAGGGGTGTGGACAGAAGGATGTTGGATGAGGTCGACTGAATGAATAACCCGACTAACACCAGGACATAATCTGGACGTTTTGGTTGGAAGTAAATCTTGAATTTGGGCATATTTCATTATGATTTATGTCCTTCTCAAGAAAAAAAAAAGTGATGAAACCTTTTTACTCTTGCAGGTTTGGAAGATATTTTTGGGGTGATCCTAAGAGGATTGCAATTTTCCTCTCTTCGTACATCTTGTAGACTGTTCTGGACACCAAGCTCAGCCTAAATAATTATGAGTACAGTTTCATAAGATAAAGGTTAAAGAAGTCCTTTAAAAAGACACATGATGGATGATAGCTTTCTCTTTCCTAAATGGCAGTCCCACAGGTCAGGCAGAAGGCGAACTTAATAGGTAGCTATTATGTCAAACCACAAAGAACCCTGAGTTCCATGGTGGCAGATCCTCTGACCTCACCGCCAACATACAGAGACTTCAATCTTCTTGTGGTTTCAGAATCAGAAAAGCACTCTTTCTGTGGCCCTCCCCTACGGCTTGTCAAAGGGAAATGCTTCCAGAATCATCGTGTGAGGGCAGCCAGGCTGCAGAAGAGCGGTTGAAAGTTTATGAGGGTTCAGACTATATCTGAGAGCGTTCTTGTGCAGACAGCAGATAGTGGGGCTTTTAGGAGACAGTTCTTAACTGATGCCCCAGAGTCTAGAAAGCTCTCCAAGCCTGTGAGACCAGCCTGGCTTCGATCCATAGTCTTAATGATGTGAATTCCAGTTTTTTTTTTCTACTTCTGGTCCAGACTAAGCTTTTGTCTCAACCTCAGAACATTACTATCTTCAATCACTGTTTGTTCAGAACTCACATGTGAGAGGAGGTTGCGTGCTGTGGTCTGAATTGTGTCCCCACCCCCACCCTCCCATCCCACAAATTCCTTTGTTAAAACCCTGACCCCCAATGTGGCTGCATTTGGAGATAGGGCCTTTAAGGAGGTGATAAAGGTGAAATGAGCTCATCAGGGTGGGGATGATCTGATAGGACCAGTGTCCTTATAAGAAGAGGTAGACCCATAGAGTCCTCTCTCCATCCTGCGAACACAGCCAGAAGCCTGTCAGTTGCAAGCCAGGAAGACAGCTCGCACCAGAATCTGACCTACTGGGCCTTGACCTTGGGCCATCAGCTTCCAGAACTTTGAGAAGATAAATTTCTGTTGTTGTCTGTGGTGTTCTGTTATGGTGGCCACGGGGCTGATTCCTGCAGAGTGGTTTGCCCTGTTCCTTTCTCATTGAAATCTAGTCTGTGCTTCCCTAAACTCTTCCTTCCCAAAATATGTGTAAGAATTTAGCTGTACCAACTGGTTTAAAAATATAGGATGTTTCACGTTTGTCTTTATGTTTTGTTCTCTCCTTACCCTGATGATTGTATTCGAATGTGAATGTAGAGAACTTACCCTAATGATGGTATGTGAATGTGAATGTAGAGAACTTCTACTTCTCCTCCCCTTCCCCTCCCCCTCCCCTCTCCTCCCCCTTCTCCCCTCCCCCTCCCAGCCCTTCTACGTCTTGGTCTTCTTCTTTGTTTGGCCATACAGAAGGGTATGCTCTGTGGGGAAACTGGCAGACAGTTGAGATTACCTGTTTGGCTTGAAGGAAAAAATACTGGGCGGATTATTATAATGGTAACACCTCTGATTAACGCCTTCCAGTTCACAAACACCCATTCATATGTGATCACACTGGTGCCTCTGGTTAGCCTCAGTGGAGATCACACAGCTGTGGTGAGTGCCAGAGTCAGGACTCCCTGCTCACTTGGGGAAGAGGGGGATGGCTATGCTGTGCAGTGCTATATAAAGGGGATATTTTTGGAAATTGCTATAATACACAGAATTATACCATACAATTTAAGGAGGAGAGTGTCTTTCGGTGCCCCCACCCCCCCCACCCTGTGCCACCTGCGTCCTTCCCACACCGGCTTGGGCAGGTCTGGGTCCCCCAGGTCACGTGTGGGCCGAAGGCCATCTACACTTGGCTCTGGACTCTTATAACCCTTTATCTTTAATTCCTTTTCAAAACAATAAATATTTTCATAGAGATAAACCCATTTGTTATCTCTCTGGGTCGTCTCTCAAAAGTTGAAGCAAAACACTTGGTAAAAGAAACCATACAGTTTGGCTTTGCTCAATAGTTTGCTTTGAGATGGCAGCGGACACCTTTCTTCCCCTCCACCAACTCTTGGAAATCCCTCTCAAAACAAGAAGGACAAGAGACCAAAACACAAACTCAGTCCTAGATGAAACTGGCTCGTGCAGAATCATACAACTGAACTGTCACTGATGGGGAAGAGGAGCAGAAGAGGGCAAGGATGCCTCCTTGAGCCTGGAGAGTAGAGGGGGTGGTCCAGGGGTAGGGCCAGGGCGAGGTGAGGGCTGAAGAGAGTGGGGATTTTATAAGAGCATTAGGTACTGCCTTCTCACTTCTCTTGCTTCTGCCAGATTCGCGGCCAGCTTCTTTCCCTAGTTGCATGGAATCACCTAAAGACCCTTAGAAATGCTGATGTCCAGGCCAGCCCACCCCTCTCCATGCACTCCTCTGCACTGGCTGTCACTCAGGTGACTAGGGATGTTGAGAAGGACCACCCCTGCTCCCTTCCCCCTCTTCTCTTTGGGCTCTGCTGGCCTGCAGAGAGCAGGTGTCCTGCCAGTCTTGCCCGTTGGGGAGGCTGCCATTTTCCAGCACAGCTGAGTGGGTGCACTTAATTCTAGGGTGCAGCGGGAGGATGCTTCCTTGGCCAGCAGACAAGAAGCCGCCTTCTCCAAACAGCCTCAGCAGTAAGAAAGCTTGTGTTTTGATCCCCATCTCTCTGGCTCCAGCACCCATCTTTCGGCTAGCTCTGCATACTTTCTCAGAAAGCTACTGGAAGATGTGGTCCATCAGGATGGGGGAGTAACCAAGAATAGCCAAGAGCAAGGAAGACAGGAAATCCCAGAAAGGATGGATTCAGGGAGCACAGGGAATTTCCAGGGTGGTGGTGATGGGAAGTCCAAGGACTAATTTATGCAGCCACCAAGGGAACAGACTAGCTGGGATTAGGGAGCCCAGCACCCAAAGAAGGAGTCTCTTGGAAACAAAAATGGAACCAACTGATCATCAGATAGGTTTAGTCCTGCGGCATGAGAAGATGTTAAGGGGTATGGGGAGACAGACAGGTGCAAATGAGACAAAGTAAATGCAAATATAAGGCAACTATTAACTTCAGGATAAATAAAAAAGTGGTAAAAGAAAGAAAATATAATCATAGTTTATTGCTTTATTCAGCAGTGAAGAATATTTACATAGCTCTAATAGTGTAAGTATTGAATAGCAATCTAATCAAAAGTAATGTTGTAAATATGTTTGGATGTAAGAGCACTGCATCCTCCACTATCATACTAGTTGATTCTAAAATGGATTAATTGAGGCAGAGTGGTATAACTGTACTTAAACATATGGAAGTAACTATCAGAGGAACCCGCTAAGTGTTGAAGGTACCCAAAGAAATTGAGCAGGGCAATAGATCATTCTTTTGTTTTGTTTCTGCTTTGTCATAAGCCTTTTAATACTACTTGATAAAACAAGCAATCAACACCCCCCCACACACCAAAGAACTAGACGTTCATGTTTCGCCTTGATAAAAATTAAAATTAAGAGCCCAGTTTGGGCTTGTTTTCAGTCCCCAGTTCTGGTTCCGATCTCACAGAGGCAAGCTTAACCCAATATGTGCCCCATGAAGAACTTCTTGCAGTACTAATTTATACTCCCATCTTCTTCCAAAAGGGTTTTGAGGCGGCTCAGAGTAAAAATAATAGCAAGGAAAATCGGTAGAAATCATAGCTTTATTTGTAATTGCCAAAAAGTAGAAGCACTCAAGATGTTCTTTGGTAGGGGAATAGACAAACCGTCCATATCTGTACAATGGAATAGTATTCAGTGATAAAAAGAAATGAGCTATCAAGTCACAAAAAGACATGGAGGAAACTCAGACGCCTATTGCTGAGTGAAAGAGGCCGGTCTGAAAAGGCTACAAACATACTGTATGATTCCAGCTACAGGGCATCCCGGAAAAGGCAGAACTCTGGAGGCAGCAGAAAGATCACAGTTGCCCCCAGTTAAGGGGGAGAGAGGGATGGGTGGGTACGTGGAGCACAGGGGATTTTTAGGGCACGGAAACTATTCTGCAGTGGAGACATGGCACTATGTGTTTGTCAAAACCTTTAAAAGGCAACATACACAGTGAACCTCATGTAAACTATGGGCTTTAGTTAATAATAATGTATCAATGCTAGCTCATAACTGTAATAAGCATACCACACTAGAGCAAGGTGTTAATAATAGGGGACACTGTATACAAGGACAAGAAGGGGATATATGGGAACTCTACTTCCTGTTCCATTTTTCTGTAAACCTGAAACTGCTTGAGTGAAGTAACTTATTAAAAACAATCAGTCCCTCAGTAAAACCTAAACCATGAAAACAAGAATGAAGTGACGGGTACGATTCCACCGGAGAACTCGGGCTAAGAAAAAGTACTCAGCTAAACACAGACCTTGTCTCTGAAGTTCTCCGACAGGCAGGTCCATGGAGGGATGGATTCTGTAGGATAGCAAAAGGAAATAGGTAAGTTTGTCAGGAGACACAGGCCAGCTCAGAGGTGAACTTGTCCCACGGTCTTCATTCCAAAGGGACAAACAACATAACGGGTGATGACCTTGATTGGACTTCCACTAGACGTTCTACACATTGCCATTTCTTAGCAGCCCCCTGGTTTAAATCATCTGGAGGGCCTGATGTTACCTTGTAGTTAATAGAGACAGATCTGTGGGATAGAGCAGAGGATGGAGACATCCCTTTTCTGGATGAGTGCTTACCATGATCAAATTTTATGAATATTGATTTGTCCCTCAGCTTCCAAGCTGAGCCAAGGCTGGGCCAGACATGTCTTGTACACTTATTTATTTCCTTATTTGCTCAATTTTTTTTTAAAGGGCTGCTTTAAAAACTCAATGCACAGTGTTCTTATTATGATAGATTTGGAGTTTTAGGATATAATCTTCTTGCTCCTTTCCTTGCATTAGCAAAGGCAACCACGATACCATAGATGTTAGAACTGAAGGGACCTTGAAGATCAGGGAGCCCGCCTCATTTACAGATGAAGGGGCCCAGACAAATGTACACAGTTTGCTGGCTGGCACACGGCTAATTAACACCAGACCTGGTTCTAGGACTCAGGCTCTTATGAGTTAAGCGATATGCCTTGACCCTTCCACTAACATAAACTTACTGCCTTGGGCCAGGCCAAGTTCTAGGGTGTTCGCCGTGGTGTCAGGCAGGGGGCAACACCCAGAAGGAGACTGGGGGGCTGCCTGGGAGCCGGCTGCCTGACTGCCATCTACACGACCATGTCATCCTCCTCAAGCCACCTGCCCGCCTCCCGGGAGGACGTGTGCTATCTGGGCTTTTGAGCTCTTGAGCAGCCACGCAGGAAGTCCCGTTCACACGATGCCACAGAGCTACGGGTGGACTGATGGGTTCAGGGTTATAGGCTGCTGGTTCAGAGGACTAGGAAATTCTCATCTCCTGATTATCTCAGCACCCTTCACCTCCCAGCCAAACCAGCCACGGCAGCTTTCTGTAAGGCCCCCTAAAAGGAACATCTTGTCAGTTCCTCACTCACCGCTGAGGGTCATGAGCTTGCTTCGGGCTTGGCAGCAGAATCCTGGCTGTTGTGACGTGGGTTTTTGCTCTGTGGCCTGTGCTGACATTCCCGGCGGGCACGTGTATTTTGCCCGGTCGAAGAAGCCGCCACTGGGGGCCCTTTTGCTGTGACACTGGTTTGAAACTTTGTTACTAAAGGTGGTGAAGATGAAGGTACTTAGGCATCTGTAAGGCTAATAAATCAAGTCTCATCAAGAACGTTAATTCGGGCACCTGGGTGGCTCAGATGGTTGATCGTCTGCCTTCGGCTCAGGTCATGATCCTGGGGTCCTGGGATCGAGCCCCGAATTGGGCTCCCTGCTCAGAGGGGAGTCTGCTTCTCCCTCTCCCTCCGTCCCCCAGCTCCGCCCAGCTCATGCTCACTTTCTCTATCTCAAATAAATAAATAAAATCTTTAAAAATAAAGAAATAAAATAGTGTTAACTCTCCGCTGGTGACTTCCCTTGCTATTTTATCTGAAGACTCTAGACTCTGATGCTGACGGCAACTCGAGGGTAAATGAACGCCTGGACTTTCTTCGTCCCTCGAGGACAAAGAACTAGTTCATGAGCATCCCCCGGCGGTTGGGGGGCTGAGCTGCCCGGAGCGATGGGTGACTGACTGGTGGCCCTGCAGTGGTTACCATGCCATCTCTGTGACTGTGGCCCCGTGGGCCCAGCAGGCGGGGGGGACTCCTGGAGGCTTGCTCTCTCGCTCAGGACAGAGAGCCCGGGGTGTGGCATGCCGCACACGAATACAAATGTCCTCCCGTGAAAACGAAATCCACACTAGGTATGAAGTAGTCCCATTGTCAGAGTGAGAAATGTAAATTGTATTTTTATTAAAGAAAAAGATGGACATGATTATACTTTGAGATCTCCCATTTCTTTAGACGAGGAAGGAAGACATTTCTTTGTACTACCTCTTGCGGAAGGATAGGTCTTCTTAAAAGGGAAGACGTAGGCTATATGCACAGTCAGAACTTTTTTCAATTTATAGATTTATCGGAAAATAGGCATATTTTTTAAATAATAGTAAAAAAAAGGAAAACAGGGTTAAAAGGGAAAAAGTAATAAAATGACATCATCCTTGGTTATTAGAAAGAGGGAAACCATCTCCTCTGACCCTTATCCTAGGACAAGGGTCAGAGAAATTTGCATCTGAGGCACTGGCAAGGATCAAAGGGTCCTCAATACAATTTTATGTGTGTATGTATGTCTGTACTTACTCTCATTCCAATTATTATTTTTTTTTAAAGATTTTATTTATTTATTTGACAGAGACAGCGAGAACAGGAACACAAGCAGGGGGAGTGGGAGAGGGAGAAGCAGGCTTCCCGCTGAGCAGGGAGCCCGATGTGGGACTCGATCCCAGGACTCTGGGATCATGACCTGAGCCGAAGGCAGACGCTTAACAACTGAGCCACCCAGGCGCCCTCATTCCAATTATTTTAAAGAGCCCACCCAGGCATCCCCCGGTGGACTTTCCTATGTTCAGGTGGTTTAAAGAAAATGGTAAAGCAATGTGGTTTCTGCGATGAGATTTACAAGTAATTGACTCATGAGTCGCTTCTTTTGTGCTCTGCCCTGCCTCTGCTGTGTTCACCCAGCTAGACTTTGTGGTTCCTGGAAGGCCCTTGAAGAACCAGAAGCTGAAGGCAAAGGCCCAAGTTTGCCCAGTCCCAACAGGAAAAATTGGTTTCAGTCTCCACCTCTCCGGGAATGTGGTTTGGTGGAGGAGGAGGGGGATGGGGGAGGCTTGTGAAGCACCACATAGCAATGCAATCTGGTTCTCCAGGAGCCCGAGAGCCTCTCCACGCGCCTCATCCTGTGCCTCCCCTCCCCACCCCCAGAAGCTCCCTCCCCATCTTTCCCCTTGCTGGTCCTACTGCAGCCTTGATCCCGTAAACCCAGGCCTCCAACCACTGCAATTGATGTTGATTTATTCATTTATTTTTTAAACACAATCAACTACGTTGTCAAAAAAAAAAAAAGCTCTGGGCGTTTAAAACTTGAGGAATCTTGTCAGGAAATTGGGTTTATCTCATCCCTAGTGAAAGGGGGTTCCTGCTCTGATTGCACCACAGTGATGCTCTTCTGTGAGTCCCATACTTTTCTGGATGACTGGGTTAAGCTTTCCTTTTGGCTGGGGAGGGGCTGACTGGTTGACACACATATCCAGTATACTTGGTATGGTACAATGGGAAAGAGATACTTGGTCTTTGTCTGTTCCTGGCACATAACTCCTACAACCTTGGGAATCTCTGGAGTGATGCGGGTCTTTTATATGCTAATGAGATGGCTGGGGGGCCCAGACAGCTTCAGAATTGAGGCTGGTCACCAAGAAGACCAAGGCATGATTAGAGGGTTGGGACTTGCAAGGAGAGGAGAGGGGCTGGAAATTGAGCTAATCACCATTGGCCAAAGATTTAATCAGCCACACCTGTGTAACGAGACCTCCAGAAAAACCCCTAAACCAAGGGGTTGGGAGATCTTTTGGGTTGGTGACCATATCCAGGTGCTGGGAGGGTGGCGTGAGAGGGTACAGAAGCTCCACACCCCTTTCAACACACTTTGCTCTATGCATCTCTTCCATTTTGCTGTTCCTGAGTTCTATCCTTTATAATTAACCAGTAATAATAGTAAGTAAAGCTCTTCCTTCAGTTCTGTGAGCTGTTCTAGCAAAGTATCAAACCTGAGGAGAGAGTTGTGGGGATCCCTCTCTTATAACCAGTTGATCAAGAAGGACTGGTGGTCCGGGACTTGTGATTGGCATCTGACGTGAGGACGGTCATATGGACGAGGCCTTCACCCGTGGGGTCTGCTCTAACTCCAAGTAGTGCCAGACTTGAATTAAATTCTTGGACGCTCCGTAGGTGTTGGTGTGGGAAAAACTCACATATCTGATGTCAGAGGAGGTGTGGATAAAAACAGTTCACTTGGCAAGATTGTAAGGACTTGGCAGTCCTTATTCTGGTTTATTAATTTGTAATTTGCTTTCTGTGATTATAGTAATGTGAACCAATCTAGAAAAGGATTTTTGAACATACACTGGCCACATCCTAGGACCTCTGAGTTCTCACCAAGGGACATGAGATGAGACCCAGCTTACAATAACCAGCGGTCCACCCTATCCTTTTTGTTTTGTTGGGATGGAGATCAAGACACAAGGGATGCCTGGGTGGCTCAGTCAGTTAAGCGGCTGCCTTCGGCTCAGGTCATCATCCCAGGGTCCTGGGATCGAGTCCCGCATCGGGCTCCCTGCTCAGCGGGAAACCTGTTTCTCCCTCTGCCTGCCACTCCCCCTGCTTGCCACTCTCCCTGCTTGTGCTCTCTCTCTGACAAATAAATAAATAAAATCTTAAAAAAAAAAAAAAAGACACAAGACAATTAAGGAATGTGCCCCAAATCATGTAGAGGATGGTCCAATCCAGGTCCCTGATTGTTAATTCTATGCTCTTTGCACACACTGTTTCTCAGAAGAAAGCAGGACCAGAGGAAGGTCTGGGCTTTTTGGAAGATGAAGCTTTTCGAACAGTGCTTTTTATCATTACCTGTACCATACACATATAGTTTGGAAATTTTTAAAAAATATTTTATTTATTTATTTGAGAGAGAGAGAGAGAGCACAAGCAGGGGGAGGGGCAGAGGCAGAGAGAGAGCTGAGCTGGGGAGTGGGCTGAGCAGGGAGCCCGATGTGGGGCTTGGACCCCAGGACCCCAGGATCATGACCTGAACCAAAGGCAGACGCTCAACTGACTGAGCCACCCAGGCGCCCCCTAGTCTGGTATTTTCAACCCTAAAAATGCTCTTCCCTAACTCTGTATCCTCCTGGCCCTGGAGAGTGGAGGCTTTGCCAAGAAGCTCCTGGAGCAATGGATATGGACGTTATCTGTGCAGATGGGCTCACAGGCACCTTACAGAGACCTGCATACACACAGTGGTTGGGGAGAAACAGACAAGAGGTCCCAACACCCAGAGAGGGACATAGAAGTGACTTTGAGGACAGGTGGATTGATGGGAAGAAGGCTCAAACTTGGTCACTGAGAAAGAAGAATATAATATTTGACAACTGGAGACCCCGACAGACTCTTGAATCTCGTCACAGGGTCCATGAATGGAGGGCAATGCCCCAAACCTGGTGAGACGGGTCACTCTCAGGAGAGGCCAGAAAGGACAGAGGGTCCTGAACTCTCTGTCTGTGATACTCAGACACCGTGTAAAACTCCCCTGAATCCAGGTCTCCCCCAGGATAAGGACAGATGAATGGGGTGAGGGTGGGGAGCATCCCAAATTAACCAGAGGAGCTAGTTATGCAAAATAAACAGAGTTTAAACTAGGAATCCAACTCCTTTGGGTTGATTTTCAGTTAAACCAAATGGCTAAAGGTTGAGTTCACCTGTCAAGAGGTAGACAGTGTGACTATATGGGTCAGGGTTCTCCTGAGAAATGAACCAATAGAATAGAATAATTACATGAAGAGGTGCATTTCAAGGCACTGGCTCAGTGATCATGAGCGCTGGCGAGTCTGAAATCCGTAGGGCAGGGCTAAGTAGGATGGAAATAGGGAGGAGCTGATGATGCAGGCTTTAAAAGAAAAATTGTGGTAAAATAAACATACCATAAAGTTTACCATTTTAGCCATTCTAATTGTACATTTCAGGGGCATTAAGTATATTTGCTCTGTTGTGCAACCATCACCACCATCCGCCTCCGGAAACTTTCTTGTCACCCCACGCTGAA
This sequence comes from Mirounga leonina, assembly GCF_011800145.1. Taxonomy (NCBI): domain Eukaryota; kingdom Metazoa; phylum Chordata; class Mammalia; order Carnivora; family Phocidae; genus Mirounga; species Mirounga leonina. Next base: position 88,439,373 of record NW_023270447.1, on the reverse strand, counting down.
ACTCTGTCCCTGTTGAGCACTGACTCCCACTCTCTGCACCTCTGGCCCCTGGCAACCACTGATGCTGCCATCTTGAAGCCAAATTTCTTCTTGGGGAAACCTCAGTTTTTGCTCTTAAGGCCTCCAACTCAATGGTAATCAATCTCCTTTACTTGAAGCTAACCGATTGTAGATGTTGGCCCCAAAAATGCTTCTACAAAATACTTTTACAGCAAGACCTGATTAGTGTTGGATTAAATAACTGGGTAGGACAGCCTGGCCAAGTTGACACAAAACTAACCATCACAATGATTTTTTGTGTGTGTGTACATCCGAATTTGTGATTCTGTTAAAATTTACACGATACAAATATGTGATGTGTGTATAATCATACATTCCTACTCTCTCTCTCTTTTTTTTTTTTTTTAGAGAGAGAGAGAGAGAACACGCTCAGGGGTGGGGAGTGGGGCGGGAAGGGGCAGAGGGAGAGAGAATCCCAAGCAGGCTCCACGCCCAGTGTGGACCCATCACAGGGCTGGACGGCATGACCCTGAGATCATGACCTGAGATGCTTCTAAGAAGCCAGACTCGTGTGCCTCCCTCACCAGGCTCGGGAAGTTTCCACACCTTTCATCTCTGGGTCCTTCTCCTCTTTGGAAGGGTGGGGATCACTTCCAGTGAGCACCTTTACCTGCGTTTCCTCCTCAGCTTCACGTGGGATGCAACATCTTCCCCTCCAACAAGACCACTCCCTCCAGCTCGCTCCCCCTTGGGGTACACTCACTTTCTCTTCTCCTGCTGCGACTTCCTGTTGCCTGGCTTGGGCTTCTCTCGCAGCCCACCACGGGTGCTTTATCTCCACCAGGCTGGGAAAATGCCTCTCCTAAAGCTCGTGGCGCCCCTAGCCTCTACCCAACCATCCCGTAACATCCGTAGTATCCAACACACTCCTCTGAGACCTGCCTCTCCCCTCCGCTGGCTCCCTGACCATCTCCACTTCCTCCCGCCCAGACCCCTTCTTCCCCTTTCCTTGCTCCTCACATGCAGATGCCCCCGGGGTTCCCATCCTGAGCCCCGTTAGCAGAAACCTTGCTGCTGTTGTGGTCCCTGGGCATTCTTGTGATGCACCTTACCTGCACACTGTCTGGCCTCCAGTCCGTGTATTTATCCCCAGCCTCTTTCCCTGGGACTCAGGCATCAGCATCCGATCCCAATCTAGAAATGACAGGCACCATTGCCTTCCCTCTCCTTCACTCTCGCCAACTAACTACTCTGTCTCCAAGCCTGCTGATGCTTCCCCTGGGACCTCTCCCATCTTCCCCTTGCTGGTGCGTAATCCCAGTCTCCCATCCTCCCTCTTGCCATGTCAGCACAGCCACCCAGCTGGTCTTCCCACCTCGGCCTCTCCTGAGCGCCTCCAGTCATATTCCTTCCACACTGAGCCCCTGGATGGATGGCTCTTCCCCATCACCTGGAGGACCAAGCCCAACACTTTGGGGTGACCCCCAAGATTGGAACTCTCTGTGCACCCTTCCTCCTTCTGCTCCCTTTCATCCACTGAACCAGGGTTCGGCAAACCAACGCCCTTGGGATGTTAAAAAAATTTTTTCTTTAGGGGCGCCTGGGTGGCTCAGTCGGTTGGGCAGCTGCCTCCGGCTCAGGTCATGATCCCAGGGTCCTGGGATCAAGCCCCGCATCGGGCTCCCTGCTCAGCTCCCTGCAACCAACCTAACTATCTAATTCGAGACCACTTTCATCACCCCAGAAAGAAACTCTGTACCCACTAGCAGTCACTCCTCATTTTACCCCCAAACCCTCCAGCCCAAGGCAACCACTCATCCACTTTCCATCTCTGTAGGTTTGCCTGTTCTCGACATTCCCTATCAAAAAATGGACTCCTACAGTCCGTGGCTTCCTGTGTCGCACTTCTTTAACTTTGCATGTTCTCAAAGTTCACCCGCCTCATAGTGGGTGTCCGTCCTTTCTTCCTTTTTATTGCTGGATAATATTCCATTATACAGATATAACACATCTCATTGATCCGTTCACCGGTCGATGGACATTTGGGCTGTTTCCACCTTTTGGCGATTATGAATAATGCTGCTATGAACACACGTGCGGCGTGGACATAGAGTTTTGGTTCTCTTGGGTCTATGCCTCGGAGTAGAATCACTGGGTCACGTGGTGACCGTTTCGCCTTTCGAGGACCCGCCAGACTGCTATCTGCCGCAGATGCACCATTGTGCATCCCCACCAGCGATGTATGAGGCTCGTCTCTCCACATCCTCCCTGGTACTTGTTATTAGCTGTCTTTTTGATTCTGGCCATCCTAGTGGGTGTGCCCCAGCCTGTTTGTGTTTTTGTATGACTTGTGAGCTAAGAATAGTTTTTATATTTTTAAAGGGTTATAAAACACACACACATGTAAAGAAAATGTGTCAGAGTATGTGGCTCACAAAGCTAGAACATCATTACCCACCCTTTGAGTTTGGCTGGCCCTCCCGACCTCCTTCGAAGGCGGAGAAAAAGCAATTTCAGCTCTCTGCGCTTTTGCTCACTGGTCTCTCGAGAGAAGACACAGCCCTTTCCTGGTCACCCCATCCTCCCACTTGGTTCTGCAGGTGCTCTGTGAAGACGTCTGCGGTGTAGGATTACAGTATTCGGCCCGTCATTCCTGTGTTTTACAGTAGAGTCTGTCTGAGACCCTTGACGACAGAGATTGGGGCTTGTCTGTTTTTCCCTCTTTCTGTTCTGAGTCTAGTGCTGAGCACATGCTGTTGAATTAATGAAGGCTTGGGAGGGGAAGACAAGCTCCTTGCCCTCAGGAAGCCAAAGGTATAATCAGAACAGCACAACTTACATCCCAGGACTGCACCGCAGAGTTCAGAGGCTGTGGCTAGAGTGGCCATTTGACTCCATGAGACATGAGCGAAAGTGATGTGTATCACTTTGGGTGGATACTCGAAGGCCAGTGTGCTTTGTGCCCTGTTTCCTTCCCATGCTGCGCTGACCACAGGAACGAATGACCCATGGGGCCCCTGGCCTACCTGCTGACGACCAGAACCTTGCCGACCATGTTGGACGTGCCACAGAAGATCTGAGATTGTACAGGGCCACGGCCTGGCCTAGATTATCCTACACCCCACGTCCTGTGGGAGTTCACCCAAGGGAGGACCTGGGGTGGCTGCTGTAGGAGGCAGGGTAGACCCAGGCCCTGACGGATGAGCAGAGCACGGGTGGGCGGAGGGGTGGGGGAGAGAGAATTCTGGAAAGGACCCAAGAGGGGGATGTGCTACCCCCTAATAAATTTCAGCTGAGGTCGACACTTGCGAAGACCACATTTCTGCTCTAATTTTCTCCCAGGGCTGAAGCTCCTTCAGGAATAACCATTCCTCGATGTACCTCCTGAGGAAGAGATTCTCTATTGAGCATTTTCTTGTCTGTAGCTCCTGGGTGAACACACATCGGTCATTCATTCGGCCTCTTATTTGACTTTGTAGCGGATCCGGGAGTAAAACAAGTTCTGCTCTCTTTGGATTCCAAAGTCATCCAGTCCTGCTGTGCAGAGGAGGGAAAGGGAAAACACAAGCCCAGCGTAGCTGCGGTCAGCGGCCTCTCGAAGTGAATCACGCTCTGGCCCGAAGAGCCACCCCTGGGTGAAAGCAGCACGTGGCCTGTTTTGTGCATCAAACCAAGTGCTCACTGCTGAAGCTGGGCTGGAATTCTTTTTTTTTTTTTAAGATTTTATTTATCTATTTGAGACAGAGAGAGAGAGTGAGAGAGAGAGCGTGAGCGGGGGTGCAGAGTGAGAGGGAGAAGCCGACTCCCCACTGAGCAGGGAACCCAACTCTGGGCTCGATCCCAGGACCCTGGGGTCGTGACTTGAGCTGAAGACAGATGCTTCACTGACTGAGCCACCCAGGCGCCCCCAGGGCTGGAATTCTTAAACAAAGTTTGAAAAGTATGTCATGTTCCTTTCCTGGTGCAGGTTACAGACCGCTGTTCTCTCTTTCATTCGCCTCATCGTTTAGAAAGAACAACACACATCATTTTAGTGCCAGTAAAGGTTGATCTCCCACAGCTGAGTTAGCACGGAGGTGTTGACGGGAGTTCAGGAAAGCCCCGTGCTTAGCATCTGTCACTGCGTGTCCAGGAAAACCTGCCCTGCTGTTTTACTTGTGAGGGCTTAACAGCCGTGCAGAGAAACGCAGGTCCAGCAGGGTGTCCTCTCGTGGAGCAGGGCTGCTCTTCTTCAGCAACGAAGGGACAGGAGGAACAATGGCTGCACTTGACTCACAAAGTGATTCAGTAACAACCTTTGTGGGCCAAGAAGCGCAGGTGCAGATGTTTCTCGGCAGGGAGTGTGCGAGCTGGGTTTTATGGGCTGCAAACGCCTATCAAAAGCTGATAAGAGAGGTTCTGGGTTATTGGTTCTCCGCTGATTGGAGAAATATTTCCTAAGCTCAATGTGTGAAACACCTAAGGATGAATCATCCACATGGGCCATGTTCTCCACAAATCATCCGTCTGTTGGCGTAAACACACGCACACGCACACAGACGCACACACATGAACACAAACACACACACACACACCTTAAACCTCGCCATCAGGGCCCCCGAGGAAGCGGGGAAACCGGACGGCTAGTGTGTGGCACCCCTCCTTGCCAGTTACAACCAGAAAGTGAAATCTGATAGAAGGCAAGGAAAAGAGCAGCCCCGAGGGAGTCGTCATCATAAGGAAGAAGCCAGGAGATCAAGCGACGTGTGCACAAGGGATCACTGTTGACAGGTGCATCCTTGGGATTCCACACCTAGGAGCATCCCCGGCTTTTACATGCCAGTGTGTTGGACTATCTCCTGGTTTCCTACTCACAGCCTCCTCGGTGCTCTGGGCACCTGGTCCCTTCAGAAGAGTCCTCCCAGAGCTTGTCACCTTCTCACATGGTCACACAGGGACCGAAGCATAGTTTCTCAGACTACAAACGTAGGAAAATTCCAACACTTTGGAATGTCGAAGTTCTGAATGTTTCATAAATAATATTCCATGGATGTACAAATGTCATACGAATTTGGGGTTCTTCGAGGCCAGCACTCAGGTCTCGTCCATGGTGGTGCCCCCCACCACACCTGCACCCGCGTGAGGGAAGGCACACGCAGAGTAGCGTGCCCCCCCCACCACGTTGGGGTGCAAGAGCGATGGAACTTCCCACCAGAGGGTCAAAATCGGTGCTTCCATTACTTTTTCGTTTTGTGGACCAGTCTTCACAGAACTGCATAAAATTTAAAGCTCTTAAACATACCCAGCTACAACACTCTTCAGGGATCTAATCTAATTATCATGTGAGATGAGCCAACCGTCATGAATGTTACAGGTGAAGATGAGTCAGTGACATTCTGCGTGAGGTCAGAGGGGTTCTCCGGCTTCAGCCTCTGCTGCCCCAGGGCTATCAGCGGATTTCTCTGCAACCTCTGAGCCTGGGTGGGGAGCACTGCCCTCCAGTGTCTGCTGTGGGCTCTCCCCTTGTTGTCTGAGCTGTCTGCACCCCATCGGGTGTCCACGGGCACCTGTCCGAAGTCAGACCAGAAGACTGCAGCAGAAATGGGGCAGCTGGGGGGCATGAGCAGTAACACAAATTCAGCTGACAAGTTTGGGGTCAATAGCCAATCTTAAAATGGGTGAGACAGAGGAGAAGGAGGGAGGCAGGGAGGGAGGGAGGAAGAAGGAAGGGAGGAGGGAAGAAAGGAAGGAAGGAAGAGAAAGAAAGAGAGAAAGAAAGAAAGAAAGAAAGAAAGAAAGAAAGAAAGAAAGAAAGAAAGAAAGAAAGAAAGAAAGAAAAAGAAAAGGGAAGGAAAGAAAGAAAGAAAAGGGAAGGAAAGAAAGA